>NC_064861.1:88769309-89069309 GCF_024139225.1 Suncus etruscus
GGATTCGTAGCTGTGGGGCTCATTGTGTTCGTTGTGCTCAGAGTCAGGACTTATATCCGGTGTTTCAGAAAGTCCCGTAAGTGTCTACTCTCTGGAACCTTCCCCACGCGCCTGTCGATCCTGAACCTCCCAGAGCCACAATCCCTCTAAACCTTGAGGCTTGTGCTGGTCCCTGTACTCAGACTCTGTTCCGAATGTCCCCAGAGCGGGCTGTAGGTTTGGATTCTGAGGCTGGGATTCAGATTAGACACTCAGGCAGGGAGCCCCTCACCCCTTCAGGCAGCATCCAGCATTGGGCTCTACTCCAGGGAAAGGGCCCTGAGGTGGGAACAGTCCTCTCAGCTGTCCCATGTGTCCCTGCTAGGAGACAACCCTTTATGGCTCCCCAGAAAGTGGGAAGCCGGAGCAGTGGCACAAGCCTAGGACAGACCATGGTTCGATCTCCCAGAGTTCCATATGTTCCCCCAAGCCAGGAGCGATTTCTGAGAGCATAGCCAGGAATAATCCCTGAGCTGTCACCGGGTGTGGCCCAAAAAACAAAAAAGAAAAGAAAAGAAAGGAGGGGGCAGAGAAAGTGGCTTCTGGTCCCCCCTGAGAAGGCCTAATGGGAAACAACTGCTGGAGACATGACCTGACAGCAGCTGGGGGTCAGGGCAGCCCCAGCACAGAGCAGTACAAAGCAGAGACCTGTGAGCCCCCCAGGCATATCTTGGGGTCTCTGCCCTGCCCCTGGCACAAGCTGGACTACTAGTAGGTGAAGGAGAAGATGATTCTCTGCCTATGGCAGCCCTGGGGCCAGACTGTGCTCAGCCTCACTCCAGCCCCTGATTCTGTCCCTGGACAGAGGATGGGCTCCTCATATGAACAATGGGAGTTCACCTGATGACATGGGGCAGCTCTGAGTATTGTTCCCTTGTCACCACCCCTCCAGCTGTGTGAGCTGTTACTGTCGCTCCTGTGGATGTCTCAGTACAGGGAGGGAGGAGAGCTTGGTGGTTTGTGCCCAGCCAGGCCTCCTGCCCTGAGATCCCCCTGATAGTAGGAAACACTCAGGATTGGCTGGGGAGTCCTTCCCAGATGGGGAAACTGAGATACAAAGAGAGGACACCCATAGCACAGGGTTCCACAGTTCCTGAGGGTCAGAGCCAGACCTGAACTCATCACCCAGCTACTCAAACTCTGCTCCTCGGATCTTTTAAAAAAAATTTATTGATTGATTGACTCATTGATTGATTGATTGATTGGTTGGTTGGTTGGTTGGTTGGTTGGTTTCTTTTTTTTTTTTTTTTTTTGGTTTTTGGGCCACACCCCGTAACGCTCAGGGTTACTCCTGGCTATGCGCTCAGAAGTTGCTCCTGGCTTGGGGGACCATATGGGACACCGGGGGGATCGAACCGCGGTCCGTCCAAGGCTACCGCAGGCAAGGCAGGCGCACCTTACCTTTAGCGCCACCGCCCGGCCCCGGTTGGTTGGTTTCTGAGCCACACCCAGTGAAGCTCAGGGGTTACTCCTGGCTCTGCACTCAGAAATCGCCCCTGGCAGGCTGGGGGACAATATGGGATGCCAGGAATCAAACCGGGTCCCTCCCGGGTTGGCCACATGCAAGGCATGTGCTACGCCTCTGTGCTATCTCTCCAGCCCCACACTCCTTGGGTCTTGATTCATGATGACAACTGGAAGGGTTGAGGCATAGATGTAGTAATTGTATATACTTATAATCAATGTGATCAGGCCAGCTAAGAGCATCCCCAATGCCATCTCTCAAAGGTGGGGTTTGCATTTCACTGGGCTTCCCTTTTCAAACTCCTCATACCCACACCTGGGGAAGGTGTAGCCTCCAGGGAAGGACTCACAGACCTGGACTCTGGGATTCAGGGAGAGTCTGGCTGGTTTGTGTGAGGCATGATGCCAGTCAAGTTTGCATCTTTCCTTTCTAGGCTATTCTGTGACGCTGTAAAGACTGAAGTCAACACACAGGTCCCAGAGCCACCACCGTGTCAGCTCATGGACCAGCTCCTTACACTTATTTGTTCTAAAAAAATTAATGTAAGTTGGGCCAGAGAGAGTTAGCACAGCAGTAGCACGTTTGCCTTAGACGCAGAAGGATGGTGGTTCAAATCCCAGCATTCCATATGATCCCCAGAGCCTGCCAGGAGCGATTTCTGAGCGTAAAGCCAGGAATAACCCCTGAGCGCTGTTGGGTGTGACCCAAAAGCCAAAAAAAAAAAGTTAAAAAAAATTAATGTAAGTCAAGCTGAAAAACTCTGTGTACACTGAACCCAAAAGTGAAAATAGGAGAGGTCGCCCAAGGCCCCTACCATGTTGAAGCCTCTACAGCTGCATCTACAACCCACAATCACCCCCAACCTATGGTCCAACTTGACCACCTTAGCAATGATCTCTGCAGGACACCTCACCCACCAAAAGAGTTTTGGGCTGAGCATTCTGGGGCTTTCTCATAGTGAGTTTGGCAGCCACCTTCTCTCCTGTACTTCCAATGTCCTGACAATCACAGGCTAGACCCACAGCCGCCAGCATGTCAGCCACAGATTCTGAAATTCCAGAGCAAATGTGGCTATGCAACACCTCCATGTTTTTTAATATTGACACCCCATAGGATTGCACCCAACTAGATGTCACAGAGACATAGAAGCCAACAAAATGCTGGTCCAGCACTACCTGAGTTTGTCGGCAGAGACAGAAGGTGCCAGGTGCCAGGACTGACCTGAGGCTGCAGCTGTCCCAGGACCAACCCCCCAAAGACTAACTCTTGCCTCAGCCAGACCTCAGGGGTCCCCTCAACATCATGAAACAGTGGACAGGTGCAAATTTGAGGACTAGAAGGTCCTAGAAGGACTCACAAAACTCAGCCAGGCTTACTGGTTTCTCACCCAGACCCTGTGGGATTGGAGTCCCCAAGGGAAAGCACAGCAGGAACCCCGAGAGACCAGCTTGGCTTCTGAAGGTTCCCAGGGAGTCACCCAAACCTTATCAGCAGGTTTGGGCCTTTCCCAGCAGTGACTAACTGCACAAGGTCTGGTTCCGGGATTCTGGGGCGCCACTCCCTGTCGAATTCTGCCACAGTATTGAAGAACCCCCAGGATTCCAGCCATTCCCACCTATTTAACCAGCCAGATTTCATATTCCACAGGCTGCAGGATAAGATCACAGAGTCTTCCAAAGAGCCATACACCCCTGGGTGTGCCACTATGGTCACCTTTCTCTGCCCTGTGGAAGAGGTTAGGAGAGGGGACAGGCTGAAAAGGTTCATATTTAGGACCCCAGAGGTGCTCAGCTGGGTGGTCACCTGCAAGCTGGGGTTGTGAGAGAGGGTTGTAGGACCAAGAAGGAGTCATCTGGGTAGGGTTGCATGAAGGGAACCAAGCAGTGAACTGGAAAAATGAAAAGTCACTTCTCTCCTAGATTGGTTGAGGCTTGATCCCCAAAGAGCCCCTAGAATGGGAAAGCAATTCCATTCCCCCGTCTCCCCAGGATGGGAAGCAATTCTGGTAGTATCTATCTGAAGCAAAGAATCCACACAGACAGAAAGGTAAAAAAAAAAGGTGAGAAGGTCGAGTGTAGAATCCTTTGTCAGGCTGCCAGCAGCTCCAAAAACCAAGAGCTTGCTTGCCAACTGCAAAAAAGGATCCTTACTTGCCAGGTCATGCCCTATTTATTCGGGTTGGAACAGTGGCCCCACCTGGAAAATTGTAGGTGGGAAAGCAGACAGGGAAACAAATACCAAAGAGAAATGTTTTATATTATATTATATTATATTATATTATATTATATTATATTATATTATATTATTTATTATATTATTACTCTATATACTTAACAGAGGAACTTAACAGAGATACTCTGGGCTGTTACCAGATTTGAAATGACCGAAATTGCTATATATTAAATTGTTTGAATAACTTTATAAAAAAAAATAAAAGAAAACTTCATTTGTGACTGGAGATAGTACAGCGAGTAGGACACTTGCCTTGGTCACAAGGTTGGAGCCTCGGCATCCCACATGGATATCCAAGCCCGTCGGGAGTAATTTTGAGCAGCTCCAGGTGTGGCTCAAAACCAAAGAAGCAAAAATCCATCTGGGGGCCTAAGAGGTGATACAGTGGATCAGACACTTGCATTCCATGCAGCAGACTTGCTTCAAACCTTAGCTCCCTATATGGTTCTCAGACCACCACTGGGAGTCTCATCTCTGCACACAGTCAGGAGTAAACCCTGAGGACAGAGCCAGGAGAAGGCCATGAGGTACGGCCCAAATAAAGACCCAAATAAAGGACCTCTGATCCTCCTTCTGGAGTGAAGGATGTGGGAGAGGCCTGGGGAATCTGGGGGCCCAACCCAGAGAAAGGGACACTCACGGGCTCCTGTGGGCACCCATAATGGTGGCAGCAGAGGCAGCAGCAGAGGCAGCCCCAGCAAGGGAGGGGGCCAGGCCATGCAGGGGGTCCAGCAGGCTAGAGCAAGAGAAAGGTGGGGTGTCCCTCTGCTCTCAGCGTCTTGCTTCTTTGTGGGTGATTCTGGCTGTGCAGGAAGCCTGTGGTGGTAGCCACTGATAAGGAACAGGTTCGATCTCTTCTCTCAGGGAAGACTGACAGACAAACTCTGTGGCTTGCTGACCTCAAGTTGGTGACCATGCCCACTATAACAAAAAAAGGCCTGGTTAGAACCAACATTTGCAACTCCTTAGTGCTGGGAACTGGGCTCCCCCAAACCACTTTATTTTCAGACTGCAACCACTTTCTGAAAACTTAGTTTGTGGTAAACTGATTATTTCCAGAGTTGGAGTTACGAAAGTAGAGGGACCCCTTGATCAGGGCTGAAAGCTATTAAGGTTACATGAACTCTGGGTCCTTGAGAACAATTATTTTTGTCCCTACCTTGGGCTCAATCTCTTATCCCTTGGCCTTTCCCTCACCCTGACTCCTTCCTCATCCCTGGGTCTGAGGTTCTGGTTAGGTTTCTGCAGGCTTCTGGGTCCCTGATATTGTCCTGTGTCTCGTGGAATGTCACATGGTCCCTTACCTGAGGGAGAGACCTTGGAAGGAACCCAATGCCCATTCTTCCTTCTCCCCTGCATTGGGACCTTGATTCTCACAGTTCAGAACCCATGAACCTTCTTCCCCTGCTTCTCACAAGGTCACCCACAATCCACTTTCTTTCTCCTCCCTAGAGGCCCCCACCTTGAGGGCAGTCCCTGAACCAACTGTTCTTCCAGCCCCAAGTTCTACATTGGGTGGGGAGTGGGGTTGGGGTAAAAATCTGGTCTATACCTGCTTGCTCTGAGGTAACTAGTGGGTTCTCAGGAAGGGTTCACTACAGACCCCTGGGGAATTGAGGTGTTTCTAGCTTTATTTTGTTTTGGGTTTTGGAGAACACCTGGTGATGCTCAGAGCTTTCTCCCAGCAAGATTCAGAGATAGAACCTCTACAGCTGGGTGCAAGGAAACTGTCCAATGCATTGTACTATGTCTTGGCCCCACATCTGCCTCCTTCAAGAATGTCCCCCAACTGCACCCACCTCTATAATTACTCCCCTGGACCATCCCAGCACCCCAGGACATAGTAGTACCCACTTTAAGAAGCCCTGAATCCTGTCTTCTATCATTGTGAATCTTCCCCACAACCGTCATTGATTTCATCCTTTTGTCCCTCTGTTGTGATCAACACCCCATCACTGTCCATTCATCTTCCATCCACACATTTCTCCCTCCCTTTATATACCCTATTTTTCAGCCCACCCCTGCCCCTATCCCTTCCTCCCTGGTCCCTGTGCAGAAACACTTTCCCCAGGGAGTTCTCAGCTCCTGTGGAGGAGCAGGGGCAGGGGAGCACAGCAATGGTTCCAGGCCTCCAGGATCTAATCCCTGAGTCTGTGACAGCCTGTGACAGCCCCTGACATGGACAAAGGCCTTTGCACAGGAAGAATTTGGGGCCCTGGGATGAAGCTATCTCCTTGATGTCCTGGCGGGCACTGATGACCAACTCCAGGGTACTGTATGGGGGAAAGGGAGGCAGGAGGGAGAGGAGGGATTAGATGTGGCAGTGGAAAGAGTGATGAGCAGACCTGCTGGGACCTGACCAGAAATGTAGGTACCTGGAGCAGGGTGGAGGGCTGCTGTTGGGCCTCCAGGTGTAACACAAACTAATAGTCTGAGAGCAGTCACAGGGTGACTTCTGTGGGGCTCAGGCTCTGTCCAAGACCCGGCGTGGCCCCACAGCCTCACCCAGAGTGAATCCTTCCCCTCCCAGCGTCGAACTGGATGTGACCCCTCAACTTCAACAGAATGAACCCAAAGCCAGAATCAGTCATTAGGGAAAGTGAAAATAATGATGAGAAACTTCACCCTTGCAGCTAAGTGGAGGTTAATTCCAGTACTTCACCCTGCAGTGATCACCACAGAAACCACATCTGCCCCTAAACCAAATAGTGAGGCTCCATGGGGGGGGGGGGGGCCGCGTTTGACCTCGGCAAACACTGTCCTAACAAGCTAAGCCCCGTGTTTACGTCTCTGTATGTCTCTGGAGCTGAGAGTCGCTGTGTCCTGCTTCCAACCCCGCTTGGAAAAGCTATGCATTGCAAAACATGCTCATTGTAGCCATTAATCCAGACATTGCCACTGATTAAAAAATCAGCTCAAATTATTTTATATATTTTTGTTTTGCAGGTTACAGTTTTTTTAAATAAAGATACTATTTACCGTCACGCGGGGGAGCGCGAAAAATGTTTTCTTCTTCCTAGGGGGGCATGACAGAAAATAATTGAGAAGCACTGCCCTAAACCTAAGGTGGTTTAGGAGGCCTTGCATTGGAGGTTCACCTCCTTGCACTGTACCTCCTGGGATCACATGCACAGAAGCCCCACAGAAGCTCCAGCTTCTCCGATGGCCGCAAGGAGCTGCTCAAGCCTAAATTCTAGCCTCAGTTTCTTGCTGGGACAAAATACAAGGGGATAAGGGAGAAGCGGGTTCCAGGTTTGATTCCCATGTGGTTCCCCAAACGCTGCCAGGAGTGAGTCTAGAGCAAAGACACAGGAATCAGTCCTGAGCAGGCCAGAGAGGGAGTTGTCACCTCAGGGTGTGGCAGATACAGATCTAGAAACAAAACAAGGTAGCTGTCAGATTAAAAACCTTTGGGGAGGGGTTGGGCTCTTCCTCCTCCTCCTCCTCTTCCTCTTTCTTCACTTTCTCCTCTTCTATCTCTTCCTCCTCTTCTTTTATTTCTTTTCTTCTTTTCCTTCTCTTCTACTTCCTTCCTTCTCCTCTTTTTCTTCTCTTCTCCTTCCCCTTCTTTTCCTTCTTTTTTTCTTTATCTTCTTTTATCTTCTCCTCCTTCTTTTCCTTTTTCTTTCTTCTCCTCCTCCTACTTCCTCTTCTCCCCTCCTCTTCTTTTTCTTCTTTTCCTTCTCTTCTCCTTTTCTTCTTTTCCCTCTTTTTCTCTTCTTCTCCTTCTTCCTCTCCTCTTTCTCCTCCTTTTTCTTCATCTTCTCTTCCTCCTCCTCTTCCTCCTCTTCCTTCTCTTCCCCCTCCTTCTCTCACACCACATCCATTGTCTGGGGGTGGAACTCTAAGAGGCCGTGCTCAGAGATCACTCCTGATCATGTGCTCAGGAGTCACTCATGACTCTTGACTCTGTGCTCAGGGTCGCTCCTAATTCTGTGCTCAGGAGTCATTCCTGTTGGTGCTCAGGTCACCCGTGACTCAGCTCATGGACCAGGGGCTGAACTGGACCAGCTGTGTCGAGAGCCAGGCCTCACCTCTGGGCCATCCAAACCCCAAGTCATCACTTCTAATAAATGAGATTCCAGAGCTGGGCAAGAGTTTGAGGTGTGAGGGTCTCTGTGATTTTCCCCAAACCCTCACCCCATTACTCTCTCACAGAACTGCGATGCCCTCAAATCCATGGGTCCATGGGCCTACCCCAGAAACAGATCTTGGCTTCACCAGAAAGTGGAACATGTCAACTGGTTGCGCCCACAGTGGCTCCCCAGTATTCGCCCTCCACAACGTGTCCACCTGGCTCAGCATCAACCACGAGAGTGTGGAGGAGCTTCATCCCCCACATCCGGAAGGACTGGTATGACATGAACTTCCACTAAGGTGAGGCTTATGAGGCAAATGCGCAGAGCTAGGAGGGAATTTGGAGGTAGAAAAATGACCCACGTGGTTCTCTCTGAATTTCCAGAAATTTAGTCTGTAAAAGGCGGGACAGAAGAGTGTGTAGGAGATTTTCCCTACACTGTATAAAGAACATCTACTTTACCCATTTCTCCCTGCATCTCTCCCCTTTATTTCCTCATCTGCTTCCATCTGTATCTTCTCTCTCATCTCTCTAACCCAGAGGTCCCTAGACTTAATTTAAAATTCAAGGTCAGTTTTGATATATATGTAATAATTTATAGCGTGAAGTGAATTTTATTATTATATAATATATATTATATACATATATAATAATATAGCACAAAATAAATTTTATTATGCATAGATTTGGGCGACAATTCCTGAGATTCTGCATCCACTGTGTGTGCTGAAGAGGTGCCTGGAGATGTGTGTCAGCTAGATCTGAGCTGGACCTGGAGACAAGGTTGGCCCTATGGAGGGGTGATTCGTTACGTTCACTTTGGGTTTTTTTTAGGGTGTGATGGGAGGGGGCCCACACAATTATGCTTAAAGGTTACTCAGCTCTGTACTTAGGGGTCACTTCCGGTTATGCTTAAAGGGTCATATCAGGTGTCAGGGGTCGAACCCAGATTGGCCATATGAAGGCAGGCACCCTCAAAGTTGTCCTATCTCAACTCCACTGTGACCCCAGTAGAATCTCTGGCCATGGAGGCTGAGCTGGGCTGCCCAGTTGGATTGTCATGTGGGACTCTCGAGAAGGGGTTCGGTGGGACTCCGAAGGAACCAGCAGAAGCCTGAGCTGGTCTCCCCAGGACCCCACTGTGCTTTTCCCTGGCAGACCCTGATCCTACAGGATTCTTTTGAGAAACCAGCACAGCCCTGCTGAGTTCTATAAGTCCTTCTAGCCCAGACAGAGCCCAGGGGTGCTTCTGGGGACCCAAGATGGCACTTGCTCACTGTGTCCTGATGCAGAGAGGATTAGCTGGGGTGGGCAGCCAGACTGTGGGGAGATTGTCCCAAGACAGCTGCAGCCCCAGAGTCTCCAAGTTGGTCCAGGAGCTGTGCGCCCTCCACCTGCGAGTACCAAGTAGTGCTGGCCTCAGTCCTTAGAGCTGCAGAGGAAACAGGCCAGAGGGGAAGATGCAAACTTCACCTGCAAGAATTTTTCAGAAGGTCCCTCCACCCCACATCCAACATAGTAGTAGTGTTCTGTGCTTCTTTCTGTTTGAGTACTCAGGGATCACTCCTGGTAGTACTCAGGTGACCATATGGGGATCAAATCTGTGTCAGACATGTCATGGCAAGCACCCTCTCCACTGTCCAATTGCTCTAGCTCCCGCAAAGCCCTTTCAGAAAACAACACCCAGACTCTCCCTGGAGCCCAGTGTCCCAGAGGTGCAGGCCTGAAGGTTCTCCCTGGAAGCCAGGCAGCTTCTCAAGCTGTGGGCATAAGGAACTCAGCTGGGGTGCCCATTAAAGCACGGATACTTGGGACCAGAGCAGTCATATTTAGAAGAGGGTGCTTGCCTTTCCTGTCACTGACCCTGGTTCCATTACCATGGTCAGAAATGGTCCCCCAAGTCCTGTGTCCTGCTCTCATGCATGGGGCCTGGGTTGGGTCCCTGCACCCATGGTCCCCTGAACACCAGTGGGAGTAACCCTGGGCACAGAATCAGGAGAGGCACAAAAACCACAACAAAATCAGACCCGAGGCCAGAGCAATAGCACAGTGAAAGATTTTACTAGCATATAGCTGACTTGGACTCTACAGCATCTCATATGGTCTACTCATATGGTCTACTCGTCTACAGCATCTCATATGGTCCCACAAACACCAACAGGAGTGATTGCTGAGCACAAATCAAAATATTACCTCAAACAAAGGTGAGTGTGGTACCCAAACAAACAAAAAACACAATAAAATCAAATCTAACCCAAGCACAGACCAGGCCTTTAAGTAAGTACGTGGAGTGGCCGAAGGGCACTGGGGCAGGTTTTAGGTGCAGCACAGAGGGTACTGCTTGGGAAAAAACCCAAATTGAGGTGGGGATTTGTCCAGACACCCATACCTCTCGGCACCACCTCAGTCCCCACACCACCTGTACCTCATTCTGTGCCTCATTCTATACCTCTGTCTCTGCCTCAGTTTTCTCAGTCCTCTCCTTAGGCCTGGCCTCAATCTCTATCTCTTTTTTCCCCTCAGTCTGGGTCTGTCTTTTTTGGGGAGGGGGCATACCCAGTAGTGCTCAGGAGTTACTCCTGGCTCTGCACTCAGAAATCGCTCCTGACAGGCTCAGGGGACCATATGGGATGCCAGGGATTGAACCTGGGTTCATCCTGGGTCCTCTGTGTGCAAGGCAAATGCCCTACCACTGTGCTATTACTCTGGCTCCACAAGTCTCAGCCTTACCCTCATTCTCCACCTCAATTCTCCATGGCACTGAGGTGGACAAGGTTGACAAGGGACACAGAGGAGACTCATCAAGAAACTGAGCAGTCAGGGAAGACCCAAAGGGATGAGGCCCAGGACTCCAGGCCCAGATGATCCACCTTCCCGAATTCAGGATGGGGTTGGGGGCGGGGAGAAGGAGAAGGGACCCGCATGGCTCTGGGAGGTATGGACCCAACAGATAAGTGGGGAATGTTCCAGAGAGGAGACACTCACGAGACTTTCTGAAACACCGGAAATAAGTCAGGGCCACAAGCACCGCCGCACAAGTCCCACAATCAGGATGATCATAAGAGCTGAGGGTGACAAAGACTGCTCCCTGGAAGGCTCTGGAGGAAGAAAAGGAGGAAGGGATGTAGGACTGAAGATTTTGGGGGTTCCCCCTGCCCAGAAAACATTGCCCCTCATCCCTGTAGGCAGCCCCCACTCCAACTCCAGGATTCTAGAAACAAAAACAACCAATTAGAGAGTCCCATTCCATGTGATCCTATTGTGTGATTGGCCAGTGCCATTAATAGTCTGGAGTTCAGGGGTCAATGAGACCAAGCTGGAGAAGGTTGTTTGCCTGGCAGGAGATTGATCTGGGTTCAACCTCTGTACCTCACATGGTTCCCCCAGGACCTGCCAGTATAGATCACTCTGATTAGTTCCAGGAGAAGGCCATGAGTGTGGCCAGGTGAGATACAAACAAACCAGTACTACTGCTTCTCCGGCCCCACTACTGAAGCAGGACAGGAACCTGAAAAGCCATGGGCCCCTGATGACTGAGGACTCAACTGGCAGGAGCAGACCAGCACAGAGAAAAGGAGGGACAACATAATAAACATTTCTGGGTCGCACATAAAACTGTGGCCCCTACACTGACTCAGACATGAAGGTGCCTTTTACCTAACGTGCCATTTTCTAGGCCAACTTGGAGGCACTTTCCAACAGCTCCTGAAAAGGTCTTGCTGAGGTCAGGGAAGAGGCCATGGCAGAGCGGGGTAAGCATTCTAACTTAGGGGATCCTCACTAGGGACCCAATCCCTCCTTCAGAGGCCATCCTGCTGGGCCTCCTCTTTGGATGTCAGTGCTCCCCACTGGCTCCTCACCTGAGAGCAGGACTTTCATTGCTACCCGGGCCGTCCCCAGGGTATTGGAGACCTGGCAGATGAATGTGGTGTTGATGGACTCCTTTGAAGGCTGAAGCAGGAGCCGAGCGCCATGGGGTACAGCATAGGGGGGCAAGGGGCCCTTGGTCCTGGGGAACAAAAGGGTGAGAGTGCTGGAATTGGAGAGACAGGGACTGAGGGCCCCGCATCACCTCCTGCAACTGTCCCCAGAGTCAAAGTCCCCTAGAATCCCCTGACTGTCCCTCTCACTCCCCAGTACTACTCAGGGGAACTATAGTCCCACCTCAGACTAGCCAGAACATTCCAGCCCTCAGGGCCTGTATGACCTCCAATCTCTGCTACCTCCCCTGGCTCCTGGATTCCCTATCATCCTCCCCCAAACTGCTACCATGAGAGATCTTACTAGAACAAATCTCATGGCCCTGCTCTGCTCAGACCCCTAGAACTCCTGCCTCACTCAGAGGAAAGCCAAGTCCCTACTTTGTGTCCCCAGAGCTGCCCAGAGACCTCAGATGATGTTATCTTTGACCCTTCCCATTGCTCTGGTCTCTGAGATTTGGTGCAAATGATGCATTTCCTAGGACACAGCTGACTTTGGCCCCAGCATAGCCCATTGCTGAGCGGGGAGTGTTGGGATACGGGAAGGAAGGTATGAACAGGCACACAGCAAACATAGGAAGAGCTGGAATACCCTGCAGCCCAGACTGAGAGCCAGAAACTATATTTGCAGAACCTTTATTTGATGAATAGTAATAGTGGATGTGGTATAAGGTGCACCTAGATAAAATCCTAAACAAAAGTTTCCCCTGACTTCTGCTTCCTGCTTCCTGGTAACCTCTTCTTTTGATCTGTGAAAGTTTGCCTGGATTACTAGACCTCCTCTCTCCTGGTTTTGGGAATTGGTTTGAATAAAGAAAGGAGGTCTGGCTTTGGGGTCAATCAGTTCTGAGAGTCTATTCAGGGCCCCTCCCTCCAGGCCCAAGAATTCATCACTTGAGGCTGGAGCAGTGGTGCAGTTGTTGGGTGTTTGCCTGGCAAGCGGCTGACCTAGGACAGACCATAGTTCAATCCCCTGGCATCCCATATGGTCCCCTAAGCCAGGAGCAATTTCTGAGCGCATAGCCAGGAGTCACTTCTGAGTGTCACCGGGTGTGCCCCCTCCCCAAATTAGAAGTCATCACTTGCCACTTGCCTACCCCTTAAAACCCAAGTATCCATCTCTAACCTCCCCCCCTCAGACTCACATCAGCCCCAGAACTCACATGCTCCACTTATAGTTTCCTGGCTCTGGGTTCCCTCGGGCATCACATTTCAGGCTGGTCTCCCTATGACCTTGCTGCCTGGTGTCATCATATAGGGCGATGGAGACTTGGGGGGCATCTATGAAGGGTATGAGGACAGGCTTAAAGACAGGAGCCCCCACAGAGCCCACACTAATGAGGAAGAATTCCCTTCCCACAGAGTAACAGGAGAAACTGAGAGCAGGTGCCAGGAAGCAGCAGGTCTGGGGAATACAAGAAATGCCAGAGTCCCCCTGGATATACTGAAATGGTCCCTGTGTCAAAAATAATATGCTTGGGAATTTCTGCTTCTATGTTTACTTGCAGCTACCATAAATGCTCCCACCCCCCCAGATATTTGAACACATGGAACTTCTGCATGTGTTGGGAGCACAGAGTTAAGAGGAACCTCTTTGAACCTCTGAGTATGACCCAAAACAAAAACAAACCAAAAAATGAGTGATGCAATAAGTGGAGGAGGCAGCTAAGGAAGGTGGTATTGGTGGCCCAGGTATAAATCATGAGGGATTGGCGTTTTGGTGGTAATGGCGGCAGTGTGCTTGTATGAGATACTCAAGGGAGCAGGGATAAACAACAGGGTTGTCAGTATAGACAGCAGTTGAGGGGTGTCAAGATCAAAAAGGGGAAATAGAAAAAAACCTGTGACTGAAAGAGGAGGAATCGGGCATGGGTTGAGGCATATGCCTGCTTGTAGCCTATCTGGGTTTAATTCCTGGCATTCATGTCTCTGACACCAAGAGAAGCACCAGGAGTTATTTCTGAGCACAGAGACAGGAGGAATCCCTTAGTACCTCCAGTTGGATCCCCCTTCCAAACACAAAACAAAACAGAAAACTGTGACCCAAAAGTTGAAGAGGCAGTAAAGAATGGTGATGTTGGTGGCCCAAGTGTAGACCATAAGGAATATGACAGATACTGTAGTGGTGGTGTTGGTGGCCAAGTTGTACACCAAAAGGGATGATGTGCTCATGTGTTCATGTGTTGGTGGTGGTGACAGCAGTTCTGTTATCATTGTGTTGGAGGCAGGAACTAAGCATGCGCGACTCATTTCTAAGTACTGTCAGAGAACTGAATAAATTCAGGGGCTGTTTGGGAAACAATCCAGGTCCCCAATCCAAAACGTAACTGCCCCAGGAAGTAAAATAGGACAAAGAAATAATCATTGTCTCCAAGTCATATATAGTCATCTCACTCCTGACCCTCAATACCTGCCCCTATGACTGTCTTCAGATGAGCCCCAATCCTCCACATTGCTGGTCTACCTCACTGCTAGTCCAAGAGTCTCAAATGTAAGGGACCCTCCTTCCCTTCCCTTCCCTCTCTGGGTATTTCCTGCCTATGTACCCCAGCAGCCCCGCCCTTTATCATCCTACTTCTCTCAGACTCTGCCCATGTAAACTCAACAATCTTGGGTCCCTCTATCCAAAGCCACTCCCCTGAAGCCCTGCCCTCTGACCACAGCCCCCTCCCAGCCTTCACACTCACAGAAGACTCGGAGCCAGGTGCTCGCCCTCCCACTCCCATGCTGGAATGTGGTCACCTCGCAGGTGTAGTTGGCGTCGTCATCGGGGTGCAGGTCAGTCAAGGTCAGCGATGCGTCCAGAAAGACCCAGCCCTTCCGGGCAGCAACAAACTGCACACGGTCGGGTTCATGGATTTTTGGGTCTTGGTCCCAGTTGAATTCTGCCACAGTGCTGGGGGACCCCAATGGTTCCAGCCGCTTCCACGTTATCTGCTTCACCCGTGGGATTTTAGACCCCATGGGCTGCAGGACACAGGTCAGGTTCTTGGTGTCACCCAGGGAGCCACGCACCTCAGGACGCACCTGCAGGATCACCTCCCTGTGCCCTGTGGGAGGAGAAAGGAGAGGGTACAAACTGAGTTCAGATCTAGGACCCAGGTCTGGAAGGCAAGGGCCCCTCGGGGGGTGCTCAGCTGGCTAGTCAACCTGCAACTGGGGGCAGGGAGAGAGGGTTGTGAGGGGCAAGGAGGAGTCACCTGGTACAGGGTAGGATGGCAGGATTAGAGCAGTGCATTGGGCAGCCTGTGATTCTCTGGGCTGCTAGATCTTTAAATATCCAGGATGCCTTCATTTTGAATTGTGAGAAAATACTGTGGTTAAAATATTCCATTTGTGCTTGGAGAGATAATATAATGGGTAGGGCACTTGCCTTGAATGCAGCCAACCCAGTTTAATCCTTGGCATCCCATGTGGACCTCTGACCTTGCCAGAGAAATCCCTGAGCATCTCAGGGGTGACCCAAAAAGCAAAAGTTCATTTGGGGCCTGAGTGATAATACAGTGGATGAGGTACTTGCATTCCATGTAGCGGACTTGGTCAAACCCAAGCTTGTATTTGGTCCTCAGACACCACTAGGAGTGAACCTAAGCACAAAGTGGAGTAAGCCGTGAGTACCAACAGGGGAGGGAAGGAGAGAGAGAGAGAGAGAGAGAGAGAGAGAGAGAGAGAGAGAGAGAAGAGAGAGAGAGAAAGAGAGAGAGAGAGCTGTGCTGGTGGCCTGAGACAGGTCCCTGCCCCTCTCTGGTTCTTTCTCCAGGTCAGTCAAAGACACTAAGAATAGTGACCACTCACCACGAGTTGCTCCTATAGATCTGAGCTGTTCTGAGGGGGCTCCACAACTCAGTACATTGTTCCCTAGAAGCTCCCTGAGAAAAGTGCACCCCATAAATAGAGGGCTCAATGGAGGCAGAGAGTCTTTGCTTCAGTCACACAGTGAATAAGTGCAGAGGTAGGATCTGAGCTTGGGCAAAGTCCTGGCTCCCTGTGAAAAATCTTCATTGTGTAGCAAAACTCAACATCACAATCCATAAAATAATGGAGAGGCCAGAGAGAAAAAGATGGATTCCCAGAAAATGTTTCCCAGAGACCTGTCAGGAGCGATCTCTTAGCAGGAGAAATCTCTTATGAATCAAAGCAAGAAGAAAGACCCTAAAGAAAGACCAGGCATCCCAGAGCCTGAAATGAGATCAGGAGACACCCCCATCCCACTCCATGCCCGCCAGGCCCTGGGTTTATAGAAGGTTTATAGAAGGTTTATAGAAGGACTGGACGAAACAAGCAGACAAGGTTCATAATGATGCATCTGTGGGATCACCCTAACCACTAGTTCTGCTTAGATGGGGGTTACGGATCCTGCTAACCAGGCCTTGAGGACTTGATTTAAATTAGTGAAACTGTGTACCTATCACATTCATTGGGCTCCAAATCTCTTTGACTAGGGGGTCCTGAGTCCTCTGAGCTGAGTCTTAATAAGTCTACCTTTTTTTCCTCTCCTCTGTGTCCTGTATTCTGTATGGTGTCTGACTACCTAACACCTTGAGCACTGCCACATACATACATAAATACACACAATGAAGAGAAGAATTAGAGTTACTTTTTGTTTTGGTTTGGGGCCACACCCAGGGATGCTCAGGGCATCCTCTGAGCTGTGTGGTCAGGGATCACCCCTGGCAATGTTGGGAGGACCATCTATGGAGTTGGGACTGACCCTAGGGTTTCCATGGCAGACAAGTTCACTCCCCATTGAACTAGAACTCTGGCCGTTCCAGCCTCTGACTGTCGTGGCCTCCCACACAACTGTTCTTGGTAGGAAAGCCCCCAGGTGACTCACCTTTGACACATCTGTTCTTGGCATTTGGGGACTGGAGAGTGTTTCTCAACTCACACCCTTGGGTTTTTTGGGACATGCACAGGGAAATGTCAGTGAAGGTTCACAGGACTGGAGCAAGAAGGAGCCTAAGCAGGGCACAATGCCAGCTGGTTCCTTCTGGGAACTGTAGAAATGTTTCTGAGACCTGGAAATAGGGAACCCAGCACCCATACTGCTGGCATCTAATCAGAGAACTTGCGCCTTCTGCTGATGGCTCCAGAAACACCCCTTGTACGCCATCCCTATGGGAACTTTCACCTCCAGACTGTCTCCCAGATGCTCTGAGGGTTCAGAACTCTGCTCAAGACTTTAGAGCACCTGGTCCCCAGCACCTACTCAGACCCTGATCTGAGCCTGATCCTCAGTCCCGTCCCCCACAAGGAGGGCTCCTGATCCCAAGGTCTGGGGCCTTCAACCGTGTGCAGCTCCACTTTACAGCATGTTCTGGAAATAGGGGAGGCGCCTTTCCAGAACTTCAGAGCATGAGATTATTCTTAGTTTAAGGTGCCCAGGTGTAAAGGAAAAGTTTCCCCTGGGTTTGCTAACTGCCCTGATTACCTACCCCCTTTCACAATTCTGGGAACTTAAGTTTCCCCTGAGTTTCCTGACAGCCCTGATCACTCACCCCCCTTCACAATTGTGGGAACGTGTAGACCCAGTTATAGTTTAACTTTCTTTCTGTTCCTACATGGTTTTAACCTGCTCATGTTAACCCTGTAAGCTTGCACCTGCACCTTGCAAAAATGTGATTAAGCAAATGCCAGATGTCATGTACTTTCTAAAGCAAATCAATCTACTGTACCTTTCTATTGTTTGAAATACTATATACAGCTTGTAAGCTCATGGCTCAGGGCTGGAGTTTCTGGCTTATGCTGGATTCTAAACGGCCCCTGCATATGCTTGTAAAAGAAAATAAACCCCTTGTTTTTGCATGAGACTGTGGTCTTGGTGTCTTTGAACGGCGCAGCATTCTGCTGGACTTAACACAGGGTATGTCTCCTCTGTACCCAGAACATTTGGTGGCTTCATGCATGTGTGTATCAGTCTGTGTGTGTGTGTGTGTGTGTGTGTGTGATGTGTGACTGGTTGGATGAGTGCTGTCAAATGGACACAATCAGAACCACAAAAGTGACTTGGGGGCAGAAGTGTTCTGCAGTGTTGTGCCTTTAGTGGGGTGACTGAACCCAGGGGCTGGAATCTCTGCTTTCCTGAGAGCTGCAGTGGATCCAGCCTAATCCTGCCTCTGAGGAGAGATCAGAGTCTGTGGGATTTCAGCCCAGAGCAAGAAGAAGGGGTCACTCACCAGCTCTGGTTGAATGCCAGAATAGTGGCAACAAAGGCAGCAGCAGCATAGGCAGCCACCGCAGGGTAGAGGTCCAGGCCATGCGGAGTGGGGAGGCCAAGCAGGCTGGAGCAAGGGAGGTCAGCGGTGTCCCTCCACCCTGGAGTCTTGTTTCTCAATGGTTTATTGAGTCAGTGCAGGAAGCCAGTGGCAGCTTCCAAGGCAGGCACAGGCTTTTCTCTCTGGGGACACAAAATGGAAATATAGGTTGGGGCTGGGAGTTAGCACATGCCCCAGTCCGTTTTATTGGTTCAGCTCAGAGCTCACCAATGTTCCAAGCCCTTAGTTCCGTCTTCAATTTCCCCTGCTCAAGGGGAGATTGAGACACAGGATAGTGGCTCTTGCCAGAAAACTGTCCCTCACTAATGCTGGTAACTAGTCTGAGAAAGCCAAGAATAATAACAGAGCCCCCGCAGGGTTTCTTTTTGCCATACCTGGCAGTGTTCAGGGACCTGCTAGGTGTTGCAAGTGAGCCCCTGAAGAGGTTGACTGATGGAGGGATGGAGGATGAGGCCTTTCTCTTCCAGCTCGGAGCACGCGTCTGCCACCCTGTCTAGCCTGCCACCCTGTCTAGCCGACGGTTCTGAGGTGAAACTGCGGGTAAACAGCTAGCAGACAGTCAGGCTCGTGGAAATATTAGCTTTATTCAGGGGACAAGACTGAAGTCCAAAGACTCAGCTTCAGTTCCAGCCAAAAAGCTCTGGCCTTCCACAGACTCTTGTTTTTATCCCAATGGTGGGATCAGATACCACCAACCAATGGTGGAAGCAGAATCAGGTACTACCCTAGGGTGGGGGCAGAATGCCAGGTCACACCCTAGGGTAGGGCACAATCACCAATCAGTTTAGGGTGAGTAACATAGTAATCCCCTAAGATATTTACATACACAACAATTCCCCCATTTGTTTTTAGTAAACAAACGATATTGTCTACAATTATTAAAGGAAAAATTAGTCAATAATAAAAGAGCGGCTGTTTGCATAAGCGCATCACAGGAAAATGTAAAGAAAAACTTCTAACCTAAACACAGGGTGTCTAAAACCAGAAACATGTAATAAGGAATCAACTACAAGCTCCTGAGAAGATAAATCTAAGACGTACATAGATCTTTCGAAGAGACACCAGAAAGGTTGTGTAGCAGGCAAGAAGAAGCACCTTTTCTTTATTTGTTGTTGTTGGTGCTGGTGGTGGTGGTTTTTGGGTCACACCTGGCAGTGCTCAGGAGTTACTCCTGGCTCCACGTTTAGAAATCGCTCCTGGCTGATACCGGCATTCGAACAATTGACCTTCTGCATGAAAGGCAAATGCCTTACTTTCATGCTATTTCTCCGGCCCCATTTTCATTCAAGTTCAGGTAGACCAGAAAGCCCATCTTTGAGGGCAATGAACTAGGCCTTTATTTCGGAAGAAGAGGCACATACACCCTCTGCACAGTGGGGAGCCACTGCAATGATGATCAATAGGTATCTGAACTTAGTCCAAGTTCTTAATCCAGTCTGAAGTCCATAAGATGTCTGAAATTGATGTCGATTATTTATAGATGGGAGCTTAAGTCACAAACCAAAACAAAATGTTTAAGGCAGAGACCCTCCCTGTGTAAATAAACAACTTGAGGGCCTATCCAAAATGGATGGAACCTTCTATAAACCTAGTATTTTGCCTATGATGCGCCCATGCAAAAAAACCCTGAGAACAGACAAAAATATCATTTAGGAAATTATAGACAACAATATCTAACTCACAAACCTAAAGTCAAGAAAGCAAAACCTTAATGTAATATAACATCGATTCCTAAGATTAAAAACTAAAATAGAAAAACATTAATTACAATAGTCAAAAGAAGTGTAGTACCAAATATAACTTCAAAAGATTACAATTATAGGAAAAATACAAAAGGTGAAATTTCTACAGAGTTTAATACCAATCTGTAAATATGAGGGGTCTGGAACTCCAAAAAGACCCGCAAAAGACACTTGATGGGTCTGGAAAAGCGGGTTGAAGCCTTGTACAGGAGATAACATCAAGCTGAATGAAGAAGGAAGGCCAGTACAGTCATCCATGTGTTGGGGCATCCCCAGGCATTACATCATTACATCATGAGTTGGTTGGGCTTCTGCATTTCCTTTGGGATCGGTGCAATCTTGGGGTAGCCATTGTAGAAACGGTCAACAATAGCACTGTGTAGGTGGATGGAAAACCAGAAATTCAGATAGCACAGTTTAACTGGGATCCAGAGACTGTGGGTCTTATCCATGGATCTTTTCTCTGGAGTTACATTGTGACACAAATTCCAGGTGGCTTCATTTCCAACAAGTTTGCAGCATATATGGTGTAAAACTCCAACAGTCACAGATTTTTTATTCCGGCCAAGATCAAGAGGCTTGTAGTTGTGGGTGAAGGAGATGAGTTGCACATGTGAAGGGAATCCTGAAAATTAAATGTTAAGGTCTAGGAAGAGAGAAGGAAGGATAAGGAAGACTAAATTGGGGAAGATAAAGTTAGGAAAAAAGGAACTATATACAAAATATGCAGAACAGACAGACACTAAACAAGACATACACAAACAGACTTCACAAAACATATGGCCATAACACTCACTCATACTAAAAAATATTTGTTGGAAAGGATCCAAAATAGAGCAAAATAAAAGAGAATTCAGCTGAATCAACTAAAAGCGCCTTAAAATGTAATAGCCGGCAACTGTTTAGATAAATCATTTAAAATTCAAAAAAATATTTTTTATGGCAGAGCAGAGCAGATCTGAAAGAGAATTTCATGCGTAATACAAACATGGAAAACTATAAGTGTATAACAGTATATATACAAAGTTATTGTATAACAGTAACTTTATGATAATCAATCATAGGCAAGAAGCACTGTCAAGAAAGTCCACCTAAAATTATCATTATGTCAGCGTCTTAAAACCTAAATTGAGGGAAATAAAGCAATGATGTTAAAATAAAAAGAGTGAAAGTCGTTAAATGAGTATACCTAGAAAGAAAAACAACATTAATATGATGAGAAATTTCTCTTTCAGGTGAACCTTGACTAAATTAATTTGTAAAATTTCATGATTAACTGAGACCTAGAGCAATAATGAAATTAAGACATAAATCCATCCTACAAGGAAACACATTGGGGATTCATGATTTTCAATCCATATTCATTGATCATGCCTGTGGAAAGAATCCTAGAGCATTAATAGCAACTGATAAGGAAGTGAAATGATTATCTGGTGTTCATTGTAGATCTTTAAGAAGTATAAAACAGGATGTATGCTGCTGTGGATTTCACCAATGTATTAGGGACTTTTTTGATCTTCTTGTCATCAAAATTGATCCAGTGTTGTTTTGCAGCAATTTTACAGTATGAAGTACAGTGTCCATAGTGAACTTTACCATAATGGTTTGACACCGATGATAAGTTGTATTTCTTAATCTTGCTTTTATTCTCTGAAGTGAATTCCACTAAATTGAGGTCTTCTAAAGGAAAACCTACATTCTGCCCCCACCCTAGGGTAGTACCTGATTCTGCTTCCACCATTGGTTGGTATCTGATCCCACCATTGGGTGGTACCTGATGCTGGTGGATAAAAACAAGAGTCTGTGGAAGGCCAGGGCTTTTTGGCTGGAACTGAAGCTGAGTCTTTGGACTTCAGTCTTGTCCACCGAATAAAGCTAATATTTCCACGAGCCTGACTGTCTGCGAGCTGTTTACCCGCAGTTTCACCTCAGAACCGTAGGCTGGACAGGGTGGCAGACGCGTGCTCCGAACTGGAAGAGAAAGGCCTCATCCTCCATCCCTCCATCAGTCAACCTCTTCGGGGGCTTACTTGCAACACTAGGTGCCTGCATAGAACTGGGGTCTGATGTAATATTGCCCCAGTTCTCAACCACCCACCTCTTTTCTTTGCTCCCTGCAGTTCTGGATCAAGACGGGCCTGGTCTGAGCACTGTGGGCAGCTGATTTTGCTCTCAGAGTGCGTTTTCTTCCTGGGAGAGAGGGTTCACAACTTATGGTGTTCAGGGATCATTCCTGGCTCAAGGTATTCTATGGGATATCAGGGATCAACCCCATCTGTCCTGTACAAGGCAAGGACCTCCCTGTGTACTATGGCTCTGGCCCTGGTGCTCCATTTTACACTTGTGAAAATTCCTCCATTCTCAGGGGGTCTATAGATGAACCCTTCTTAGTTCAGCCCTCTGCTGGATCTGTCATAGCTTCAGCACCTCTGCCTCCATTTCCTAAAAGTGCTCCCTGGGGCAGCAAAAGGAAAAGGGCAAGACGGGCTGGGAGTTTGGTGGTGCATCAGCCCCTTCCTAAAATCCCTCAGTTTAGATTCTATTGTCTGAGCTTAGAGCAGACCAGAAATTCCCAAGCTTCCTACTGAGAAGGACCCCAGCCTGCTAGGCAGACTGCCTGGCCAGTGAGCACTGCAGGGTGGAGTCTACCCAGCCCCAATTGTTCTTGCTCTCCCTCATCTCACAGAACCACACACCCCCAGGACATTTGTGCTTTGTGTTCTCTACATGTAATGTCTGTTCTTTGTATGTTCCTCCATGCCTGTCTCCTTCCTCCCTCCCTCATGAATGAGAGTTTCTTGCAAGCTTCCTTGTTGATTTAATATAAAATATAAAGTCCACGTGTTGAGTGAGGCCTCCCTCATCACAGCGCCTGTAGACCCTCGGTGGCCAGTCTGAATATTGCAGGGTAACCGCAGAGAAAATTATTCACAAGCAGTCAGTTAGTTTCATCTGGGGAGTGGGCAGAGTGATAGCACAGCAGTAGAGCTTTTGTCTTGCATGTGACCAACCACACGTTGGCCAACAGGACGAACCCCAGTTCGATTCCCGGCATCCGTTATGGTACCCTAAGCCTGCCAAAAGCGATTTCTGAATAAAGAGCCAGAAGTAACTCCTGAGCAAGGCCAGGTGTGACCCCCAAAAATAAATAAATACAAAGTAAAGTTTCATCAGAGTCAGCTTGTATTATTCCAAGGCCCTATCTGCCATATTCTTTTTCTCACATGGCTTCTATCCTAAGCTTTTGCCAAGCAATTTCTTCTGATTGCTTCTCCTCTGACTCTCTGCCTCTTCCTTCTTCCTCGATTTCCCCCAGCCAGACTCTTATTATTCTTTATTCAAGATCCCCCTGGCCATTCCAGGTGTGGGATGTCAGACCATCCAGGAGGGATTTAGGGATACCTTATACCTCCTAGAATATGGATGAGCACCTAGGTCCTAGGATATGGACTTGACCACCTCTGCTGGGCAGACACAGACCCAAGGGTTGGTAGACAGTCCAGGGGCAAAGGCTCTGGTCTTGCTTATAGCCAACTAGGGGTTATCTCCAGCCTGGATGAGCACCCATGATACCTGCCAGGGTGATCTCTAAGCACAGAACCAGGACTAAAATACTGAACACCCCTGGGGGAGGCAAAAATACACTCACTAGCCTTCACCCCTGGACTCTCTGTGTGCACGGCAAATGCCCTACTGCTGTGCTATCACTCTGGCCCCATGACTTTACTATTTTACTATTTCTGTATTCCTAAAAAGGAGGATGTTAAAAACCAAAAATGTGGCAAATCAGAGACTGTGAATGTCCTGCATGTCCCCATTCTCTGATGGTTTTTCCTCCGTTGCTACTTTACATCCTAAAGAAGTGCTCACTTAATGATCCCCAGTGCTCTCTGACATTCTTCTGGGGAGCACAGAAATCAGGGAGCAGGGGCCCATGTGCCCATGTCCTGCCCCCCTCGTGATTTATCACAAGGCCATATCCTGATACCCTAGAAACAGTTGCCCTTTTGTCTATCCACACATACAAAGCATAGATGCTCCTTGAGGCAGGAATAACTATATTCCAGTAAACTCAATGACAACCCTGGTGAGAGAGGCAGGAAAGAATGTTCTAGGCCTTCTAGGCAACTGTTGTCTCTGGTCCCAGAAGTGGCTCTTCAAAAAGGCACCTGGTGGACAGAGCAATGGGAACTGCTCCAGGAAAAGGCCCCTTGTGTCCTCAGAGCAATATCCCCCCATTGCCCAAGGGGTCCCTCTCAGGATCTGGGTGTCCCAGTGAGCACCCCAGAGAATCATATTAAAGCACCAGAGCCAGGTTTGTGAGACTCCCCCCACAGCACCATAGCCATGGGGAGGAATAAGGAAACAGAGTGAGAAAAAATTCCAGAAAGAAACATTTTCAGGGGGCAGAGAGCTGGCGCAGCAGTAGGGCACTTGCCTTGCATGTAGCTGACCTAGGACAGACTGTGTTTTGATCCCCAAGCATCCCATATGGTCCCCCAAGCAAGGAGGAACACATAGCCAGGAGTAATCCCTGGCCACCAGGTGTGGCCCAAAAACCCAAAAGAGGGAGAGACACAGGTCTAGAAAAGCTCCCTCTCCCTCTCTACATCCCTTTCTCTCTCCTCTTACTCCTTTTTCTCTCCCTTTCCCTCTCTTCTCCTTCTCTTCCCTCTCCCCTCTCTTTCCCTTTCCCTCCCTCTCACTCCTTTCTCTCTCCTATCCCTCTCTTCCTCTCCCTCTTT
The DNA here is from genome assembly GCF_024139225.1 of Suncus etruscus. Lineage (NCBI taxonomy): Eukaryota > Metazoa > Chordata > Mammalia > Eulipotyphla > Soricidae > Suncus > Suncus etruscus. The sequence goes on from NC_064861.1 coordinate 88,793,866, forward strand.
CTCTCTCCCTCTCTCTTCCCTTCTCTATCCATCTCTTCCTCTCTCTCCTTCTCCCTCTCTTCTTCCCTCCCTCTCTCCCTCCCTCTCCCTCCCCTTCTCTCTCTCCTTCCCTCTCCCTATCACTCCTTTTTCTCCCTCTCCCTCTTTCTCCCTCCCTCTCCCTCTTCTCTCCCCTTCCCTCACTCTCCCCCTCTTCCTCCCTTGAAAAAAAAAACCAAAAAGAAAAAAAAAAGAAAAAGAGAAACGTTCTCAGAAAAAAAGATGTTATCAAATAATTGCAAGTTTCTACAAGAATTATTTGCACACTCAAAAAAATCTGAGTCTTATCAGATCCAAAGATTTTATTAGATCCAAAGATGCGTTGATGTGTATCTACTTATGTCTGTCTCTCTATGTCTGTGCATGTCTATGTTTGCATAACTGGGATCACCCTCGCTTGGCTGTGGGAAAAGTCAGAGCTTTCATTCCTGGACTCTCTGTCAGTCCCTGGGTCTGTGTCTACCCCACAGAAGTGGTAATATCACAGCTCATCCACATACATTAAGTTTGCAGGAAACTCACATATTCATGAGGGAGGGAGTAGGCACGCATCGCAGAACATACAAACAACATGTATCACATAAAAATTGGCATAGAACTCTCTAGGGGTCTATGGCTCTGTAAAATGAGGGAGAATAAGAATGTGGGGGATAGCTTGACTGGGATTTTGGGTCCTAGTCAGCAGGAAGCATTTTGAAATTTACATATTTACATCTTGTTTTTGTTTTGTTTTGGTTTGGTTTGGTTTTGGTTTTTTTTCGGGCCACACCCATTTGATGCTCAGGGGTTACTCCTGGCTAAGCGCTCAGAAATTGCCCCTGGCAAGGGGGGACCATATGGGATGCCAGGGGATCGAACCGTGGTCCTTCCTTGGCTAGCGCTTGCAAGGCAACACCTTACCTCTAGCGCCACCTCGCAGGCCCCCATATTTACATCTTGTAATCAGAGTCATAAAACCTTTATTTTAAGTGCTGACTTTTTGTTTTATTTTGTTTTTGTTTTGGGGTCACACCCGGCGGCACTCAGAAATCGCTCCTGGCAGGCTCACAGGACCATATGGGATGCCAAGATTCGAACCGGTGCCCATCCTGTATTGGCTGCATGCAAGGCAATTGCCTTACCACTGTGCTATCACTCTGGGCCCCTCTATTTTATTTTTCATCAAACCCACAGCGCTCAGGGGTTACTCCTGGCTCTACACTCAGAAATCGCTCCTGACAGGCTCGGGGGACCATATGGGATGTCGGGATTCGAACCACCATCCATCCTGGATCAGCTGCATGCAAGGCAACTCCCTACCACTGTGCTATCTTTCAGGCCCATAAGTGCTGACTTTTTGTGCAAACTCCAAGGTCTCTGCCTGTCCATTTCCTTTTACTAGCCCCAGAGAGTGATGCCTGGAGAAAAGCACCTACAGTGAATCGAGAATCCGAGGGCAGAGGGACACCATAGCCCCCCCTACTCCAACCTGCTGGCCCTTCCCACATGACTTGGCCCCACCCCCTGCCGAGTGGGGCTGCCTTTGTTGCTGCCTCTGCTGCCACCTTTGTGGACATCTACAGAAACTGCTGAGTGACCCCTTCTCGCGTGCTGTACCCCCAGACTCACGTCTCTAGCCTACCTCAGGTGTTTCTCCATACCTACCACCCCAAAGGTAGGATTAGGGCCCCGCAGGTCCCACTGCAGCTCTAAAAAAAGAGGAGACTCCAGCCATGTAGGCAAGTCACCCCACAAAGTGACACAATGCCACACAACATTCCTTCCCCAAATATCTAGGTCAGAAGGTGCATATTCCCCAACACTCACCCCACTAGTGACTACTTCCGGCCCCCTCAAGTTTCCCAAGTAACAGGGTGACACTCCTGGCAGCCTGAGCTCTAAACAGTCTCAGGGTTCTGATGCCAGGAGATGGTGCCTCCACTGTTTCCAGAACATGCTGGAGAGTGGAGAAGCTGAACACAATTGGAGGCACCAGACTGTGGGGTCAAGAGCCATTCTTGGGGGGGCTGAGGATCAAGCTGGGTCTGAGCAAGTGCTGGGCACCAGTTGCCCCAAAACATTGAGTGGTATGGGAGTTCCTGACCCTCAGAATATCTAGGGGACAATCTGGGGTGAAAAATTCCCATGGGGATGGAGGCTTAGGGGGTATTCCTGGAACCATTGACAGAAGGTACATATCTCTGACTAGAAACCTAGCAGTATGAATGCTATATTCCCTATTTCCAGACCAGAGAAACATCTCTACAGTTTCCAGAAGGGGAATCAGCTGCCATTGTACCCCCTTAGGCTCCTTTTTGCTCCCTGTCCCCAACAGCACATGGGGATGTGTAACCCCTCCCCAACTTTCTGCCTATCTTACCTGAATGGGAGGGGTCTGTGATTGGTAATAAAAGGGTTGACTTATGGATGAGGAAGGAGATTGAGGCAAGAAGATGCAGCAGGTAGAGATGAAAGACAGGATGGATGAAGGGCAGCTGAAGGAGGCTGCTTAAAAAGTTAGCTTAAAAACCATGTGAGATAAGCACATTGAGGCTAGGGCCTAAATAAAGCTGTATGTCTCCTGACTTATACTAACTACTGTGGATCATTTCCTCACCATTAACCTGATACCTTCAGTGGATGGATGGTGAGGACTTTCCCGGCTCGGCCTGGTGCCAGTAGCCCTTATCTCTGGCACCAGGCCGAGCTGGGAAAGTCCTCACCATCCATCCACCCTCATCTTCCATTCATGACTTTATAATTAATGATTAATACAACAGGGTGAACCCTCACTGACATTTCCTGTGCATGTTCCTAAGAATACATAGGTGTGGGGGTTGAGAAACACTCCACAGGATTATCTTGCTTTCCTGCATGAGGCAATCAAGAAGACAACAGTGAACATTATCTCTTCAGGGGCCAGCACAGGATAAGCTATTTCCGCCCAATAAGGGTCGAGGCTGATTTCTACTGTGTGTTTGGGCACAAAGAAGCCATTATAAAGGGCTTCTGCCTCACTCCCTACCTGCTTTCCTGCTTTCCTGCTTTCCTGCATGAGGCAATCAAGAAGATGACTGCTGCTGACTAGCTCTTGGAGTTGAAATGGATTAGAGGGCTTCTTTGAGTCCTCTTGAGGAAAGTGAATGCATGGGTAGTGAAATATAAAGAAATGAGAACACACAAATGTGTGTGGAGAACAGCATTCTCAGTTTAATATCTAGACTAAGGGTTTGTTTTTTTAAAAGGGGTATATTGCCAGTCATAAATATAGAAACAATGCTCACATTTTGTTTCTTTGCAAAGTACAGAAACTTATCAGTGTACATCGTTTGATCTTTAAAACAATATACATGGCTCTACATGGTTTACAGACCTTAGAATAGAATACAGTTCAGTTAGGAGCCCAGAGGATAAAAGAAGGGTACGTTTTAAATCTCAAAGTATTTCCTCTCTGGTCAGGTCTTAGGTGTTATACTGATATAAAATAAGAGATTATCAAGAAGATATAATTTCTTATATCAAATTCCCTTTACCTAAGGGAACAGGTTTTTTCAGAGCTGCAGGGAGAGATGGTTTTGTGTAAAAGATAGAAGAGCCAGGCCATGGAAATGAAAATTTTGTATTTGGTAATGGAGTTTTGACAGCTTAGAGCTATAACAAAAGGCCTTTTAATATGAATTCAGAACTGACAGAGAGAAGAAGATTGTCTAGATTTATTATTTGGTACTGAAAATTCTTCAGGCAAAGAAAATTTTGATCAAGCCCATATTTTGGCCTGCAACTACACATAGCAGAAGGGAGACTAGATCAACTAAATGTAAAGTAAATAAAATGCCAGTACCATAACATGAATCTCTAAATTATCTCTACAGAATTTCTCCAGCTCTCCACTTCGTGTTTCCACAGCAGGCCTTCTGGTCAAATTCCAGAAGTGGGTATATGAAGCAGCCATCCATGCCAGGAAATATATCTGATGGGACTTCTGTCTGTCCCTCTAATAGAGTCATAGAAATTCCTATCAATGGCCCAGCAAATGACAGCAAACATAATCTCTTCAGGGCCCAGCACAGAGTAAGCTGTCTCCACCCAATAAGGTTGGAACCAGAGGAGCATGGCCACTCCATTTCACTCTGCAACTGCACACATCTTCTAGCCCATGAACCCCACCACAACAAGTAAAAAAAAAAAAACTACAAGCATGGCAATGGAGAAACAATGCAGGTCAATGCCAATCATAGAGAATAAAGATGGGAGCTCTGATGACCTGAAAAGTACCAACCTTCTAGTTAATCCTCCCCCAGATAAAGAGTTTAGAGTAGAAATATGAAGGATGTTCAGAGAACTCAAAGAAAGCATAGAGTGAGTTGAACAGACCACAAAGATAGAAATCAGAAAATTCCAAACTGAAATAACAGGACTGAAAAACTCAATAGATGAAATAAAAACCTCAATGGAAAGCCTATCCTGCTGTGGAGTAACAGCAGCTGAGGACTGAGTCAGTGAGCTAGAAGATGAAATGTAGAACAAATCTATACAGCAGAAGAGACTGGAAAAGTACCTTAAAGCAAATGATCAGATAATGGTAAAAAAAAATTCCTCAAAGAATGTGAATAGATAAAAATAGAAGTCTTTGATAAACTCAACCAAAACAACATAAGTAAGAATCACTGGAGTCCCAGAAACCCAGGAAGAAAATTCCCAGGAAGAATCAACAATCAAGAACATCATTGAAACTCAATGATGAAATAATGATGAAACTCAATGATTGAAACATCAAAGAAACTCCCAGAGCTAGAGATTGCATGCAACCAAATCCTGCATGCCCTAAGAATACCAGCTAAAAGAGACCCCAAAAAAGCACCCCACCACACATCCTAGTCACAATGATGAATCCAACAGATAGAGATAATACTGAAAGCAACAATATCAAAAAGGAAAATTACATTAAAAGGAACATCCTTAAATTTAGAGCAGACCTGTCACAAGAAACTTTCAAGGCCAGAAGGCAGTGGTGGGATATAGTGACAAAACTCAACGAAATGAATGCTTCGCCTAGAATACTGCACCCAGCTAAACTCACTTTCAGGTTTGAAAACAGTATATATAGCTTCAGGGATAAAGAGCAGCTCAGAAACTTTACAGAATCAAAACCAGCCTAAAAAGATAAACTGAAAGGTCTACTTTAAGACAAGGCAGGCCTAAAGACACATCCAACTTCTACACAAAGGTGGCTCTAAATCCCATGACAATTATTTCTCTCAACATCAAATGGCCAAATACACCAGTTAAGAGACACAGAGTGGCATAATGGATCAAAAAGCTGAATCCAACATTCTGCTACTTGACATACTTAGTTGACATCTAAATAGTCTGAACAAACACAGACTCAAAATCAAAGTTGTGAGCACACATCAGAAAGGAAGAAGGAGCCTACATGCATAGCTTAATGACACAGCTTAAAAATTAGAAAAATGAACCCAAAATAAGTAGGCACAAGGAAATAACAAATCTGAGAGCAGAAATTAATGAAGTGAAAACCAAAAATATCTGAAAGATTAACAAAATTATAAGTTGGTTCTTTAAAAAAGTAAACAAGATTGATAAATCACTAGGAAAAAACTCAGAAAGAAAGGTAGAGAGAAAAACCTAATAAATTGGATTAGAAATGAAAAGAGGAAATCATTACAGATAATACAGAGATTCAAAGGGTAATCCGAGACTATGCTGAGAAACTCTATGCCATGAAATAGGAGATCCTGGAAGAAATGAGGGGTAATAAAGAAAAAAATAATAAAAGACATTGTTGTAATAATACCCAGCAATAATAGAGATGAGAGCTGGAAGGACTGGCTCATGATATGAAGCTCACCACAAAAAAATGACTACACTAAGAACTACCATAACAATCTTGATGAGTGAGAGAAATAGAATGTCTGTCTCAAATACAGGCAGGGGGTCAGGGAAGAGGGAGAAAGGGGTCATCATTGGTGGGAATTTGCACTGGTGACGGGGGGGGGGGGTGTTCTCTCTATGACTGAGGTCCAACTTCAGACATGTTTGTAATCATGCTGCTTAAATAAAGATTAAAGAAAAGAAACTTAGTTGAGATACAAAATGAAGACTTTAGAAAATAATAATAAACTATTAAATATATGTTGTACAAATGAATGCTACTCTCTATTTTTGAAGCAAGGACAATTTTAAGCAATTATTCTTTTTTTTTTTTTTTTTTTTTTTTTGGTTTTTTGGGCCACACCCTATGACGCTCAGGGGTTACTCCTGGCTATGCGCTCAGAAGTTGCTCCTGGCTCTTGGGGGACCATATGGGACGAACCGCGGTCCGTCCTAGGCTAGCACAGGCAAGGTAGGCACCTTACCTCCAGCGCCACCGCCCGGCCCCAATTATTCTTATATAAGCATTTTACTTGTTCTTCTAACCTATAGTAGCAGACCTATTATAATTTATATATTTCATACATTTAACTTTTATCTATGAAACGCAGGAGCAGAGAATGAACTAAAGAGATAACCAATATCTTCTCTTTTTTTTTTTTTTTTTTTTTTTTTGGTTTTTGGGCCACACCCGGCGTTGCTCAGGGGTTACTCCTGGCTGTCTGCTCAGAAATAGCTCCTGGCAGGCACGGGGGACCATATGGGACACCGGGATTCGAACCAACCACCTTTGGTCCTGGATCGGCTGCTTGCAAGGCAAATGCCGCTGTGCTATCTCTCCGGGCCCAACCAATATCTTCTTAGAATAAGAAATCAATTTCAATGTGTGAAACCAAAAGTGAATGTCGGGGCCGAAGAGATAGCACAGCAGTAGGGTGTTGGCTTTGCACATAGCTGATCCAGGATGGACTATGATTCAAATCCCGGCATCCCATATGGTCCCCTATGCCTGCCAGGAGCAATTTCTGAGTACAGAGCCAGGAGTAACCCCTGAGCACCATGGCGTGTGACCCCAAAACAAAACAAAACAAACAAAACTGAATGCCAAAATTAGTTTTTAACTAACAATATTATGAATTAATATTTTTACAGCTCTCTGGAAGTTTTGTTTTTCAAAAAAGAGAGAAATACTCCCCAGTCCCCAAGGGCCAAGGATAGATGTGTTAAATTCATTTTAGTTTATTTATTTATTTATTTATTTTTGGTGTTTGGGTCACACCCGGCAGTGCTCAGGGGTTACTCCTGGCTGTCTGCTCAGAAATAGCTCCTGGCAGGCACGGGGGACCATATGGGACGCTGGGATTCAAACCAACCACCTTTGGTCCTGGATCGGCTGCTTGCAAGGCAAACACCGCTGTGCTATCTCTCCGGGCCCTGATGTGTTAAATTTAAGGCAGTGCCAGAGGCATTTCATAGGTCTGGCGAGAGCAGGGTGTGGGAGACGAAAACAGCCAAAGTGGCTGGAACGGGGCCAGAGCTAAATTCCAGCGGGGAGGGAGCTTGTCTGACACAGACACTGGGTCTGTCCCAGCAAACATGGTCCTCCCAGCACTGCAAGGAGTGATCCCTGAGCACAGAGCTAGGAGGAAGCCCTGAGCATCGCTGGTGGGGTCCAAAATCCAAACAACAAAAAAATGTGACTCTTTAGCTCTTCTCTCCACTGTGTATGTCTGTGTGTGTGCGGTTTGTGGGTCACATCTGTCAGTACTCAGATCTTACTCGTGGCTCTGTGCTCAGGGATTACTCCTGGTGGAGCTCCAGAAAACATACATTGTAATTCTTGGTTTGTTTATTGGGTCACACCAAGAGATGCTCAGGGGTTACTCCTGGCAGACTTGTGAGACCTAATAGTATGCCAGGCATCAAACCTGGGTGACTGCATGCAAGGCAAGTACGTGCCCTTCCTTTCTTCAAACCCCAAGCAGAATGTTATAATCACAATGTAGGAATCATGGGCATTTCATATCTGGTAACATCCCAGAGAATCACATGCTAAGGTATACCCCCAGTTTTGCCCAGGTGACTCCTCTTTAACCCTACTTGCAACCCTATCTGCTGCCCCCAGTTTATAGGTGATCATCCAGCAGTGCACCCCCAGGGCTCATCTGCTTCCAGACCTGGTCCCAGGGATCTGGAGTTCCCTCAGCCTGTTCCCTCTCCCTTTCTCTGTTAGGGTCCGAGCAGATAACTCGACCAGAGCTGAGAGTCAAAGACCACCTTTGATAATGTAAAATGCAAAAGAGAGTTTCCATAAACCTCCAAAACAGCAGCAGTGACCAGTCCACTAGCAGGTCCATTTATCTCCCAGTCGGGGTTCGGGCTATAAATAGACGCCTTTGAATTAGTTCTCATATATATCTTAATTGTTTTCCATTGGTTTTGTTTCCCCATTGCCTTTTCTTCTGGCTTTTTACCCTCCCCTTGAGCTTTGTTTTTTGTTTTTTTTGTTTGTTTGTTTGTTTTTGTTTTTTTAATCTCAATAAATAGTCAGGAGACCTGCGCTGGGAGCTGCCATGTAGGCTTGTGGTTCAACTTGTGGTGGAGTGACTGACTTGTAGTGTGAGTTTCTTGCCTGCTAAAACCTTCATATCTGTGTGGATTATTTATTGCAGGGAACTTCTCCAGAATGCTTCTCCTATTCTACCCAGATAAGGGGCAGGAGATGTCCCCTTTCTGAACTCAGTTCCCTTCCTTAGGGAAAATAAACCAACCTATCTACCTCTGAATATTGATCTCGTAACCCAATTTAAAAATAAGTGTTCTGATTATGGCCCTATTTCAGCATATTGTATTCAGCTTCTTCTGTGAAAAAGTGGCATGGACTCATCATGATTTTCGGACAGTTGTCCATTTATGTTTAACAACACCTCAGCATATTCAATGGGAAATGTTTTATGCAGAAAGGGTTAAAACAAAGCTCTTTAGTCCAGATTCTACTAAAAAGAAGGTATCAGGAGTGACTTTATATTATGAGATGCTAACAGAGGAAATGCACAAAAACAGGCAGCATTGGGCCCAGAGCAGTGGCGCAGCAGTAGAGAGTTTACCTTGCACGTGGCTGACCTAGGACAGACTTCAGTTCAATCTCCTGGCATCTCATATGGTTACCCAAGCCCATAGCCAGGAATAACTTCTGAGCATCACTGGGTGTGGCCCCAAAACAGCAACACCAACATCAAAACAGCATTACCCTGTGCTGTTTTGGAATATGCAGGAAGTTAAATCAAAATAGCTCAGGGTAATTCTAAGCCTTTTAAAAAAATTATAGGGAGGCTTCAGGAAGCTCTTAAAACACACATGAAGAAACAGGCTGCTAGGAAAGTTATTGAAAAGTCTCTGGCTTTTGAAAATGCAAGCAAAACCTGCCAAATGTTTTTGCAGCCCATCAGGGGGACAGAAGATGTAATGGGCTTCCTTAAGGCATGTAGAAATTTGTTGGTGACCCCTCAGCCCCCTTTACCCACAATCCATGTGATGACTTTTGCAATGATGAAGAAAGCGTCAAGGGCATGAGATAGAGTGAGGAAACCTGGACTTTGCCCCAGATGTTGCAGAGAATTCCACTGGGCCAAGGACTGTTTTCCACCTCTAAATCATTTTGTAAATTACTAAGGGAAAGGTCAAAACACATCCCCTTGGAATCAGATTCACTTTTTTCATTGTGTAAAGCCTGGACATTTACTTAGAAACTGCAGCATGTTTTTAAATTCTGTTCCCTTGGGATGGAAACCTTCTATGCAGGGAAATTGTAAAAGGGTCCAGTCCCAGCTATAACTGTCACTCTGGGCCATGTCTTTATTAGATTAAAATGGGAATAATAGGACCCATTCCCCCCCCCCAATCTGGCACAGTTGGTTTGATTATAGGAAGGAGCAGCAAGTGGTTACTCAGAGTTTTGTGGGTACTTCCTGATATTGTTGTTTTAGCACCATTAGCTTAACTTCCCCCACTTGAGTGCGGATAAAAGTTGCAACTCTGTTTACGATGCAGGGTCCTACTGCAACTATTAAGAGTACACTTAGCAGTGGACCAAGTAGAGGCAGGAGGTAGGGGAGGATTCCTCCCCACAGAGACCATAACGTTGATCATAAAGTTCCTCCCGTCGCTTTGCTAATTCTTCTTGGTGTTTCTTTATTTTGTCTCGTACTATTTCGGATTTATTAACATAAAAGCAACATTCTTCTTGTAAAGCTACACACAATCCTTCTTTCTCGGCTAGGATTAAGTTTAGTTTCCTCCGGTTTTGCAGGACCACCCGGGCTAGTGAGTTATGCTGGTCTTGTAGGTCCTGGATAGACTTGTAAACCTGCTGGATGTCTGAGGCAAGTCGATCAGATAACTTATTATACCGGTCCAATGAAATTCCTAACCCTGCAGCTCCCATTCCTAATCCTCCAACCAACCCTAACGCAGCCAGCAGGGGTAGTAATACCACAGCCCTACGAGTTCGGTGTTCTCCCAGGAGGTTTATGCTGGGAAGAGGGACTGGTTTAGTTCCTGGGAGAACATCAATGTTGGGTAGCAGGAAGGCAGGTGCACAAATGCCCGTGCTATTTCTGGGTAACACTGGATAAGCCAAATTACCTCCACAGACCCAGACCTGTCCTGAGGGGAGGCATTTCAAGTCCAACGAGACTTCAGAGATGTTAGAGCACCTTGTTGTTGGTACTTGCCCTAAATCTATGGTTAGTGAGTAATTTCTAACATAGCAAGTGGAGGAGTCAAATCTCTGAGGGATTACTTTAAAGGGCTTGGTATAGGTGCAGTTTGAAAAGCTACTTATATTTGGTTTAGGCACAGGTATTGCTAATGGCCGATCGTTACTCATTTTCATGCATAGCCAGCAGTCAGCCGCTAAGCTTGGGTTGGTTTGATTTAAGAGCTTGTGAGTGTACTTTAGAATGTCGTGTATATTTGAATCTAGATTCTCATTTAGCACCCTAGCTTGAAGGGAGGGGTGCTTGGGCCAGTTTGGCATTAGGTTATTAACTTCCTTTTTGGCCCATCTTATGGCTTCCTTTTCTCTTTTTTGATCTGTGGGCCCTCCCCCATCTGATATATGTAAAGGGGCTTTTAGAGGCCAGCAGACCACATCTCCAATATTTGCTAGACAATGTGCTGCTCCGTATGGAGTTTTAAAAGTTTCAGGACCCCATTCGCCTCCCATGCTTCCCTTGTAGGTATCAGTTAGTTTTGCTACCAGGTGGAGTTGGCCATTTTTAACTCACTGCTGATAGGTTTTATAGCACCGTGAGTGTACCTGAGTTAGCTCTACACATCCTAGGGGACAGGTTCCTTTCGTGTCCGGGGGAAGGGGTTGGGGTTTTTGCTTACATACCCACTGAGCCTTGATTTCACCTGTGGAAGCTGATGGCTTGAGCTGGAGATAGGCCGTTCTAGTGCCACAGTCGACTGCCTGTGTAGATTGGTACTCAGGTTTGAACTGATGACCTCTGGGGCAGTCGCAGGGGTTATCGTAGAGGGCCCTTAACAGTTTTTGATGATCCACTGGCCGATTAAACCCCCCCTAAGACTGGGGGCATTAGAAGTAACCACAGGAATTGAGGTAGGAGGAGCAGATTGCCGGCGTTTAAGCCGGATTTTGAGCGGGTTTTCTGCTCGCTCCACTGCCCACTCATTCTGATTAAATTCTATTGGTGCGAGCTTTAAATGCGAGGCATGTATCCACGCAGCAATACGGTCTACCTTAACTGCAGTAGGGGTCGTGAGGAGGACAACATACGGTCCTTTCCACCTGGTTTCTAATGTTAGAGCATGATGTCACCGTACGAGGACTGAGTCTCCTGGCTTGTAGTTGTGTGGTACTGTCAGGTCCCCGGGCTCGTATGCTTGCTGAAGATTTTTCCAGATGCACTTTTGCAGTGTGGTGACAGCAGCCAGTCGGGCAGCCAAGGGGGAGGAGGAAGCAAGAGAAGGTTCATAAGTATCAGTTATAACTTTTACTGGGGGAGGAGCCCCATATAGGATTTTAAAAGGGGTTAAACTATGCTGAGAGGGAAGAGAGGTGTTTCGAGCCCGGAAAAGGGCTGAAGGGAGGAGGGAAATCCAGTCACTTACGCCAGTCTCGAGAGATAATTTAGTCAAAGTCTCCTTAATAGTTCTATTCATACGCTTTACCTGACCTGAGCTGTGGGGATGATAGGCACAATGTAGCTTTCAATTGATTTCCAGAGCCCTGGCCAATCCCTGACTTACCTGGGCCACAAAAGCAGGTCCATTATTGGACCCGATTACCTGGGGAAGTCCGAACCTGGGGAAAATATCATCCAGAATTTTCTTGGATACCATTTGCGCAGTTTCATTTTTACAGGGGTAGGCTTCTACCCAGCCGGAAAAAGTGTCCACAAAAACTAATGGGTATTTTAGTCCATATTTGGTGGGCTTGATCTCTGTGAAGTCAATCTTTCAATGTTGTCCAGGTTGTGTTCCTCTTAATCCTTTTCCCATTTTGATTCTTCCAGGGTAGGCATTTACCAGCTGACATGGCTGGCACGACTTAACAATTTGTTCTGCAAGTCTTTTTATTTCCTCAGGGCGCGTGCCCCCCAGTCAGTCTCTTGCAATTTCTAACATTTTCCTGGGCCCTAGGTGGGTGAGGCGATGGAGTGTTTTTAGGTACTCTTGAATTCTTGAAGTTTTCTCTTGTCTAGGTACTTCCTTGAGTGGCAACAACCTTCTTGCCTCTGGGTCAGGCTCTTCTATTTCTTCCGGATCTAGTTCAGCAATTTTTGTAGTTTTCCACTCCGGTCTGAGTGGAGGTATAGGGATGTCTTCTTTGACCCATACTAACGTTTCCTCCTGAAGTGGCCTTGGTCCTGTGACGGGGCAGGGCAGTAGTTCCTCGGCTGCAGCCTTTGCTTCTGCATCTGCTTTTTGGTTCCCTGCTGCTACTGCTCCATTTCCTTTTTGATGCCCGGGGCAGTGAACGATGGCCAGTTCTTTGGGGAGTTGAAGGGCAGATAATAATTTCAATATTTCCTTTTTATTTTTAATGTCTTTTCCCACTGAAGTTAGCAGCCCTCGTCTTTGATAAATTATGCCATGGACGTGGGCGGTTCCAAAAGCATACCAACTATCCGTGTAGATGGTGACTTTCTTCCCCTTTGCTAATTTTAAAGCTTTTGTTAATACAATTAGTTCTGCCCGCTGAGCAGAAGTTCCATCTGGCAGCCGTTGGGCTCAAACCACTTTATGATTGCTTACTACTGCTGCTCCAGCTCTTCTTTCTCCTTCTTTTACAAAACTGCTGCCATCTGTATACCATATTACATCAGACTGTTTTAGTGGTTGGTCCTGGAGGTCTTTTCTGGTGCTGCTTTCCTCAGCCAGTATGTCTTGGCATTTGTGCAGTATTGGCTCTGCTCCTTCTTCAGGCAGCAGAGTGGCCAGGTTTAAGGTGGCGGGTACTCCGATATGAATTCTGTCTTTGTCTAGCAGAATACTTTGATAGTGTGTAATTCGAGCGTTTGAGAGCCACCGGTCCGGAGGCTGGTGGATGATGCTTTCCAGTGCATGTGGGGCTACTATAGTTAACTTTTGTCCAAGGGAGATCTTGTCAGCATCTTTTACTAAAAGGGCCGCGGCTGCAATTGCCCTAAGGCACTTGGGCCAGCCACTGGCTACTGTGTCCAATTTCTTTGATAAGTAGGCAACTGGTCTTTTCCATGGCCCGAGTGTTTGGGTTAAGACGCCTCTGGCCACCCCGCCTCTTTCTTCCAGAAATAAAGTGAATGGCTTACTTACATCAGGTAGAGCCAGCGCTGGGGCAGACAGCAGGGCCGTCTTGATTGCATCGAAGGCTTGTTGGCAATCAGGAGTCCATTCAAATGCTGCATCTCCCTTTGTGAGATGGTATAGAGGTGCTGCCAGGTTGACGAAACCCGGAATCCACAAACGGAAAAAACCCTGTTGTTCCCAGGAACTCACGCAGCTGGCACCATGTTGTTGGCGGCGGGATTTGGGCAACTACTTTTTTTCGAGCCTCCGTCAGCCATCATTTGACATCACGTAGAGTATATCCTAGGAACGTTACCTCCTGTCTGCATAATTGGGCTTTCTTGGCAGAGGCCCGGTATCCCAGCTGGGCTAGCTCTTGTAGCAAATCTAGAGTGGCTTGCTTGCAACTGCCCTCGGTTTCAGCAGCAATCAACAAATCATCGACATACTGTAACAGAGTTACCTGTGGATGTTGTTTACAAAAAGCACTTAGGTCCTGATGCAAAGCTTCATCAAAAATGGTGGGGGAGTTTTTAAATCCTTGCAGGAGTCACGTCCATGTCAGCTAGCCTGAGATACTGGCCTCCGTGTCTGTCCATTCGAAAGCAAACAACGGCTGGCTAGCTGGGTGCAAGGGTAAGCAGAAGAAGGCATCTTTCAAATCCAACACAGTGTATCAAATTCTGTCTGGACTGAGGGTACTAAGGAGGTTGTAGGTGTTGGGCACCGTAGGGTGAATGTCTTCCATTCGGGCATTAACTGCCCTCAAGTCCTATACTGGTCTATAGTCCCGAAAGCTAGGTTTCTTGATGGGGAGGAGTGGAGTATTCCATTGGGACTGGCATTTTACCAGAATTCCTTGCTTAAAGAGCTTCCTGATGTGGGGAGTTATTCCCTGATTTGCTTCTTGACTCATGGGGTATTGCCTTATTCTTACAGGGATTGCGGTTGCCTTTAATTCCACCACTACTGGGGCGTGTAGTTTTGCCAGCCCTAGTCCAGCGGTCTCGGCCCATGCTGCTGGTGCTATTTCTAACCACCAGTCCAGATCTGTTTTGGAGGTATGGATTTCTTCCTCAAATATTCTATACTCATCCTCAGCTCTCATTGTTAAAATGGATGTTCCAATAGGTTGGACTTTTGGATTTCTAAAGATTGCCTCAGGGCCTGTTTTCTCAAAAGTAATTTGTGCCCTTAATTTAGTTAACAGGTCTCGACCCATTAAAGGTGAAGGACAGTCTGGAATGACCAGGAAGGAGTGCTTTATTTCTCCTCTCCCCAGATCCATTGTAGGGCTAGTGGTCCAGGGTCTGTACTTGCTTCCATTTGCTCCCTGTACTAAAGTTAGTTTGTTTGCCAAACAAGAAACCTAGTGGTTTCTTCAGGGCTGAGTATACTGCTCCTGAATCTAACTCAAAATCCACGGGAGTCCCCTCCACTTTAAACTTAGCCCTGAGCTCCGGGAGGGGATTGGAGCCCTGATCCCTTCATTCGGAGTCTATTGCTAGGGTCTTTGTTGAGCGAGGTTTTGGGGATTGGGAGCACTCCCGTGCCCAGTGCCCTATCTGTCCACATCGAACACACTGGTCCTTCTCGAGCTTGCGTGGCTTTCATCGTGGCCCTAAATTGTGACGCGGGCCTGAGCTCCATCCTGAGTTCTTATGTGGGCCCAGGTCCCTGTCTGCCCATTCTGCACTGACTGCTATGGCCAGGGCTCATGCTATTTCCTTAGTTCTCCTGTAATCTCTCCGATCTTCCTTTCGCTCTCTCTCTAATCTTTCTCTTCTTCTTCCTTCTTATGCTTTTCTCTCTCTTCTTCCCACTCTCTACGTTCCTTCTCTAACATTTCTTCCCTCTCTTCTTTTGTTTTTCTTTTCTCCTATATCTTTTCTGCCTCTTTTAACACATCCTGCAAATTTTTGCCTTGTATGTTTTCTAGCCACTGTAACTTCCTTCTAATATTTGTTGCTGACTGTCCTACAAAAGCCATGATTACTGATGCCTGATGGACCTCAGAAGCAGGGTCAAATGGGGTATATCGCCTATATGCCTCCATTAGTCTTTCTAGGAAGACAGCTGGTGGCTCCTCTGGCCCTTGTATTATTTCTTTTACCTTGGCCAAATTCGTGGGCTTTCTAGCTGCTTCCCGGAGACCTCTCATGAGTGTCTGGTGATAAGTGGACAGATGTTCCCTACCTCCAGGAGCGTTGGGGTCCCAGTCGGGTCTGCGCAAAGGAAAGATGTCATCTATTTCATCAGGCCTGTCGGTGATTAGACCACCATTCCCAATCACATTTTCCCGTGCTGCGGCCAGGATTCTGTTTTGCTCCTCAGTAGTAAAAAGGGTTTTTATCAGTTGCTGACAATCATCCCAGGTTGGTTGATGAGTATTCATTAGGGAGTTAAAAAGGTTAATTAACTTAGTAGGGTCCTCTGAAAAAGAAGGATGATTTAGCGTCCAATTGTACAGATCAGAGGAGGGAAAAGGCCAGTACTGTAAAGTAGGCATACTTTCACCATGCCCATCGGGCAAAGGAACGTTAGGGACCACTGGTCTTAGTGGCATGATAGATGCTGCATGAGGGGCGGAGCTTTGTCCTCTTAGCTGGCTCTGGGTCCCTGCAGCTGGTCCTGTGTGTCCATCCCCTCCCTCTGAGTCAGGGGGGGAGGGTGGATAGTATGATTCCTGTCCGTCTGTTGTTAAAACAGAAGGTAGGCAAGGGGCCCGGTCATGCCCCTTGATTAATAGTGGTGGTAGTGACTGGGGAGGAGCAGTGGGAGCTGACAGTGTGGACGGTTCCCCTCTCCCCAGTGCAGGCGCTGGGGTGAGCCGCCACGCCCCCTGGTCTGCACTTCCCTTCTCCGCACTCTCGCAAGTTGAGGAAGACACGGGGGGGGCAGATGCCTCTCACTCTGCAGACGTGGCAAGCAGCCACGCCCCCTGGCCTGCTCCCTCCTTCTCCACACCCTCACAGGCTGGGGGAGGTGAAAGGGGGGCAGGGGTCTCCCGTTTTGCAGATGCTGGCAGGGCAGGCATTGGTGGAACAGATCTCCATTCTGTGGGCCTGTAGGGAGGGGGCTCGAAAAGAAGGAGATCAGTGGTATCTAGATAAATGTTGGGGAAATGTGGAGGGTGTAGAGGTGAGCCAGGAGGGGCTGGCTTCGTTATCTCCTCCAGGGTTCTTGGAGTTCTTACAGGAAGAATGCTATGGTTAATAGGTGGGGGTAAGGAAGAGCGCTCAGGGTCAGGCGGCAAGGCGACCAGGCTGCCGGGAGCTGTTGGAAACAGAAAGGGGCGCATCCATTCCAGGGGGTTTTTACACAAATCTTCCCAAACAAGAATATAGGGCTCCTGTTCTGGGTATCCCTCGGGTATGGCGCGGTAGATAACGCTTTTTACTTTCCGTACGGATGGCAAATGAAAAGAGCCTCCCTGAGGCCACCCTACATCAAAGGAGGGCCACTCAGAAGAGCAAAATGCCTGCCATTTTCTCTTCTTTATAACCCAAGACTGTTTCTTTGCCCTTTTGTTAACTTCTTTCCAATGCTCTAGTGTAAGAGTAAGTGGTGTGGATTGTACTTGTCCCATTGTTGCCTGATCTCACCAGTCTTATGCACAAACAGCTATTACCAAGCCTCTCTTTCACACCGAGTACTTAACAGCCTCTGTACAAACAGCAATGTATCAAGCCCTCTTTCCACACCGAACAGTATAACAACCAACAAGGAACAAAAAGAACACAATACAGAGTCCGATTTGAAACACGAAAACGAGAGTAGGGTGTTCCGTAGAGAGAAAACAACACACTGGGATGAGTGTGCCAGAATACGTGGCTGGGTCAGCCCAGTTACAAGTAGGGGGGCAGAAAGAGACAGTCGGGGAAGACATAGAAAAAGAATGTCTGACCACTAGAGGGAGTAGTGTATTGCTTAAACCAATGTATTCCTAACCGGTGCTCAGTTTTGTCTTGCTGGAGGACAAATCTGTCTAGGAGATTTGTCTGAGACCTTCTTATGCTTCACCAGGATTTATCTACCGGACCACGTTTTTTACGGAGAAGACGGGGTACCTGGCTCCGGGGGACTTTTGTGGTCAGACTCAGTAATGTTAGTTTAGATATAGTTAAAGAGAGATTTCAAACAGAAAGTTTTTTGGCGTAACAATCAATGGACGAGCCCCCAAGGGACTCACAATAGAGAAACACAATGACAATATCAGCAATTACCAGATATTCAACTCAAATTGCAAGCCAATATTCCAACAACAGTTTCAAATCCAATAATAGCGGCAGAAAGCAAACCTACAACGCAGCATGCCTTACACAGACAGACCTCCTCCTGCAACCAGGGAACGTCTCCCTGTTGCTTTAAATCGCCTCTTAGGCCCCATGGTGTGCGCGTCCAGGGCCGTGACTTGCAGTATTGGACTCTCTTGCCACTCGGTATACGCGTCAAGTGGGAATCTCAATTTGGTATACGCATCAAATGGGATTCCAAAGCCACGCTTTCACAACTAAGCCTCCTAGTCGAATTACCAGGTCTGTTTAACAATAGTAATGCAAAACCACGCTTCCCACAGATAAACCCAGAGCAAAGCACGCAGGGAGCTAGAGAGTGAACTAAGGGGGGGAGGAGGGAGAAGGGATCCCAGGGAACTTACCAAGAAGACCTTGTTCACTCGTCCGGCTCGGGCAGGGTGTGTAAGGGCCTCCTGGCTGGCTCGCCAAAAATGAAAAGTCCGGATGACCCGTCCCCCCCCCCCCCAATTGCCCAGCGCAGAATAGTAAAAAAGGCACATGCTCAGCAATTGCAAGTAAGTTCCATTTTAATCTGACCGGTCAGAGGTTCGAAACGTGCTCAGAGCAGAGCAGAGGTTGCGAACCCCGAGGTCTGAAATCAGGTGGTTTTTATACAGTTTTCAGGTGGGCTGTGTTATTTTTACAGTGGAAACAGGAATGGGCTTTGATGTAGGAGAATCCGGAGATAAGGATGATCCTCAAGATTTTTAGGGTAGGTATGAGCAGGGACCCAGACTTCAAGTCTCCAAGATGTCTTCAAGATGATTTATGCGGGGTCTGTAAAACCATGGGGAGCCAGCAAATGGATCAGCACCTGTAGCTCAGTAGATAAGAGACAAGCAGGTAGTTAACATAACTCATGAGTGACTCTTGGTCTGTTAGGATAAATTGAGGGGAGGGTGAGGGGGAACATTGCATTGCATGAGAAAGAGACAGCGAACTCCCATCAGGAATGTGTAAAGGGGGAAAAAGAAACAACCTTAGGGGAAAATATGTTTTTCACTTCTTTCAGCCCTACCTTAATGCTATCTCTCCATCCCCAAAGCTTTATTATTAAAAGGCCTTAACCACCATGTGTGGCTTCTAAGCTAACCTTTTAAGCAGGCTCCATAAGCTGCCTTGCTCCTAAACCTGTTTTTGCTCTGTACCTCATCAGTCCATTCTCCCAGGCTTCTCTTACTGAATCCCTTCTCAATCCTCTCTCCACTCCTCAGACAAACCCTTTGTTACCTTCCATAGACCCCTCCCAGAAGTGGGCTGGTTTGACCAACAGGTAATATTAGCATTTTGCCCTGGGAGGGGGTTATATCTTCCCCTTATGTAATTAGTAAAACAAAAGAAGAAATGTTATCTTTTGTTTTCCTGACTTCTGCCATTTCTGCAAAATGCACCCATAGCTTAAATTTTCTTAATGCTGGGGCTGGCAAGGTGGCGCTAGAGGTAAGGTGTGTCTGCCCTGCAAGCAAACTAGCCATGGAAGGACCACGGTTCGATCCCCCAGTGTCCCATATGGTCCCTCCAAGCCAGGGGCAATTTCTGAGCGCTTAGCCAGGAGTAACCCCTGAGCATCAAACGGGTGTGGCCCGAAAAACCAAAAAAAAATTATTTTTCTTAATGCTTATTTATTTATTTATTTTTTTAGTTTTTGGGCCACACCCTGTGACGCTCAGGGGTTACTCCTGGCTATGTGCTCAGAAGTTGCTCCTGGCTTCTTGGGGGACCATATGGGGTGCCGGGGGATCGAACCGCGGTCCGTCCTAGGCTAGCGCAGGCAAGGCAGGCACCTTACCTCCAGCGCCACTGCCCGGCCCCCCTTAATGCTTATTTAACTAAGCACTTATTTGGAACTTCCTTGTTCCCATTCATTAACCTTCCCTAAACAAAATTACAAGAACATTTATACAGAAAATAGTTTGAAAACAGGCTACTACATTAAAATATGCAGTAAAATATTATGCAGTTGGAAATATTAATTATGGAAAATTATAAAATATTTAAACCAGCAAGACAATGATACAACTAAAGGGTAAAGAGATAACCTGAAACAGTTCAAATGTAGGAGGTTTTTTTGTTTTGTTTTGTTTTTAAATCAACTTCTCAGTTGGGCTTCTCTGTTTTCTCCCCTTTTTGAAATTTTTATCCCATCACCAAATTGTCCAGGCGTGAATAAGATGTTGGCTTCTCCCCAGGCCACTTGAGTTCTATATGTGCCCTGATCCTAAACCTGTTTCTGCTCTCTACCATCCATGCACCACTCCCAGAAGTGGGCTGGTCTGACCAATAGGTAATATTAGCGTTTTGCCCTGGGAGGGAATGACACTACTTTCATTCTGGGTCATCTGCATGCAATGCAAATGTCCTACTGCTGTGTTATTGCTCCAGCCCCATGGGTCTCAGTCTTACCCTCATTATCTATCTCAATTGTCCAAGGCACTGAGGTGATGGTGACAAGGGGACAGAAAGAAGACATGTCAGAAAGTCGAGAGCAGTCAGGGGAGACACAGAGGTTTGGGACTCAGGACTGAAAGCCCAGGGGCACCACCTTCCCGAATTCAGGATGAAGGTAGGGGTCGAAGGGACCATCACAGGCCTGACAGCTTAGGAGGAGAATTCTGGGGCTCAGGCCTGACAGGCGAGGGGGAATGTTTCAGAGAAGAAACACGGGACTTTCTGTAATGACAAAAATAAAGCACCACAGACATGAGTCCCACAATCGGGACAATGGTAAGAGCCAAGAGAGACAGAAACTGTGTCCTGGAAGATCCTGGAGGGAGAAAAGAGGCAGAATTTAGGACTGAAGACTTTTGGGTTCCTCCTGCCCAGTAGATATTCCCCTTTATCCCTTTTCCAACTCCAGGTGTCTAGGAACAGGAAAATAAACTATCAAAGGGTCCCGTTCCATGTGATCCCATTCTGTGATTGTTGGCCAGCGCCATTAATAGTCTGAAGTTTAGAGGCCAATGAGACCAAGCAGGAGAAGGTTGCTTGCCTGGGGCAGTGAGAGAGTTCCCAACCCAACCAGAGAGCATCTGGGGGTACAACTGGGGTAAAAATTCCCACTGGGGAATAATTGCTGATGGGTTAATGGCACGCAGCTGACCCAAGCAGACCATGGTTCTAATCCCGACGTACCTTATGGTCCCCCGAGCTTGCCAGGAGCGACTTCTGAGTGCAGAACCAGGAGGAAACCCTGATCGCCGCTGAGTGTGTCCCCTAAACAAAAAAATAAAAATTAAAATAATAAAAATTTTAGGAGGGACTTCAGAGCATAAAAACCGGCTATCCTTTGCAAAAGCTGGCTCCCTGTGTGTGACACCAGGCGGGGAAAATCCGCGAAAGTACACTGGCCCAGTGGGGCTCAGCTGTGAAAGACTGTGAGTGTGACCTGTCTATGTCTGTCTACTGTCCTCTTGCGTGAAACTCTTGCGAGTGGGGCAAAAAGAGCCTCCAGAAACCTCGCTCGCCCAGACGCCATTTTCAGGGAGGGACTTCAGAGCATAAAAACCGGCTATCCTTTGCAAAAGCTGGCTCCCTGTGTGTGACACCAGGCGGGGAAAATCCGCGAAAGTACACCGGCCCAGTGGGGCTCAGCTGTGAAAGACTGTGAGTGTGACCTGTCTATGTCTGTCTACTGTCCTCTTGCGTGAAACTCTTGCGAGTGGGGCAAAAAGAGGCTCAGAGGAGCACGGCCGCTCCGCTTCGCTACGCGGCCGTGCACTCTTTCTAAGGAAAGAACTCCATTGCAACAAGAAGGAAAAATCACACTAAGAACGGCGCTATATCACAGAAGCAAACATTTCTCTCTGGACTGTCTTCTCTGTTACATGCTCGGGCCTAAGATTTGACCCAGTGTGAGGCTTCATCCACGGAGGACTCCCCTCCCTTAGAGGCAAGTCAGCCCATCCAGAAAGGGAGGAGCCAGAGGAGTGTGCTGCCTACATCATATAGACAATGAATACCACTACAACACGTAGAAAAACCCACAATACAAATGTGACAATGGGGAAACAGCGCAGGCCAGCATCAGACATAGAGAATGAAGATGACAATTCTGAGGACCAGATAATGACTGAACAACTAATCAACCTCTCAGATAAGGACTTTAGACTAGCAATATGGAAGGTGCTCAACAGACTCCAAGAAACCATGGATCGAGTTGAACAGAACACTAATAAGAACCAAGAAAATATGAAGGCAGAAATGACAAAACTCCAAACTGAAATAACATGTCAACTAACAGGCCTGAAAAACTCAGTAAACGAAGTGAATGACAAAATGGATAAGCTCTGGGACAGGGTATCAGAAGCTGAGAATAGACTTGGTGCTGTGGAAGATGAGATACATAACAATTCCATACAGCAGGAGAGATTGGACAAAAAACTTAAAGCAAATGAGCAGACAATGGAAAAATTAGTCAAAGAATGGGAACAGACGAAAATAGAAGTCTATGATAAGATCAACAGAAACAACTTAAGAATCATTGGAGTCCCAGAGACCCAGGAAGAAAATTTCCAGGAAGAATCAATGGTCAAGAACATCATTAAAGAGAAACTTCCAGAGCTAAAGAATATATGTGATCAAATCCTGCATGCCCGAAGAGTACCAACCAAAAGAGACCCCAGAAAAACCACCCCAAGACACATCCTAGTCACAATGACAAATCCCACAGATAGAGACAGAATTCTGAAAACAGCAAGATCAAAAGGGGAAATCATGTTCAAGCAAGCTTCCCTGAGATTTACAGCAGACCTGTCACCAGAAACGCTCAATGCCAGAAAGCAGTGGTGGGATATTGTGACAAGACTGAATGAAATGAATGCTTCACCCAGAATACTATACCCAGCAAAACTCACTTTCCGGTTTGATGGAAGAATACATGGTTTCACAGACAAAAAACAGCTCAGAAACTTCACAGACACAAAACCAGTCTTAAGAGAAAAACTGAAAGACCTAATCTAAGACAAGACTACCCAAAAGACACACCAAATTTTGAAATAAAGATGGCGTTAAATCCCAGGACAATTCTTTCTCTCAACGTCAATGGACTAAATGCACCAGTTAAGAGACACAGAGTGGCTAAATGGATCAAAAAACTCAATCCAACCTTCTGCTGCCTACAAGAAACGCACCTGAATAGTCAGAACAAACATAGACTCAAAATAAAAGGCTGGAGAAAAGTTATCCAAGCAAACAACACCCATAAAAAAGCTGGAGTGGCCATACTAATATCAGATAATGCAAACTTTATACTCAGGAAGGTTGTAAGGGACAAAGACGGACATTTTATATTAATCAAGGGGTACGTAGAGCAGGAAGAATTCACTCTCCTAAACATATATGCACCGAATGAGGGGCCAGCAAAATATTTAATACAACTGCTGACAAATCTGAAAAATAATATCAACAACAACACAATAATTGTGGGGGACCTAAACACGGCTTTGTCAACACTGGACAGGTCAACCAGACTGAAACCCAACAAGAATATACTAGACCTGAGGAGAGAAATGGAAGAAAGAGGCCTAGTGGATATATATAGGACACTCCATCCCCAGAAACCTGGATACACATTCTTCTCCAATGTACATGGGACATTCTCCAGGATAGACTACATGCTGGCACATAAAACATACCTCCATAAGATCAAGAGGATAGAAATTTTGCAGACTACCTTCGCTGACCACAAGGCTCTGAAATTATTTGTGAACTCCAAAGGGACTCAGAAGAAACACTTTAACACCTGGAAGTTAAACAGCCTCATGCTCAATAACCAGTGGGTCCGAGATGAAATCAAGGAGGAAATAAAAAGGTTCCTGGAAACAAATGACAATAAAGACACAAACTCTCAGAACTT
The DNA here is from genome assembly GCF_024139225.1 of Suncus etruscus. Classification (NCBI taxonomy): domain Eukaryota; kingdom Metazoa; phylum Chordata; class Mammalia; order Eulipotyphla; family Soricidae; genus Suncus; species Suncus etruscus. The sequence continues at coordinate 88,817,725 of NC_064861.1, forward strand.
ATGGGACACAGCAAAAGCAGTACTGAGAGGAAAATTTATAGCTTTGCAAGCACACATCAGGAAGGAAGAAGGAGCTTACCTGAGTAGCTTAATGACACAGCTAATAGAACTAGAAAATGCTCAACAAAAGGACCCAAGAACAGGAAGACAGAAGGAAATAACAAAGCTGAGAGCAGAAATCAACGAAGTGGAAACTCAAAAAACAATCCGAAAGATCAACGAAAGCAGAAGTTGGTTCTTTGAAAAAATAAACAAGATTGATAGACCACTGGCAAACCTAACAAAGAAAGAGAGAGAGAGAAACTTGATAACTCGTATCAGGAATGAAAAAGGAGAGATCACTACTGATATGACAGAGATTCAAAGGGTAATCAGAAACTACTTTGAAAAACTCTACGCCACTAAAAATGAGAACCTGGAAGAAATGGATAAATTCTTGGACTCTTATAATCTTCCACGGTTGAAGGAAGAGGATGTAGCATATCTAAACACCCCCATCACCATTGATGAAATTAAAACAGTAATCAAATGTCTGCCGAAAAACAAAAGCCCAGGTCCAGATGGATTCACAAATGAATTCTATCAAACTTTCCAAGAGGAACTACTGCCAATCTTGGCAAGACTCTTTCATGAAATTGAACAAACAGAAACACTTCCAAATAGCTTTTATGAAGCCAACATCACCTTGATACCTAAACCAGACAGAGACGCTACCAAAAAAGAAAATTACAGACCAATATCACTGATGAATGCAGATGCAAAGATCCTCAACAAAATCCTGGCAAATAGGATTCAATGCCTCATTAAGAAGATCATCCACTACGATCAAGTAGGTTTCATCCCAGGAATGCAAGGCTGGTTTAACATCCGTAAATCTATCAACATAATACACAACATCAATAACAAGAAAAATAAAAACCACATGATCATATCAATAGATGCAGAGAAAGCATTTGATAAGGTCCAACACCCATTCTTGATCAAAACTCTCAGCAAGATGGGAATGGAGGGAACCTTTCTCAATATAGTGAAGGCCATCTACCACAAGCCAGTGGCAAATATTATCCTCAATGGAGAAAAACTGAAAGCCTTCCCTCTAAATTCTGGCACAAGACAAGGCTGTCCTCTCTCACCACTCCTATTCAACATAGCACTGGAAGTACTTGCTATAGCGATTAGGCAAGAAAAGGATATCAAGGGAATCCAGATAGGAAAGGAAGAAGTCAAGCTCTCACTGTTTGCAGATGACATGATACTCTACTTAGAAAACCCTAAAGACTCTATCAAAAAGCTTCTAGAAACAATAGACTCATATAGCAAGGTGGCAGGCTACAAAATTAACACACAAAAATCAATGGCCTTTCTATACACCAACAGTAATAAAGAAGAAATGGACATTAAGAAAACAACCCCATTCACAATAGTACCACACAAACTCAAATATCTTGGAATCAACTTGACTAAATATGTGAAGGACCTATACAAAGAAAACTATAAAACTCTGCTCCAAGAAATAAGAGAGGACACACGGAAATGGAAACACATACCCTGCTCATGGATTGGCAGGATTAACATCATCAAAATGTCAATACTCCCCAAGGCATTATACAGATTTAATGCCATCCCTCTAAAGATACCCATGACATTCTTCAAAGAAGTGGATCAGACACTTTTGAAATTCATTTGGAACAATAAACACCCTCGAATAGCTAAAGCAATCATTGGGAAAAAGAATATGGGAGGAATTACTTTTCCCAACTTTAAACTGTACTACAAAGCAACAGTTATCAAAACAGCATGGTATTGGAATAAGGATAGGTCCTCAGATCAGTGGAATAGGCTTGAATACTCAGAAAATGTTCCCCAGAGATACAACCATCTAATTTTTGATAAAGGAGCAGGAAATCCTAAATGGAGCAGGGAAAGCCTCTTCAACAAGTGGTGTTGGCACAATTGGATAGCCACTTGCAAAAAATTAAACTTAGACCCCCAGCTAACATCATGTACAAAGGTAAAATCCAAATGGATTAAAGACCTCGATATCAGCCCCAAAACCATAAGATATATAGAACAGCACATAGGCAAAACACTCCAGGACATTACAGGCATCTTCAAGGAGGAAACTGCACTCTCCAAGCAAGTGAAAGCAGAGATTAACAGATGGGAATATATTAAGCTGAGAAGCTTCTGCACCTCAAAGGAAATAGTGCCCAGGATACAAGAGCCACCCACTGAGTGGGAGAAACTATTCACCCAATACCCATCAGATAAGGGGCTAATCTCCAAAATATACAAGGCACTGACAGAACTTTACAAGAAAAAAACATCTAACCCCATCAAAAAATGGGGAGAAGAAATGAACAGACACTTTGACAAAGAAGAAATACGCATGGCCAAAAGACACATGAAAAAATGTTCCACATCACTAATCATCAGGGAGATGCAAATCAAAACAACGATGAGATACCACCTCACACCCCAGAGAATGGCACACATCACAAAGAATGAGAATAAACAGTGTTGGCGGGGATGTGGAGAGAAAGGAACTCTTATCCACTGCTGGTGGGAATGCTGTCTAGTTCAACCTTTATGGAAAGCTATATGGAGATTCCTCCAAAAACTGGAAATCGAGCTCCCATACGATCCAGCTATACCACTCCTAGGAATATACCCTAGGAACACAAAAATACAATACAAAAACCCCTTCCTTACACCTATATTCATTGCAGCTCTATTTACCATAGCAAGACTCTGGAAACAACCAAGATGCCCTTCAACAGATGAATGGCTAAAGAAACTGTGGTACATATACACAATGGAATATTATGCAGCTGTCAGGAGAGATGAAGTCATGAAATTTTCCTATACATGGATGTACATGGAATCTATTATGCTGAGTGAAATAAGTCAGAGAGAGAGAGAAAAACGCAGAATGGTCTCACTCATCTATGGGTTTTAAGAAAAATGAAAGACACCCTTGTAATAATAATTTTCAGACACAAAAGAGAAAAGAGCTGGAAGTTCCAGCTCACCTCAGGAAGCTCACCACAAAGAGTGATGAGTTTAGTTAGAGAAATAACTACATTTTGAACTGTCCTAATATTGAGAATGTATGAGGGAAATGTAGAGCCTGTTTAGGGTACAGGCGGGGGTTGGGTGGGGAGGAGGGTGATTTGGGACTTGGGTGATGGGAATGTTGCACTGGTGATGGGTGGTGTTCCTTTTATGACTGAAACCCAAACACAATCATGTATGTAATCAAGGTGTTTAAATAAAAAAAAATTAAAAAAAAAAAAAAAATTTTAAAAAGGGAAAAAATCCCACTGTGGGGGGTAGAGATAGCATAGGCTTATGGCATTGGCCTTGCACACAGCCAATACAGGATGAACCGTGGTTAGATTCCTGGCATCCTATAATGTTCCTCAAGCCTACCAGGAGCTATTTCTGAGTGCAGCCACCAAAAATACTGGTTCTAGAAACCTAACACCCTAGGCAGCAGGAGCTAATAAACAGTCTGAGGCTCTGAAGCCCTGGAAAGGAGCCTATGCTATTTCCAGAACATGCGGGCGAGTGGGGGAATGGGGTAGGGTTGTAGGCCCCAAACTTTGGGGTCAGGAGCCCTTCTTGGAGGGCTGAGGATCAAGGCTCAGTTCCTGGGTCTTGTAGGTGCTGGGCAGAAAAAGATGCTCTAAAGCTTTGAGCTGGGTGAGAGTTCTGGACCCTCAGAATATCTGGGGTACAGTCGAGGATAAAAGTTTCCATGAAAATAAACCTAATTATCTTATTCAACCTTATAATAAAACAGCATATTAACAGGCTGATGCAAAATACAAATAACTGGCCTTTGGCATGTACCTTCTTTAAGGAAAAATTGATATTCCTTATCCAGCAAATAAGTTTATATGGTTTTTTAAAAGATGCATATGAAAATCTATCAACATAATACACAACATCAATAACAAGAAATATAAAAATCACATGATCATATCAATAGATGCAGAGAAAGCATTTAATAAGGACCAACACCCATTCTTGATCAAAACTCTCAGCAAGATGGGAATGGAAGGAACCTTTCTCAATATAGTTAAGGCCATGTACCACAAGCCAGTGGCAAATATTATCCTCAATATAGAAAAACTAAAAGCCTTTCCTCTAAATTCTGGCACAAGACAAGGCTGTCCTCTCTCATCACTCCTATTCAACATAGCACTGGAAGTACTTGCTATAGCGATTAGGCAAAAAAAGGATATCAAGGGAATCCAGATAGGAAAGGAAGAAGTCAAGCTCTCACTGTTTGCAGATGACATGATACTCTACTTAGAAAACCCTAAAGACTCTACCAAAAAGCTTCTAGAAACAATAGACTCATCAAGCAAGGTGGCAGGCTACAAAATTAACACACAAAAATCAATGGCCTTTCTTTTTTTTTTTTTTTTTTTGTGGTTTTTGGATCACACCCGCCAGAGCTCAGGGGTTTTTCCTGGCTCCGTGCTCAGAAATTGCCCCTGGCAGGCACGGGGGATTATATGGGACTCCGGGATTCGAACCGATGACCTTCTGCATGAAAGGTAAATGCCTTACCTCCATGCTATCTCTCCGGTCCCAATCAATGGCCTTTCTATACACCAATAGTAATAAGGATGAAATGGACATTAAGATAACGACCCCATTCACAATAGTGCAACACAAACTCAAATATCTTGGAATCAACTTGACTAAAAATGTGAAGGACCGATACAAAGAAAACTATAAAACTCTGCTCCAAGAAATTAGAGAGGACACACGGAAATGGAAATGCATACCCTGCTCATGGATTGGCAGGATTAACATCATCAAATGGCAATACTCCCCAAGGCATTATACAGATTTAATGCTATCCCTCTAAAGATACCCATGACATTCTTCAAAGAAGTGGATCAGGCACTTTTGAAATTCGTTTGGAACAATAAACACCCTAGAATAGCTAAAGCAATCATTGGGAAAAAGAATATGGGAGGAATTACTTTCCCCAACTTTAAACTGTACTACAAAGCAATAGTTATCAAAACAGCATGGTATTGGAATAAGGACAGTCCCTCAGATCAGTGGAATACGCTTGAATACTCAGAAAATGTTCCCCAGACATACAATCACCTAATTTTTGATAAAAGAGCAGGAAATTTTAAATGAAGCAGGGAAAGCCTCTTCAACAAGTGGTGTTGGCACAACTGGATAGCCACTTGCAAAAAATTGAACTTAGACCCCCAGCTAACATCATGTACGAAGGTAAAATCCAAATGGATTAAAGACCTCGATATCAGCCCCAAAACCATAAGATATATAGAACAACACATAGGCAAAACACTCCAGGACATTACGGGCATATTCAAGTAGGAAACTGCACTCTCCAAGCAAGTGAAAGCAGAGATTAACAGATGGGAATATATTAAGCTGAGAAGCTTCTGCACCTCAAAGGAAATAGTGCCCAGGATACAAGAGCCACCCACTGAGTTGGAGAAACTATTCACCCAATACCCATCAGATCAGGGGCTAATCTCCAAAATATACAAGGCACTGACAGAACTTTACAAGAAAAAAACATCTAATCCCATCAAAAAATGGGGAGAAGAAGGGCCCGGAGAGATAGCACAGCAGCGTTTGCCTTGCAAGCAGCCGATCCAGGTCCAAAGGTGGTTGGTTCAAATCCCGGTGTCCCATATGGTCCCCCATGCCTGCCAGGAGCTGTTTCTGAGCAGACAGCCAGAAGTAACCCCTGAGCAACACTGGGTGTGGCCCAAAAACCAAAAAAAATGGGGAGAAGAAATGAACAGACACTTTGACAAAGAAGAAATACACATGGCCAAAAGACACATGAAAAAATGCTCCACATCACTAATCATCAGGGAGATGCAAATCAAAACAACGATGAGATACCACCTCACACCACAGAGAATGGCACACATCACAAAGAATGAGAACAAACAGTGTTGGCGGGGATGGGGAGAAAAAGGAACTCTTATCCACTGCTGGTGAGAATGTCATCTAGTTCAACCTTTATGGAAAGCGATATGGAGATTCCTCCCAAAACTGGAAATCGAGCTCCCATACGATCCAGCTATATCACTCCTAGGAAAATACCCTAGGAACACAAAAATACAATACAAAAACCCCTTCCTTACACCTATATTCATTGTAGCACTATTTACCATAGCAAGATTCTGGAAACAACCCAGATGCCCTTCAACAAACCAATGGCTAAAGAAACTGTGGTACATATACACAATAGAATATTATGCAGCTGTCAGGAGAGATGAAGTCATGAAATTTTCCTATACATGGATGTACACGGAATCTATTATGCTGAGTGAAATAAGTCAGAGAGAGAGAAAAATGCAGAATGGTCTCACTCATCTATGGGTTTTAAGAAAAATGAAAGACATTCTTGCAATAACAATTTTCAGACACAAAAGAGAAAAGAGCTAGAAGTTCCAGCTCACCTTAGGAAGCTCACCACAAAGAGTGTTGAGTTTAGTTATAGAAATAACTACATTTTGAACTGTCCTAATAATGAGAATGTATGAGGGAAATGGAGAGCCTGTTTAGAGTACAGGCAGGGGTCGGGTGGGGAGGAGGGAGTCTTGGGACATTGGTGATGGGAATGTTGCACTGGTGATGTGTGGTGTTCTTTACATGACTGAAACCCAAACACAATCATGTATGTAATCGTGTTTAAATAAAAATAAAATAAAATAAAATGTACATGATTCTGCACCATGCTCTGCACATGTCATGTCTATTCTTTGTATGTTCCTCCAGGACTGGCTCCTTCCCTTCCTCATGAATGTGCAAGTTTTCTGCAAACCTCCTGGGATATGGATGGGCTGTAACATCACCACATCTGCGGGGCAGAAACAGACCCAGAGGCTGGCAGAGAGACAGTCCAGGGGAGAAGGCTCTGTTTGGTCTTGCTCACGGCCCACCCAGGGGTGATCCCAGATATGCAAACACACACAAATACACAGAGGCAGACATACACAGACATACACAGACATACCCAAGCATATAAATATTTAACATGGTGAGACTGGTTTCTCATTCCGGTGTGAAAAAATATACTGGTAGAAACTTGCAGTTATTTGATATCATCTCTTTCTTAGAACATTTTTTTTGGTACTTTCTCCTCATTCTCACTATCTCCTGCCCTCACTGTGGCTGTGGTGCTGTGAGGAGGCTCACATACTGGTACTCCCACATGATTCTTTGGGGTGCTTTCTGGGGGAAAGAGCAAGCAGGTGTGCTCTTCAGGACCTCATGGGCACTAGGCACTTTACCATAAGGACATGAGGGACCTACCCTGAGAGCTGCACCCCTCACTTTGTCCACAGGTGCCATTCTGAAGAGCCACTACCAGATCTGAGACACACCTGGAAGGCCTAGAACATTCTCTCCTGCCACTTTCATATCACTGGATTTACTGGAATATGATTATTCCTGACTTCAGGCATGTCTTTGCTTTGTGTGTTTGTGGATAGGGGAAAGGGCAACTGTTTCTAGGGTATCAGAATATGACCTTGTGATAAGGCCTGAGGGGAGCAGGACCTGGGCACACAGGCTCCTGCTCCTGTGCTTCCCAGAAGGAAGGAAAAAAACTGTGCTGGGAAACTTGAGGCACACACACACACACACACACACACACACACACACACACCAGTCTCAGGCTCTGAAGCCCTGGAAAGGAACCTCCACTGTTTCCAGAACATGCTGGAGAGCCTGGGGAAGCTGTACACTGTTGGAGGCCCCAGACTGCGGGGTCAGGAGCTGTTCTTGGGGCGATGAGGATCAAGGATCAGTTCCTGGGTCCAAGCAGGTGCTGGGCACCAGGTGCTCTAAAGGCTTAGTTTAGGCTATTGGAAAGAAACCAGGGATAGGGGCCGGGCGGTGGCGCTAGAGGTAAGGTGCCTGCCTTGCCTGCGCTAGCCTAGGACGGACCGAGGTTCGATCCCCCGGTGTCCCATATGGTCCCCCAAGCCAGGAGCAACTTCTGAGCTCATAGCCAGGAGTAACCCCTGAGCATCACCGGGTGTGGCCCAAAAACCAAAAAAAAAAAAAAAAAAAAAAAAGAAACCAGGGATAAACTTTGTTTAGGGAAAATAAGATGTAACCCAACAAAGGCAGGAGTTCCTGATCCTCAGAGAATCTGGAGGATAGTTAGGGATAAAAGTTCCCAGAGGGAAGGGGATATAGGGGGTGTTATAGAACCATTGGCAGAGGGTGCAGGTTCTCTGACTAGATCTCCAGCAACAAGGGTGCTGGATCCCCTATTTCCAGGTCTGAGAAACTCTCTACAGTTTCCATAAGGGGAACCAGCTGCCATTCTCCCTCCCCCTTAGGCTCCTACTTTCTCCCATCCTGTGAACTCCCATTGTCATTTCCCTGTGCCCAATGAGAAACACTCCCTGGTCTCAAGAGAGCAGGTGTGTGGGAGGCAAGAATAGCCAAATGGAATGGAGCAGGGCCTGAGGGAGAATCCACAGGAAGCTTGTCTGGCACGGACACCCAGTCAGTTCCAGCACAGATGGTCCTCCCCGCACTCCCAGCAATGATCCCTGAGCACAGAGCCAGGAAGAAGCCCTGAGCATTACTGATGATGCCCAAAATCCAAACAACAATACTGGGACTCAGCTCTTCTCTCCATTGTGTGTGTGTGTGTGTGTGTGTGTGTGTGTGTGTGTGTGTGTGTGTGTTGTAACTCCACCCTGGATTTAGGTGTAGCTACCTGAGACCCACCCATTTCTGGGAGGCGTCTTGGGAACCAGATATTATGTGTGACCTTACCTGCAAGACCCCGCCCATTCCTGGGAGGAGTCTTGGAAAAGGTAGATAAGCCTTTGACCCAGGGGATTAGAGGTTCTGCCCTGCTGGGCTCTCTGGCTTTTGGGTCTTTGCCTCTTTTGGTCTTTGACCAGCATGGAGGTCAAAGGAAGATGGCTGAAAGGAGTTAAGATGCAGGGCCAAGAATAACTAGTGCTTGAAAGGTTATGATGTAGGCCACACACATGTGGTGGATAGGGCATGAATAAAGTTGATGCTTCCTGATGCCTGCCTGTGAGTGAGTTCAATACCCGTCACTTTCCTGAACCCCAGACCCGCCGGTTCATGGGGGATGAAGCCACGTGGCCGGGGCCTAAGGACAAAGGCCTCCATCCTTCAACATCCTGCTCCTTCTTTAATTATATAATTCTACAGTGTGTGTGTGTGTGTGTGTGTGTGTGTGTGTGTGTGTGTGTGGTTTCTGGGTCACACTAGGAGTGCTCAAATCTTACTCATGGCTCTGTGCTCAGGGATCACTCCAGGTGGAGCTCAAGGAACCATACTTTGATGTGGGGGATCAATCTCTCTCTGGCCGCCCTGGAGTTTTATGGTCTGTGATGTTAAATTTTGCTACACATCCAAGATTTTCACAGAGGCCCTTAGATAGGAGTCAGGACTTTGCTGATGGCCAAAGCTCAGATACCACTCTGCACTTACTGTGTAACTGGAACAAAGGACCCTGTGCCTCAGTTTCCCTCTCGACGCGGTGGGGCTGACAATAGTTCTTGAATCAAGGAGCTGCTGGGAGACTAAATGCTGAGCTGTGGGGCCCCTCAGAACAGCCCTGATCTATAAGAGCAACTTGTGAGTGTTCCATGTTCTTAGCCCCTTTGACTGACCTGGAGAAAGGACCAGAGAGGGGCAGAGACCTGCCTCAGACCTCACAGCAGAGACTGAAAGTTCGAACTGGTCCCTTCTGTGCAGGATCCTCGACCTTCTCCTACCCTGTTCAATAAATGTTTCCAGACTTCAGGCTTCCAGCAATTAGGAAGCAAGTGCCTCTCAGTGAGTCGGAAGCTTCAGCAGGCAACATGGGGATGATATGGCTCCATGAGGTAGGCTTTTTTGGCCAAGCTTAGGGGAAGATGCAGTCTCGGCTGCCCCCCACAACCTTCTCTCTCCTTCCCTGTTTCTTCAGGGGGCGGAGAAGAAACTGGTGAACTTCTGGCTTCCAGCAATTAGGAAGCAAAAGCCTCTCAGAAAATCGGAAGCTTCAGTAGGCAACTCGAGGATGACATGGCTCCATGCGCTCTTCGCTTGGCCAAATCACAGACCATAGTGATGTCTCGGAAACAACACTCTCCCTCTTGACTATTTCTAAAACATAAAAGGGACACATGTATCTCCTTTGTATATCTCAGATGTATTCCCTTAACATCTATAACTCTTTTCGAATATCCTCAGATAGTGACAATTTTTTTGTTTGTTTTGTTTTTGTTTTGGGGCCACACCCAGTGGTGCTCAGGGGTTACTTTTGGCTGTCTGCTCAGAAATAGCTCCTGGCAGGCACGGGGGACCATATGGGACACCGGGATTCGAACCAACCACCTTTGGTCCTGGATCAGCTGCTTGCAAGGCAAACGCCGCTGTGCCATCTCTCCGGGCCCAGATAGTGACAATTTTGCTCACTGGTTTTGTTATTTGATTGTTTGTTTGCTTTTCCTCCTTTGAGATCTGTTTTATAAGAAATACTGGTAGAAAAGTAGAATTCATGTTTGAACCAAGTTACGGGGAATGTTGGACTTTATTCGTTGGCCCCCAGATGCACCAACAATATCTTGTGGCATTGTTTCTCTTTTGCATAGGCTCATTAAAATGGGAAAATAATACATATGCAAACAAGTTCTTATCTAATAGAGATGGGAATACAAATTTGGTAATGCAGTTAGGCCTTATACCCTGAACATTGGCATAATAATTTGGCTTAGGCCTCAGAGGAATGGGCATCGCCCATACATACCTGAACAATGGATACCATCTATAGAAACAACCACAATTGTCTATAACATTACCAGGATCCAAACCTCTACCAGGGAAGACCTACCACTGCTCTGGCATTGACTTACTCCAAAGAGTGCTCTCAAACCCCAGACGACTCAGTAACAGCCTGCTTGCAGGGCAGATGGCTCCACATCTAATGGTGTGCTGAAACTAGAGGATGCTCCACATCAGCCTGACTTCGCTGAAAGAAATGCATAGAATCCATAATCTTTAAATATAAGAACCTGAAACCAACAACAGCTAAAGTGTGAAAAAGTTTCACCAGGACCATGGAGAATGACTCGGGTTGGACAGACTGGTATGCCTGGAACCCAGAGTTGGTCTTATGACAATAAACTTCTGGGGTGAGGCCTTCTTGTAATCAGGCCAAGAATTTTTTTTTCTGTTTCCTCATATTTTTCTGGGCCTATGCAAACAAACTATGGCAATTGCCACCCTCACATCTTTACTATATTTTTTTACCCTTATCCTTTAAGAAAAAAAAAAACCAATTTACTGACTTAAAAACAAATAACTGTAGTAGAATGCCTGTCTTGAATACAGGCAGGGGATGGAAAGGGGGTAGGGGTGCATTGGGAAGGGGGACTGTTACACTGGTGAAGGGGGGTGTTCTGTTTGTGACTGTAACCCAACTATGATCATGTTACTTAAATAAAAAATATATTTAAAAAAATATGTTCCGGGCCCGGAGAGATAGCACAGCGGTGTTTGCCTTGCAAGCAGCCGATCCAGGACCAAAGGTGGTTGGTTTGAATCACGGTGTCCCATATGGTCCCCCGTGCCTACCAGGAGCTATTTCTGAGCAGACAGCCAGGAGTAACCCCTGAGCACTGCCGGGTGTGGCCCAAAAACCAAAAAAAAAGAAAAAAAATGTTCCCAGAACAATAATGCCATGTCGGGGATCAGAGAGGTAGTTTATTGGTTGGCACTTGCTTGGCATCTGGCTGACCTGGGTTCAATTCTCAGCACCTCATATGGTCTCCTGAGCTCTGCAAGGAAGAAACCCTAGGCAGAGAGGCAGGTGTCAGCCCTGAGCACCACAGGGTGTGTCCCAAACCCAAACAGCAATAGCTATAATGACCCTGACAATATGACAATGCATGTTCCTTGATCTGAGATTGTTCCCTCCTCTGTCTGCTATTTTGTCACCTTCCAAGGATGCTTCTCAGGGCCCTTCATCACAAGGAGGGGCATTAGGAAGCATTAAGTCAGTGGGTTCAACCTTGATCCAGTCCTGAGTGTCATTGGCCAGTGCTCTGACCTTGGGCTGGCCTGGATTAACCTCCTGTGTAGGGAATGGTTTTTCACGTTTAGACTACCCAGAAGAAGCATCAAACACAGCAGATAAAGGTCACTAGTTTCAATGACAAATGGAATTTTGTCTGCACGGTTTAGTGGGGCACACAGTTCTGGAGAAGGGGGTTGGTGGGACTCTACAGGAACTAGCAGAAGCCCGAGTTGGTCTCCCCAAGACCCAACTGTGCTTTTTCCCTTGCTGAACCTGATTCTAAGGGGTCCTAGTGAGAAACTGGCACAGACTGCTGAGCTCTGTGAATCCTTCTAGCCCAGGCAGAGCCTGGGGGTGTTGCTGGGTACCTCAAGCTGACATCTGCCCACTGTGTTCTGATACAGAGGGAATCTCTGAAGTCTTGCTAGGGTGGGCGGCCAACCTTTGGAGTTTTTTTCCCAGGAAGCTGCAGCCTCAGAGACTTCAGGTCACTGCCAATAGTTTTCAGGTAGTGCTGCCTGCAGTCTTTTATGGTTTATTAATTTTATTTATTTTTTATTATTTATATTACTTTTTACTACTTTTTATTACTTTATCTAAATACTGTGGTTTGCAAAGTTTTTCACAATTACAGTTCTTTCTGGCATTCTATTTTCTAATCCAATGCCACCACCAATGTAACATCCCCTTCCCCTCTACCCCAGTTTCCCACCCATCCTGACCTCTGCCCACTTGGCAGATATAAATATTTAATTTATACTGCTGGATAGAACTGAAAAAACAAAACCCTCAGCAAAAAAAAATTTAATATCTTATGTTATGTCATTTGCGGGAACACAGTCTTAAGAGGGGATTGTGGGGGTTACAGCAATAGCAGGAAGGAGAAGGAAGTCTCCAAGAGAGCGGAAGCCTGTGTCAATATATTCTTGCTGGGGCCCGCATAACTGCAGCCCTCCCACGCTTCTTTTTCTGCTTTCTATTTTATCTGATTTACCGGACACACATTAAACCAGTTCCCCCATTTTGTTCTATTGAGTCTGTTTAGCTCAAGGTGTTTCCTTTGACCTAAGTCAAGTTTAACCTAGGAATGAACTCATTCCCTGCTCTGCTAAACATGGCCTCTATTCTCTCCAGTATAGGAGAAACGCTCTTCCCAATCATTTTGTTTTAGTTGCGTGACAGACAACTGTCCTTGTCCTCATTTCAGAGGGTCACTTCCCGGTCCCAAGAGATAAACTCTCCTGAAAAAGAATGTGAACTAAAACGGTTTATAGTGATGATTCCTAGCAAGTAATAGTAAGGTCATAGTTTTATAACTACGCTGTTAGCTTCTGCTTTCTAAGATTCACTGCCCCAAGCATCTTTGGCCCCCTGAGGAGACTTGCAGCTTAGTAAGAAAGCCCTGGTGCTAACGGCACCTGACATTGTCCTGCCACTCTTGGATTCTGCAGGCACCTCCACACACATCCCTTTTTCTTCTGGAAGGCAACCGGTAAACACTTCATAAAACACTTCCTGGGCACAGCCAGTGACGTCTCAGAAATTCCACTGGGAGGTGAACTGAGATAAGAGGCGCCAGGGAAGGGGATCTGTGGTGTGTATTAGAATTTATGTAGACCTGTGGAATGTTTGAAGTATCACCTTTTGTAGTATTGTGTAACTGACAATAAATGTAATGCAATGATCTGAAGAGTATATAAGCTGCTTGAAAGTTTGGGCAGTCGTCGATCTCTTAGGAGACAGCCCTGGCATGCCAGAAATAAAGTCTGCTTGCATGAGCCTGTGAGCTCCTGGTATTTCCTTGGTCATGAAGCCGTTGGCTCTCTAACATCTCCAGTTATTAAATTGCTGTCTGAAGGTTTACTACTCTGCTTCTTTCTGGATGATCCCTCTATGTTTTTAATAAATTTGTAGAATTCCCTCACTGCAGTTACTACAGTAATCTACAAGGTTGCCAGGCTTCTTCTACAGGTAACTGCAGTAAGGTGCAAGTCTGCCTGCTGCAAGGCTGCCACAAGGCCGCAGGGCTGCAAGGGCCTATGGGGCCCAGCACGCTGGCACGTGCTGCTCTGGTCACTCCTTGGCTCTGACATCCATGGTCCAAGTTTTTCCTTTTATATCCTGAATAACAAGGGGCATGTCAAGGGGCATGCCCAGGTTTAAATATCAACCTTGAGCACACACCCTGTTTTAATATCCAAAGCAGCTTCACACTTTTCACAGCTACAGGGCCTTTGCTTTGCATGAGCCTTACCCAGATGAACTGGGGTTCAATTCCTGGCATCCCATATGGTCCCCTGTGTCACCATCATAATCTAATGAATCTCATAGAAGGCCCACAGGGAAATCTTCCCTTACCGTGGATGGCTGACCAAGATTTTTAATAGTGAAAGGTGATATATCTCATGCTTTATAACAAACATTTATTTGGTTTAAAGATGAAATCTCCTTTCTGCTATATTTTGTGTGTGTATAATAATACTTTTAACTTCCTACCATAAGGATTATTACAGGCAAATATAGCCTTGATTAAATTTCTCTTTTCTTGGAAAACTCAGCACCAAAACAACTTTATTTCTCCTTGTCTTCTATACGCACTTGCAGACTTTTCTTTTTTTTTTTTTTTTTTTTTTGGTTTTTGGTTTTTGGGCCACACCTGGCGTTGCTCAGGGGTTACTCCTGGCTGGCTGCTCAGAAATAGCTCCTGGCAGGCACAGGGGACCATATGGGACACCGGGATTCGAACCAACCATCTTGGGTTCTGGATCGGCTGCTTGCAAGGCAAACACCTCTGTGCTATCTCTCCAGGCCCGCACTTGCAGACTTAAACAGAAAGGAATGTCCTGCCTTTTAGGCATCTCTAAAAGACTTTGAGCATTTGCTAACTAAAATTGCTAACAAAAAATTCTTGCCTCAGAACTTACATTCAAGATTTTGTTCAGGAAATAGCACTGGGCTATCAAGAAAATCTTCACCACATACATTCGCATCTCTTTCAGATAAGCTTGTTTTTTCCTAAAACTATTTCTAGTCAGACCTTAGAGTGTGAGCTATCTGTATTAACCCCTAATATAAAACCTGTTCCCTCAGAAAATAGGAAAAACCACTCCTTGCAAAAATCCCCTAATCAGTATTGACATCCAGGACTAGTTGGACAGGAACTGCTTTAAGGTATTAAAATTTATCTTCTCAGTCTGGAGAGATAGCATGGAGGTAGGGTGTTTGCCTTGCATGCAGAAGGACTGTGATTCGAATCCCACCATCTCATATGGTTCCCCGAGCCTGCCAGGAGCGATTTCTGAGTACAGAGCCAGGAGTGACCTCTGAGCACTGCCGGGTTGACCCAAACCCCCCAAAAAAATTTATCCTCTCTTTTTAACTCTGGATTTTTTTCTTGGTTTTTGGTTTTGGGGCCACACCCTGTGACGCTCAGGGGTTACTCCTGGCTATGTGCTCAGAAATCGCTCCTGGTATTGTGGGACCATATGGGATGCCTAGTATGGAACCGAGGTCTGTCCTGGGCAGCTGCGTACAAGGCAAATGCCCTACCACTGTACTATCTTTCCGGCCCCCTTAATTCTGAATTCTTGGTTTTTGGTTTTTTTTTTTTTTGGGGGGGGGGGGTTTGGGCCACACCCGGTGACGCTCAGGAGTTACTCCTGGCTATGCGCTCAGAAGTCGCTCCTGGTTTGGGGGACCATATGGGACGCCGGGGGATCAAACCGCGGTCCGTCCAAGGCTAGCACAGGCAAAGCAGGCACCTTACCTCTAGCGCCACCGCATGGCCCCTTAATTCTGAATTCTTACTCAAAATGTATCTACTCATCAGGAGCCATGTGAATTGTTTTGTTTTTCCATTTACAAGAGAGTCATGTTGTAATTTAACAGAGGAGAGCATTCTTTTCATGCCATAGAAAAAACTGTGGCTGGCTAAATTCCCCTTTTATACCCCTTATTCTTTACACTAAAATCAGAATAGCCTGTTGTCCCACGTAGATTTATGTGGTCTTTCATTTCTCCATATTTCGCCATATGCCATTTGACCATTTGTGGATCCACTTTCCTCAAGAAAACTCAAAGAAGTTCTCTAACCAACCAGACCAAAGATTGCCCACAGCACCCCTAAGCCTACCAGGAATAATTTCTTTTTTTTGTTTGTTTGTTTGTTTTCATTTTGTTTTTTGGGGGGCCACACCCAGCATCTCATCTCAAGTGTTCCCCTATATTCAGCTGTGAGATGGGTATGCCCAGCTTTTTCATGCGTTGTCTTAAATCTCTTTCAAGAATAAGGCAGTGTGCTCTACAGCCATACCATCCTGAATGCACCCGATCTTGTCTGATCTCAGAAGAATAAGGCAACATGTGGAGCTGGACATTTTGCTGATTTGATGAGGGCTGTCGGAATATCTGTTGGTTTCAGTCCTTACAGAGGCCCCGGTGACATCCTAGAGGAGAGATGCAAACTTGACCTGCACGAATCTTTCAGAAGGTTTCCCCGTAATCCCACAGGCCTACACAGTTCTCGCCTGACTCTGTCCTCAGGGATAACACTTGGCAAGGCTCAGGGATGATATGCTGTGCCAGGGATTGAACACTGCTAGCCATGTACAAGGCAAGAGCCCCTCCCCACAGTACTATCATCCCAGTTCCTGCAAGGCTCTTTTAAACAAAACCCCTTAGACTCTCCCTGGGGCCCAGTGTCCCAGAGGAGCAGGCCTGAGAGTCTTTCTCCCCGGAAGCCAGGTGGATTCTCCATATGTGGGCTTAAGGGGTCAGAAGAGGAGCCCATTAAAACACATCCTGAGCTAGAAAGAGATTATACAGTCATTAAGCACTTGCCTTTCACATGGTTGATCCTGGTTCGATTTCCAGGACACATTTGGCTGTTGGGGTCCTCCTAGAAGCAATTGAAGACAGTAGTAAAGCTAAGCATTGCCCATTTGGCCCCAAAACAAAACAAACGAAAAAGAAAAAACACAGATTGCTGGCCCGGAGAGATAGCACAGTGGTGTTTGCCTTGCAAGCAGCCGATCCAGGACCAAAGGTGGTTGGTTCGAATCCCGAATCCCGCTGTCCCATAGGGTCCCCCGTGCCTGCCAGGAGCTATTTCTGAGCAGACAGCCAGGAGTAACCCCTGAGCACCGCTGGGTGTGACCCAAAAACCAAAACAAAAAACACAGATTGCATACAGGACAGACAGCTGAGCTGGCCTGAGTCCTGCTCTCATGCAGAAGACTCTGGTTGGTCCCTGCACCCATGATCCCCAGAGCACCAGTAGCGGTGACCCTGGGAGGCACAAAAACTACAATAAAAATCAGAGCCAGGAGACTCTTGCAAGGTGTTAGTCTTGCACACAGCCGACCCATCAACGACATCTTATATGGTCCATGAGCTCTGCCAGGAGTGATTCCTGAGCTCAGAGTGAAGAGTAAACCCTGAGCAAGGCTAGGTGTGGCTCCAAAACAAACAAACAAACAAACAAACAAAATCATGAAAATTTTAGATCTAACCTGAGCACAAACCTAAACATTTAAGTAATCACAGGAGGGTCAGTGGGGAAATGTTTGGATACTGCATAGAGGGTGCTTCTTGCGAGAAACCCTCACAACGGTGCAGGGCTTTGTGAAGCCCCTCAGCACCTCACCCCGCACTTAGCCCATTCTTTGTCTCATTCTCCACCTCATTCTAAGCCTTCCTCTCCCCCTAAGTCCCTGCATAAGTCTTGCCTTATTCTCCACCTCAGTTCTCCAAGGCGTTGAGGTGGCGTTGACCAAGGGACACTGAGGAGACACATCAGGAAACCACAGGTAGTCAGGGAGACTCAGAGGTTTGGGGCCAAGGACTCCAGGCCCAGGGGCTCCATCTTTCCATTCAGGACAGGGGAGGAGAGAAGGAACCAGCACAGGCCTGACAGCTCAGGGGGATCATGGCTCCAGGAGATTCAGGCCCAATAGACGAGTGGGGAATATTTTAGAGAGGAGACACTCACTGGACATTCTGAAATACTGCAAATAAATCAGGATTCCAAACGCCATGAGTATCATCACAATAAGTAAGATTATGAGAGTCAAGCGTGACCGAGACTGTTCTCTGGAAGGTCCTGGAGAGAGAAGAAGGCAGGGATTTAGGACTGAAGACTTGGGGTTCCCCCTGCCAGCAAACATTGCCTCTCAACCCTGTAGGCAGCCCACCCCCAACTCCAGATCTCTATGGATTATAAGTGTGGCCCCAGGAATGGCTGATCAGAGCATCCAATTCTGTATGGCTTCTGTATTTGGCCAGAGCTCTGACCTGCCTCGAGTTTAAGGGCCAATGAAACAGTGAGGGGGGTGGTATTTCCCTTTCAGGAGGTTGACCCGGGTTTCATCTCCAGTAAAAATTGCTCCAGATAAACCTCCAGGCACTCCAGTAAAGAGCACTGATACTGGGCGCGGAGAGATAGCACAGCGGCGTTTGCCTTGCAAGCAGCTGATCCAGGACCAAAGGTGGTTGGTTCGAATCCCCGTGTCCCATATGGTCCCCCGTGTCTGCCAGGAGCTATTTCTGAACAGATAGCCAGGAGTAACCCCTGAGCATCGCCGGGTGTGGCCCAAAAACCAAGGATACTAATAAATGTATCACAAGGAGCTTTGTGAATATATTCATGGTTTAAAAAATTAAAAAATATGGGAAATCTTATTGTAAAAAGCCCCTAGACAACGATCAAATGGTTTTAGAATTTTTTGTGCAAATGTAAGTAACATTTGCTTTCTCTCTCTCTCTCTCTCTCTCTCTCTCTCTCTCTCTCTCTCTCTCTCTCTCTCTCTCTCTCTCTTAGCACCTTTTAGTACCATTTATGTGTCATGAGGAGTGATCCCCATGCAGACAGGAAATGTTAAAAATTAGTGAGGGGACCCCTGAGCCCTTTTTCAGGAGAATAATCAGGGCTGAGGTGGTTTGATAAGCAGGCACCCTTAAGCATTTGGCTGACAAGACTGTGAAGACACCAAGATGAATGGCCTGAGTAAAGAAGTTAGAGATTTCCTAGAGTTTCTGGGCTTGCACTGACTGGCCACAGCCTGAGCCCTGCTCTCACCCTCCACCCTCGGTCTCAAAAAAAGGAAAAGAGGGGGCCAGAGAGATAGCATGGAGGTAAGGCGTTTGCCTTTCATGCAGAAGATCATTGATTCGAATCCCAGCATCCCATATGGTCCCCTGTGCCTGCCAGGAGCAATTTCTGAGCATAGAGCCAGGAGGAACCCCTGAGCGCCACAGAGTGTGACCCTCCAAGAAAGAAAGAAAAGAAAAAAAAGAAAGAAAGAAAGAAAAGGAAGGAAGGAAGGAAGGAAGGAAGGAAGGAAGGAAGGAAGGAAGGAAGGAAGGAAGGAAGGAAGGAAGGAAGGAAGGGAATAAGAAAGAAAGAGAGAAAGAAAGAAAGAAAGAGAGAAAGAAAGAAAGAAAGAAAGAAAGAAAGAAAGAAAGAAAGAAAGAAAGAAAGAAAGAAAGAAAGAAAGGAAGGAAGGAAGGAAGGAAGGAAGGAAGGAAGGAAGGAGGGAGGGAGGAGGGAGGGAGGGAGGGAGGGAGGGAGGGAGGGAGGGAGGGAGGGAGGAAGGAAGGAAGGAAGGAAGAGAATAAGAAAGAGAGAAAGAGAGAAAGAAAGAGAAAGAAAGAAAGAAAGAAAGAAAGAAAGAAAGAAAGAAAGAAAGAAAGAAAGAAAGAAAGAAAGAAAGAAAGAAAGAAAGAAAGAAAGAAAGAAAGAAAGAAAGAAAGAAAGAAAGAAAGAAAGAAAGAAAGAAAGAAAGAGAGAGAGAAAGAGAGAGAGAAAGAGAGAAAGAGAGAAGGAAGGAAGGAAAGGGAAGGGAAGGGAAGTGGAAAGGAAAGGTGAAAGAAAAGGAAAAAGGAAAGGGAAAGGAAAGAGAAAAAGGAAAGGAAAGGAAAGAAAAGAAAAGAAAAGAAAAGAAAAGAAAAGAAAAGAAAAGAAAAGAAAAGAAGAGGACTCGAGGTCAGAGCCTCTTCCAATCCTGAAGGGGAGTGGGACAGGCGACCTCTAGGGAAACCCTGCCAGGGTGAGATGCCATCCTCAAGATCATCATGCTGAATTGACCAACTCATCTTTGCATCTGCCAAGCCTGAGTGACTGTGATGTGACAAACCTGCTCTGTCCCCAACCTATCCTCAAAAATTTTCTGTAAGTAATGGGATGCCCCCAGATGAAGAGTTCTCCAGCATTTCTGTTTATGCAAAGGAACGAGCCCAAAATTATTCAAATATCTGACAAGGTACAAGGTGAAGGTGGAGAGAAAAACTATTTTTGTAGCTGATTAAATAAAACACATTCCAGTGGGCCTAACTTTAAACCCACTTCTTTGGAGTAACCAATGTGGAAATGTTCTTACTAGTTGTACTAGACCAGATCATAAAGAATTAAAAACTGCGGGCCCAGAGAGATAGTACAGTGGTGTTTGCCTTGCAAGCAGCCGATCAAGGACCAAAGGTGGTTGGTTTGAATCCCGGTGTCCCATATGGTCCTCTGTGCCTGCCAAGAGCTATTTCTGAGCAGACAGCCAGACAACCCCTGAGCAATGCCAGGTGTGGCCCAAAAAAAAAATTAAAAACTGCAAATTCAAGCATAAGTCTGGCTAAAGTAACTCAGAGCTGTGTTTATTGATAATACTATGATGCTTTGATTCCTGTTGTTTAACTTTTGTGTTATCATTACAGAAAATGACAGAGCTGTACCATTTACTGCTCCAAGACCTGATTGGTTAAGTAATTCCCCTGTCTAATTTATCTAATCCTCTTCAGATACTGGGACTACAGAACTGAACCAGTTAGCTGTTCATTTAGGGTAAAATAAGAGTTCACTCCTAGACTACAATCCCTTATCAGCAGGAATAAATAACAGAAGAATTGACCTTCAGCCACACTCCCTTTTAATGACTTCTAAGGTGGTGAAATCTCTAGGGAAAATATGAAACAGAATGGTCATCAGGAAAAGCTTCCATGGAAATAAGAAAAAAAAAAAAAAGGGCCACAGGAAGTCAATGAGCCAAGTTGACGATTGGAAATTACACTATGCCTATCTATCCCAGAGGGTGAGGCAAATAGCATAAATAAACTGACACTGACATTTAACAAAGATGGGTGATATAAGGGAGGAGCAAAACTTATGGCTTCCCTTGGTAATGTTAAGGGTAAGAGAATTATTACTAGATGTGGGAATTCCTCATCTCTGTCTGACCCAGTGCAGGAAAGGCAACTTGAGTTTAGAGATCTATGTTGTTCTCTCCACCCCAACAGCTGTTTAAATTGCAGGATCAAAGAGAAAGCAGGAGGTCGGAGAGATAGCACGGAGGTAGGGTGTTTGCTTTGCATCCAGAAGGTCCTTGGTTTGAATCCCGGCACTCCATATGGTCCCCTGAACCTGCCAGGAGCAATTTATAAGTATAGAGCCAGAAGTAACCCCTGAGTGCTGCCAGGTGTGACCCAAAAACCAAAAAAAAAAAAGGAAAAGGAAAGGGAAAAGAGATTTCTCTGCTGGATATAAGCATGTGTCAGAGTAGCCACCTGGCTGCAGCACAGAGGGAGCTGGACCCTGAGACTAAGACTGGAGGTGGAGTTTTGGGAGTGCTGTCAACCTGAGCTGTTTATCCCAAATATCAATAGGGCCTTCAGAGAATGTACTCAGACTAACTCTAATGGGGAGCACCAGTTAAGGCAAATAAGGAGGGAGTCAGTAGCTTAACTGCCTTAAGGTTCCAGTGTGCATCCCATAACCCAATACCTCTTTTTGGCCCAATAGCTAGAGAGGAAGAGGCACTCAGGACCATAATAATGAGGGCAGTGGTCCAGACAACAGACTGGCTGCTCCTGGACTGAGAGAAGGACCATTCTGCAGGGAATACAAGGTTTGGACATGTGCCTCTTACCCACCCCTGGAGGGTGGGTAAGGTCCTCTTACCCTTACCTAGACACCAAGGTCTTCTCCCCTTACCTAGACTATTGCAATGAGATTGCAGGGGCCAATATAGTTCCGTGGGGAAATAATCCCCATCAAAGCTAAATGGAACATGGCTTTGATCCCCTGTATGTTTGCCACTGTTTTTTGCACACCCAGATTATTTTTACATCATCAGTCATTCTCCCACCCCAGGTGTCATACCTGGCAGGAGAGAGTGGGTGAGAACAAGATATACTCTCCCATCAAGTAGATACTGATCAGGAAGTTAGCTGAAGTTGCTTTCCAGAGTAGGTGGGAACTCGACCTAGGCTCTGTGGGAAGGATACATCTATGCTAACAAGTCAGAAGTCAGAAGTCACCCGTGAGACACTGCAGCAGGTGAAGGCTGGTTTTCAGGAGTGAAAAAGGCAACGGAAAGATTCTGCCACCTGGTATAAACAGTGGTTTACGATGCTTGTGCTAAGGTCCCAGTCTGTGCCCACAAGTAGGGACAAGGATGAGTAATCTCAAGGAGAGTCAAAGATTTGACTCAGATTCATAAGAAGAGGAGGGAATGTTGGGACCTAAATTCTGAGGAGGGACTCCATTTGGTAAAAACCACATGGCAGGCTTCTTCTTAGGTTCTGAGCAGGGAGAGACACCATTTTGTAAGGACCACATGGTGTAAGCCACATGCTGGGGCTTCACAAGCCTATTTCCATAGACCCCCACCCCAATCTACCTGGCCATACCAGTGGCCTATCAGGGAAGAACAAAGATGCAGTAGGAAGGTACCCCTAGACAAGAGCCAATCATTTTAAGGTTCATCAGAAAAACTGGAACCTCCCTATATTCCTTCCCTATATAATCTTCCTCATGACCTTGGGCGGGGCTCATCTCCTTTGGGGGATTGCCCTGGCTGGCCAGCCTGGGGGTCTTGTTGGCAGATGGATTAAAGTATTACACTTTATTCCAGTTGTGTGGTTTCACCCTTCTACTCTGGAACCCTACAGTAGTATTGTGAGTTTGGAAAAGGATTGATGACGATACTGAATTTAAAGGAAGTTATACAAAGATTTTTCAGGGAGTTTCCAAACCATATGCAGACTTTCTGGGGAAACTCCTGGATACAATCTAGAGGCAGATTAGAGGCAAGGAAACACAGCAGCAACTAATAAGACAATTAAATTTTGAGAATGCCAATGAAGATTTCCAGGCAATCTTACACCTTATCAAAGAGAGAGAGAGAGAGAGAGAGAGAGAGAGAGAGAGAGAGAGAGAGAGAGAGAGAGAGACGATATCATGGGATACCTAAGAGCTTGTTGGAACACTGGTCTTATTAAAACATCAGTCACACATTCATGCTAGTGAGGCATATTTCATATGAAGGTAAGCTCAGGATAATTGGGATGGATCAAGCTATTCCCTCAGATAACAGACCTTCTTCTAATACCAGACTGAAGTGTGGCTGGGGAAACCATTGGCCTAGAGACTGGCATTGGTCTGGTAATCCTGTCTTGAGAAACTGAAGAGGCCAGCCTCATGTTTCATAAGCTCGAGGTAGATGTTTTAACTGCTAAATTAGGATATTTTTGCAGAAATTGCAGAACAACTCCTTTACCTGACTTCTCAAGACCATGACCCAATCATCCTGTCTTGAGAAACTGAGTAAGGAGCCAGTCCCTGGCCCCATAGGATCATGGGACACTTCCATCTGCACCCCAATGTCAAGCCAACAGAGCTAGATCAATAGATTTGCTGCAACCTGTTACTGCAGCAGGTTATGCCTTGGATATCCACTGCTCTGACATTGTAACCATAACACTGGTCCAGTGCCCTTACAAGTTAAAATTTGGCATAAAGGGGCCAATCCTGCTAGGCACAGTAGTCATGCTCCTGGGAAGAAGCAGTCTGACTCTTAATAAAATCACTGTTCATGTAGGGATAATAGACTATAATCATGTTGGAGAAATAATAATTGTTATTCAGTGCCAACTGTTGGGACTTTTGAAAAGGGAGAGTGCGGGCCGGACGGTGGCGCTGGAGGTAAGGTGCCTGCCTTGCCTGCGCTAGCCTAGGACGGACCGTGGTTCGATCCCCCGGCGTCCCATATGGTCCCCCAAGAAGCCAGGAGCAACTTCTGAGGGCATAGCCAGGAGTAACCCCTGAGCGTCACAGGGTGTGGCCCAAAAACCAAAAACCAAAAAAAAAAAAAAAAGAAAAGGGAGAGTGCATTGTGACTCCTCTATGTAATGCCTGGCCAGTCTGATTGTTCTAGGATTGAAGGCTTTGGTAGACCAATCCCTAGCAGCTTCTGCTGATCCTCTCGTGACTTAGAGGCCTCTGATGGCATAGAGCATTGGTCCAAAAGGACATGTGGCCACCGGCGACTATGTAGCTCCCCTACCCTTGAATCTATGGGTTGTAGACCAATGGTGCACTCAGTTCAATATTACTCCCTCAGCTCCCTCTAGATCCTAATTCAGAGACCAGTGAAGTTCAATGCCTGCCACATATCTGTATTCAGTGGAACTCTCACGATCCCATGTAGATGCCGCAGTGGCCCCTCATCAATGCAAAATTAAAGGTCCTAATAGTTTTAGTAGTGGAATAGCTTAAGTTGGGGCATATTGACCTCATTTTCTTTTCAGAATGGAATTCTCCTCTTTTTGTTATAAAAAAGAAGTCAGGCAAATGGTGGTTGTTAAAAGACATAAGGAATGTTAATTCTACCATAGTTTCTATGGGCACCTTACAGTCAGGCCTTCCTGACCCAATAACTATTCCTAAAGACTAGCGCTGGTTGTGATAGATTAGTTAAAAGACTGCTTCTACAACATACCCATAGACCAAAAGGACTGTAAACACTTTGCATTTCCCATTCCCTCTCTTAAGCACCCTTGTGTAGATATCAGTGGATTGTCTTATCTAAAGAAATGATCAATACACTTACAATGCATTAATATTTTGTTGATGCAGTTCTATGCCCTAATTGTGCAAGGTTTTCTTATATTATTCACTCTATGTATGATATCTTATTTCCATGTTCTAACAACCAGGAGCTTCAGAGGTTATATGAGGATGTGATGACATGTTTGTCAGTGGGTGGTTTATAGGTTGCCTCAGAGAAAATATAAATACTGCTCCATATGAATATTTCTATTATATTCTGGAAAGCACTGAAGTACATCCCCAGAAAATTTCCATCTACCAAAAAGATCAAAAATTTCTAGGAGGTATTAATTGGATCAACCCCTCCCTTGGAATTCCCAACTCTGAGCTCGGCAACTTATTTCTCATCCTTGAAGGGAGATTAAAATATGTGGACCTTTACATGCCTTATCCCAGAAAAGGCCTTTCTGAGGTCAAGGAATAGTCCTTGGCAAGAGAGGGGTGAGCATTCAGGCAGCTGAGGGGCTTCTCATCAGGGACCACAACCCTCCCTCAGAGGCAATTCTTCTGGGCCTCTTCCTGGGATGTCTGTACTCCCCACTGGCTCCTCACCTGGGAGTAGGACTTTTATGGTTGCCTGGGCCGTTCCCAGGTTGTTAGAGACACGGCAGATGAAGGTGACATTGATGGACTCTTCTGAGGGCTGGAGCTTGAGCCAGGCACCCTGGGGTACAGCAGAGGGCGGCAGGAGACCCATGGTCCTGGAGACACGGGGTAAGATCACAGCGTTTGCTGGAGCTAGAGAGACAAGGACTGAAGATCCCACAACATCTCCCACACTGTGCCCCAAAGTCAGAGGCCCTGGAGTCCCCCCACTGTCCCTTTTACTTCGGAGAACTACTAGGAGAATCTGAGATCTCACCTCAGACCATCCCAAACCTTCCTGTCCTCAAGGCCTGTGCGACATCCAATCTCTGATACTTCCCTTGGCTCCTGCTCCCTCCATCACTACCCCCAAATTGGTGTCCTGAAAGAATTTTCTAGAACAGAGCTCATGGCCCTGCTCTGCTCAGATCCCTAGAACTCCTGCCTCACTCAGAGGAAAGCCAAGTCCTACTTTGTGTCCCCAGAGTTGCTCTGAAACCTCAGATGATGTTATTTTAGACCACTTCCTTTGCTGTAGTCTGTAGGCTTTGGAGCAAATGATGTATTTTTTTAGGGCACAGGTGATCATTGATCTTGGCATGATACAGTGCCCAGCGGGGAGTGTGAGGATATGGGATAGGAGGGTAAGCACAGGTCTAGAGCAGGCCTAGGAAAATCAGGGTATCTGCTGCCTAGACTGAGACCTATGAAACTGTTTGTGCAAAACTTTTTGGGGGGAGGGTCCCACCCGGAGGCACTCAGGGATTACTCCTGGCTCTGTGTTCAGAAATCATTTCTGGCTTGGGGGATTATATGGGATACCAGGGATTGAACCCACATCTGTCCTGGGTCAGCCATGTGCAAGGCAAACGCTCTACTGCTGTGCTACCTCTCTGGCCTACTGTGCAGAACTTTTTAATGGCAAAGCCACTGTGGATGAGAGAGTTGGGCTTGAACCCAGGTCTCATCAAGTGGGCACCTGTTCCAATACTGAGCTCTGTTTTCTGCCCAGATTCAGGATATTTTATGCATTTATTTTTTAAATTTGTTATATATTTTGTTTTGGGACACCAACAGGGTGCTCAGGGCTTTCTCCTGTCTCTGCACTCTGAAAGCTATCCTAAAGGCTTCCTCTGACCTGGAGATAGATTTAATTGGAGTCAAAGGTGACTTCTCTATGTGGATCTTTTCTGCTATTCATGCATTAAGACTATTCCCCAGCCCCCGTGTTGTTCAAATCCAGGAGTCCAGGGGTCAGAGAAACAGTGCAGCAGGTAGGGCACTTGTCTGGCATGAAACCTACCTTGGTTTGGTCTCTGGCACCCCACAGAGTACCCTGAACCTCACAAGACACAAGAATTAGCCCTGAATACCAATGGACATAGCCCCTAATAAAAATATTTGTTTAAAAATAAAAGACCGGGTGATGTTGCAAGAAAGGGGCTTGATTTGCGACGTCGGTCTGAACGAGGGGACATAATGGAGGCAGGCCTGGAGCCACTGCTGTCACTCTTACCATGACCCAAGGTAACCAGCACGAGCTCACCCGCCAGAAGAATATTAAAAGGCAGAGCAACTCGGTTAAAGGAAAGCACCTAGATGATGAGATTTCTGCTGCCGACAGCAAGCAGAGGGACTTGGAGATCATGCAGCAGAAGCAGAAAAAGGCAGACAAGAAGGAGGAACCCAAGTAGCTTTGTGACTTTGTGTCCAACCCTCTTGCCCTTCGCCTGTGTGCCTGGGGTCTGTCCCACCATGCTCATGTTTTCTCCTGTAATCCTAACAGATCCTAGCACTGGTGACATTCTCTTTGCCCTGAGTCTGCAGTGGGTCCCTTTTGTGCTTCATTCCCCTCCAGTAGCCTCTCTCCTCCTGCACCACTCCTGGGGCTGAGAGGGTTACCTTTCCCCAGGGTTTTTTTAGTCCTATGGGGCTTACCCCAAAGTATTAAAAGTAACTTTGTAAAGAACAAAAAAAAAGAGAGAGAGAAAGAAACAACCAATCTATCCTTTCATACCCAATCTCTCCTCCTTCAGTCCCAACAGTCCATTCCCCAGTTCTTCTTCCCTCAGATCCAGAAAATAATCCCTCATTCCTGCCCTCAAACCCAAGTGTCCATCTACCAGCTTCCACCCAAGACCCTGGGCCCTGCTCCAAGGACCTCCTCTGTCAGGTTCAGGCATCAGGTCAGTCCCCATTCTCCTCACCTTGGAGTGAAGACCCAGCCTTCAGATTCAGCCCTGAGACTTCATCTTCCTCCTCCCCCTGAAAACCCAAGAATCCATCTCCAGCCTCCCCCATAGACCCGCATCTGCCCCAGCACTCACGTGCTCCACTCATAATTTCTGGGCTCTGGGTTCCCACGAGCATCACAGCTCAGGCTGGTCTCCCTGTGGCCCTGATGCCCGAAATCATCATACAGGGAGATAGAGACCTGGGGGGCATCTGTGAAAGGATGGGGACAGGCTCAGAGACAGTAGCCACCGTGGGGCCCATTGATGAAGAAAAATCCCATGCCTACAGGAAAACCCAAAGAACAGGAACTGGGGGGGCAGCAGGACTGGGGGACATGGGGGACTCCAGAGTTACCCAGGATGTCTGAGACGTTCATAATGTCACAAAATAACACACTTCAGTTTCCATGATTGCCTCCAGCTGCTGGAAATGCACCAAATCCCCAGATATTCCATCACACAAAGCTCCTTTCTGCCTATGTTCTGAGTACAGGGCCTGGATGAATCCCTTAGTTTCACCAGTGTGCACCATAAACAGAAAAAAAATATATGAGAAATGTAGGTATGACCCATCTAATGATGGTGGTGTTGGTGGCCTAGGTGAAGGATGGTGTATTAGTGGTGTTGGTGGTGCTGATGGAAGTGCTATTGTCACTGTGATTGAGAGAGGAACAAAGCATGCATATCTCAGCTTTAAACCCTTTTCTTAAGAGTTCAATAAATGGGGCCTGGAGAGATAGCACAGCAGCGTTTGCCTTGCAAGCAGCCGATCCAGGACCAAAGGTGGTTGGTTCGAATCCCAGTGTCCCATATGGTCCCCCGTGCCTGCCAGGAGTAATTTCTGAGCAGACAGCCAGGAGTAACTCCTGAGCATCGCTGGGTGTGGACCAAAAACCAAAAATAAAATAAAATAAAATAAAAGAGTTCAATAAACTTAGCAGGACGGTGGCCTTGGAAGTCGGAATCCGCTAAGAAGTAACAATTCACCTGCCGAATTAAAATATATATATAAGAATTGAATAAACTCAGGGGATGTCTGGGAAAATAATCCAGGTCCCTAATCCAGAGAGTAACTGCTCCAGCACAGGGAAAATGAACAGAAATAATCCCAGTCTCCAAGGTCCTAGACAGCCAAGGGGCATCAGCTCATTCTTGATACTGAGATGCAGCCCCCAAACTCCCACATCTGAGCTGGGAGGTACCCTCCTTCCCTTCCCTTTCTGAGTTCTTCCTGACGCACCTACCCCAGCAGCCTTGCACTTCATCATCCAGCTCAACCCAGGTTCCACCCATACAAGGTTGATCCTCCCAAACCCCTCACCCCTGCCCACTGCCCACTGCCCACTGCCCCTTCCCTCACACCCACTCACAGAAGACTCGGACCCAGGTGCTCGCCCTCCCGCTTCCCTGCAGGAATGTGGTCACCTCGCAGGTGTAGTTGGCATCATCATCAGGGTGCAGCTCAGTCAAGGTCAGTGACGCATCCAGCAGATCTGGGTCCTTCCCAGCAGAAATGAACTGCACACGGTTGGGCTCCGTGATGTTGGGGCCCTGATCCCGGTCGAATTCTGCCACGGTGCTGAGGTCCCCCCATGGTTCCAGCTTCTCCCACCTTATCTGTTTTACCTGCGGGATTTCAGACTCAACAGGCTGCAAGACACAGGTCAGGTTCACGGTGTCGCCCGGGGAGCCACACACCTCAGGGGGTGCCAGCAGGACCACCTTCCTGTCACCTGTGGGAAAAGGAGGAAGGAGAGGAAACAGGCTGAGAGGGCTCAGATCCAAGACCCAGGTCTGGAAGGGGAGGAGTCCCCGGGCGTTCTCAGGTGGGTGATCTCCAGCAAGCTGGGTGCAGGAAAAGAGGGTTGTGGGAACGAGGAGGAGTCACCTGGGTAGGGTGGGATGAGGGGATCTGAGCAGTGAACCTGTGCGGCATGGTGTGCAGCATGTGATTCTTTGGGCTGTTAGATTTTAAATCACCGAGGTTGCTATATTTTAAATTGTGAGAAAATACTGTGGTTAAAATTTTCCATTTGTGGGGCCAGAGAGAGAGCACAGCCGTAGGGTATTTGACTTGCAAGCAGCTGATCCAGGATGCATGGTGGTTCAAATCCCAGCACCTCATATGGTCCCCCTAGCCTGCCAGGAGTGATTTCTAAGCACAGAGTCAGGAGTAACCCCTGAGCGCCGCCAGGAGTGACTCAAAAACCAAAAATAAATAAATAAATAAATAAATAAATAAATAAATAAATAAATAAATAAATAAATAAATAAATAAATAAATTTCATTTGTGACTAGAGAGACAGTAAAACAGGCTAAGCACTTGCCTTGTATACAGCCAAGCCAGTTTGATTTTTGGCATCAATATGAACCCCTGATCCTGCCCAGAGAAATCTCTGGTCATCTCTAGATGTGGCTCAAAATCCAACCAAGCAAGAATCCATTTGGATCTTTTGAGTGGTGATATAGTGGGAAATACAGTGGATCGGGCATTTGCATTTCATATAGCAGATTTGGTTCAACCCCAGGCTTAGTTTGGTCCTCAGACACTGCCAGGAGTGAGCTCTGATCAGAGTCAGGAGGAAGCTTTGAACACCAGCAGGTGCGGCCAAAATACAAATCAAACCAAGAGAGAGAGAGAGAGAGAGAGAGAGAGAGAGAGAGATTAAAAAACAACCTAGATTATTTTTCAGACATCCCCTGAGATGACCCCAGTTGCCCCACCCCCAGCACTGATTGGGAGCTACTAATAGTTTAGGCTAAATATATAAATAATTTACTATTAAAATTGAATTTTTCAACCATTACATATCTTTTATATGAAAATTGTGATTTTATGACCTATTTGAATAATGTCTATATTGTTTTTAATTCATTTATTATGTTTTCCCCATTAGAACTTAAAGTTTCTTAAAAAGCACAGAAACTTTGTTTCATGCAGTTTAAACAGCCTTAAGACAGTGTTCAAATCCAATGTAAAACTCAAGAAATAATATGCAAAATTAAATCATAGGGACAAATGTCATTTCCACTTTTCTTAATGTTTTTATAATTTTCATTAACTGGAAGAACCTTAATTTTTTATTTATTTAATATTGATTCGTTCATATTCAGGAATCCATAAACGAAGTCAAACTTAAGTCAGCCATTCCTCAGAGATTCTTTTGGGGGTTTTTTTGTTTTATTTTGTTTGTTTGTTTGGGTTGTTGTTGGATTTTTTTGTTGTTGTTTTTTTTTGAGGGGGTTGAGTTTTTTTGGTTTTGGGGCCACACCGGTGACACTCTGGCTATGCGCGCCCGACTATGCACTCAGAAATCGCTCCTAGCTTGGGGGACCATATGGTACTCTGAGGATCGAACTGAGGTCTGTCCAGGGTTAGCCACACACAAGACAAACACTCTACCCCTGCGCAATAGCTCAGGCCCCAATTCCTCAAAGATTCTTAAAGGAATAACTTATTTTTTAAAGAACAATGCTTTAAGTTCACTAATCACATTGAAAATTGATTGGAAATAAAAGACAAGTGTGATTCAGTCATAAAAAGCCATATTAGAGCTCTCTGTGATCATTTACAAAATAGTATACAGAGTTTTAACTGTGATTCGCCTTGACTTTTATAGGACTTACATGTCTAAAACCGATAAACCCTTTTAAATCATAATTTTAAGTGTCCTCTCACTAACTCTGTAATTGTAGTTTACTTTCTTTATAGACATAAAAAAAAACATCCTGTTTATGTCATTATAATCTTGATCTTTTTAAAACCATTATTTCTCAGATTTTTATTATGCAATCACTAGTTTCTTGGTAGTGTAAAGATACAGTTTCCAGGGCCGGAGAGATAGCACAGTGGGTAGGGCATCTGCCTTTCACATGGCTGATCCAGGACGAACCTCACTTCAATCCCAAGCTGGGAGCAATTTCTGAGCGCATAGCCAGGAGTAACCCCTGAGTGTCACTAGGTGTGGCCCAAAAAACAAACAAAAAAAAATCCAATTTTCAGTGGACACTGTTAGAACCTTTTAAAAAAGAATATTTATTTGTGGGCCCGGAGAGATAGCACAGTGGCGTTTGCCTTGCAAGCAGCCGATCCAGGACCAAAGGTGGTTGGTTCGAATCCCGGTGTCCCATATGGTCCCCCGTGCCTGCCAGGAGCTATTTCTGAGCAGACAGCCAGGAGTAACCCCTCAGCACCGCCGGGTGTGGCCCAAAAACCAAAAACCAAAAAAAAAAAAAGAATATTTGTGACAAATTACCATTGTCCTTATAAGAAAACGTCTGTCAGGCTAGAGTGATAGCACAGCAGTAGGACATTTGCTTTGCAAGCATCCAATCCCAGACAGACCTGGGTTCAATTCCAGGCATCGCATATGGTCCCCTGAGCCTGCCAGGGGCTCTTGCTGAGTGCAAAGCCAGGAGCAAGCCCTGAGTGCCAAGGGGTGTGACCCAAGCCCCCCCCCCAAATTTGTCTCTCATATGTACTTTTGTACTGAAAGTTGTTCTCCGAAATATATGTTAGCTCTTAATGTAGAGTTCTAGTTTGGAAAAATTATGAGATTAGGATGATTTTTCTTACAAAAAAAATAAATAAATAATAACATTGGAGTTTTAATTAAAAATATAAATAAAGGTGGGGCCGGAGAGAGAGCATGGAGGTAAGGCATTTGCCTTGCATGCAGAAGGATGGTGCTTTGAATCCCAGCATCCCATATGGTCCCCCGAACCTGCCAGGAGCGATTTCTGAGTGTAGAGCCTGGAGTAACGCCTGAGCTCTGCTGGATGTGACCCAAAACAAAAAAAAAAAAATTAATATTTATATATATATATATATATATATATATAAAGGGCCAGTGCGGTGGTGCAAGCGGTAGGGCATTTACCTTGCATGCACTGACTTAGGACAAACAGAGGTTCAATCCCCCCAAGTGTCCCTTATAGTCCCCCAAGCCAAGAACAATTTCTTTTTTTTTTTTTTTTTATGGTTTTTGGGCCACACCCGGCGGTGCTCAGGGGTTACTCCTGGCTGTCTGCTCAGAAATAGCTCCTGGCAGGCACGGGGGACCATATGGGACACCAGGATTCGAACCAACCACCTTTGGTCCTGGATCGGCTGCTTGCAAGGCAAACGCCGCTGTGCTATCTCTCCGGGCCCAGTGTCTACTGCATTCTATGACTGCATAATATGGTTAAATATTTAATAGACAATAAAATAGTTCCCAATAAAGTTATCTATTGCATAATATGCAAAGTTATTTCTGAGTGATTA
Source organism: Suncus etruscus (assembly GCF_024139225.1). Classification (NCBI taxonomy): domain Eukaryota; kingdom Metazoa; phylum Chordata; class Mammalia; order Eulipotyphla; family Soricidae; genus Suncus; species Suncus etruscus. The sequence continues at coordinate 88,850,761 of NC_064861.1, forward strand.
ATTTCAGCAGATCTAAAATAGCAAATAATTAAAAAAGAAAAAAAGATTACATACATGAGACTGATTTTATTAATTTTCTTGTATTATTTATTATTGTATTTTATTCATATTAATCATGTTGTTACATTAATTAATAATATTTGTTATTATATTTTTATGAAATAATAATCTTTAAGCCACCCTCATGAGTATATTATGATCACAGAATCTTGTTGTTGTTGTTGTTTTTGGGCCACACCCGGTGACACTCGGGGGTTACTCCTGGCTATGGCTATGTGCTCAGAAATCACTCCTGGCTTGGGAGACCATATGGGATGCCAGAGGATCAAACCAAGGTCCATCCTAGGTCAGCCACGTGCAAGGCAAACACCCTACTGTTGCACCACTGCTCTGGCCCCATGATCACAGAATCTCAATTATGAGGAAGGCTATCAATATGGCAACATAAACCAACTTTTTATTTTTCCTTGCAGATGAATGAAACAAGAGGAATTATTAAAATGCATTTTCCCTGGTTTAGTCAATAGCAACATGTGGTTCTCATCATTCTAATTTTAAAATAGTTTTAAGGAATCACTAGAAGTCATTTATATAGTTTGTAATGGGTGAGTAAGCATAGAAATCCTCTCTCACACCCACACACCCACATGATTACATTATGACTACAGAGTAATCTTTCAAAATCTTTTTTTAGTTACTTTATTTTATTTATTTTTTTTGTTTTTGTTACACAATCTACTCAAAATACAGCCATGAGATCGGGGCTCTTCTTGATTAAAAGGCAGTAGGAGGGGTCGGAGAGATAGCATGGAGGTAAGACGTTTGCCTTTCATGCAGAAGGTCATTGGTTCAAATCCCTGCAGCCCATATGGTCCCCCAAGCCTGTCAGGAGCGATTTCTGAGCCTGGAGCCAGGAGTAACCCCTGAGCCCTGCCGGGTGTGACTCCCCCACCCCCCAAAAAAAAGGCAGTAGGACACAATAAAGCACAACATCAGGTCTCAGTGGTGATTGAGAAGGTTAAAGTGTGTGTGTGTGTGTGTGTGTGTGTGTGTGTGTGTGTGTGTGTGTGTGTGTGACAAACAGAGGCAAAAATGAAAGTTTGCACAGATTGGTATGCCATAGGAGGGCACATACACAAAAACACAGACACACACACACTTCTCTACACGGAATAAGTCATTTGAACCTGAAGTAAGGTAATCTTTGTTAGTCCTTTGTGATTTGTGAATTCTTTCTTGTTTATTTGTTTAAATTTTTGGAACCAAAACTCAAAGATTACTTCCAGGTCTGTGCTCAGGAATTTACTCTGGCAATATTTGGGAGACCATGTAGAATGCCAGAGATCAAACCCATGCCTGGTATGTGCAATGCAAGTACCTGATTCGTTGTACTTTATCTCCAGCCCTTGTTTTGTAAATTCTTCCTTGCTTAATAGACATAACTTTTTTTATTTTGGACAATATAATTCCTCTTCTTTCCGTGGAAAAGTAACTCAAGAGTCTGAGTTAGGAACTTAAGGAAAGGAAGGAAAGAAAGAAAGAAAGAAAGAAAGAAAGAAAGAAAGAAAGAAAGAAAGAAAGAAAGAAAGAAAGAAAGAAAGAAAGAAAGAAAGAAAGAAAGAAAGAAAGAAAGAAAGAAAGAAAGAAAGAAAGAAAGAAAGAAAGAAAGAAAGAAAGAAAGAAAGAAAGAAAGAAAGAAAGAAAGAAAGAAAGAAGAAGGAAAGAAGGAAAGGAAGAAGGAAGGAAGGAAGGAAGAGGAAGGAAGGAAGGAAGGAAGGAAGGAAGGAAGGAAGGAAGGAAGGAAGGAAGGAAGGAAGGGGAAGGAAAGGGAAGGAAGGAAGGAAGGAAGGAAGGAAAGGAAGGAAGGAAGGAAGGAAGGAAAGGAAAGGAAGGAAGGAAGGAAGGAAAGGAAAGGAAAGGAAGAAAAGAAAGAAAGAAAGAGAGAGAAAGAAAGAAAGAAAGAAGGAAGGAAAGAAAGAAAGAAAGAAAGAAAGAAAGAAAGAAAGAAAGAAAGAAAGAAAGAAAGAAAGAAAGAAAGAAAGAAAGAAAGAAAGAAAGAAAGAAAGAAAGAAAGAAAGAAAGAGAGAAAGAAAGAAAGAGAGAGAGAGAGAAAGAAAGAGAGAGAGAAAGAAAGAGAGAGAGAGGAAGGGAAGGAAAGGAAAGGAGGGAAAGGAAAGGAAAGAAAGAAGGGAAAGAGAAAGGATGGAAGGAGAAAGGAAAGGAAGGGGAAGGAGAAAGAAAAGGAATGGGAAGGAGAAAGGAAAGGAGAAAGGAGAGGAAAGGAGAAAGGAAAGAAGGAGAAAGGAGAAAGGAAAGGAGAAAGAAAAAAGGAAAGGAGAAAGCAAGGGAGAAAGGGGAAAGGAAAGGAGAAAGGAAAGGAGAAAGGAGAGGAGAGGAGAGGAGAGGAGAGGAGAGGAGAGGAGAGGAGAGGAGAGGAGGAGGAGAGGAGGAGGAGAGGAGAGGAGGAATTAGATAATTCCAGTTGAATCAAATCTTGAAATATGGTCAATAAACCAGGAACTGAGCATGTTACACTGCAGGGTCCGGAAAACCCGATTTCCAGCTGCCCGGCGCAGAGTAATGAAAAGACTCATGCCCAGCAATAATGCAAGCGAGTTCCGTTTATTATCTGACCGGTCAGGGTCCGAACCCTAAACCTTAAACCAGTCTCTTTTTATACAGAATTTAGACAGGCTGATTCATTCTTATCATCAAAGCACAATCTTAAAAGAAATGGGAATGAGCACTGACGTAGGAGAACTGCGCCCAGGGTTGTGAGATAAAGGTGATTTCAAATTTTAAGATTTTAGGGCGGTGGGCCACACAGGAGCAGGAAGCAGGGAGGCCGGGGGGTAGGGGAAGCAGCATTTTCAAATCTCAAGGGCGGGTGGGTCACACAGGGGCTCGTAAAGCTATGGGAAGCAGGGAGGCCGGCAGGCAGGTTCTGTAACTTGGCACATAAGAAATATGCAGGTAGGCAGTTAAAGAAAACAACTTATGATTAGTTGAAATGAAACGGGAGAGAAAAACAACTTATGGCTGGAGTTTAACAAATTCATATCATATTTTAAAGCTTTCATTAAAAGTATGTTTTTCGGGCCAGGAAGGTGGCGCTAGAGGTAAGGTGTCTGCCTTGCAATCCCTAGTGTAGGACAGACAGCAGTTCGATCCCCCGGCATCCCATATGGTCCCCCCAAGCCAGGGGTGATTTCTGAGCACATAGCCAGTAGTAACCCCTGAGCGTCAAACGGGTGTGGCCCAAAAACCAAAAAAAATAAAAAAATAATAAAGTATGTTTTTCACTTCTTTCAACACTGGGGACTGGTGTTGGACTATCGAATGCCAAAAATCACTGTATTATGAGCAGCTTTGTAAACAACAATGTTTAAATAAAGAAAAATATTTAAAAAGGAACTGAACAATGGTGAGAAGGAAGTCTGTAAAATAAAAATATCTGGAAGTTGGGTGAGGCTGTCTCAGCCAACATGTTTCTTTCTTTTTTTTTTTTTTTTTTAATTATGAGAACAAAGATGCAAAGAAAGAGGACAAGGTAAAGTTACAGTGGAAGGACAATCACCCACAGCATAATTCTCAGAAGAAGTCCCCTTGCTGATATCTTAACTTTGAACTTTCAGCCAAAGAACATTAAGATAAATAAAACAGAATCCATGTACAATTACTTTGTCCCTCAAGTCCCCAGATTGTAACACATTATAATATTTATTAACAGCACACAAGGCAATCTAAAGCCATAAAACTTACGTAACTCCTTAAACATTAGAGGCATAGTATTTTTTACATTTCCATGTACATGCATATTAGCTTAAGTTAACCTCAAATTTTAAGTGTTTTTTTTTAAGGATTAGAGTCAAAGGAGCACAGTAAAAACGGTATTAGAGTGGCAATTGTTGTTTGCATAGGCCCACCAAAATATGAGGGGCATGAAAAGGAATAACCTTGGCCTAAATACAAAGGGACCCTACCCCTGAAGTTTCCTGGCATAAGACCAACTCTAGGCTCCAGGCAAGTTATCGTCCAATCCAAGACATTGACTGTAGTGCCAACACACTTTTTACACAGTCTCTGTTGTTGGTATCATGTTTCTGTATTAAAGATCCTGGAATCTGCATATCCTACATTGAAGTCAGGATGTGGAGCGTCCTCTCGTTTCACCTCACTATTAAAGGGCAATTCAGAGAGCCCTGTCCTGTAAGCAGGTCATTGTTGTTGTTAAGTCTTCTCAGTGTTAAGGGAAGTCTCTTTTGAGCAGGTCGATGTCTAAGCAGTGGTGGGTCTTCCGTGGTAGAGGATTGCTTCCAGGTGATGTTATAGACAAACCTGGATGTTTCATGGATGGCTTCCCTGGTTCAGGGGTGAATGGAAAATGCCCTTTCTTCTGAGGCCTGTGCCAGGTCGTTATGTCAATGTTCAGGGTGTAAGGTCCCTTTGCACTACAAGATTTGTGTGTTCCAATCTCTATTAGATAGGACCTTATTTGTATGTATAGTATTTTCCCATTTTAATGTGCCTATGCAAAAAAGGAGCAATGTCACATGGCGTTATTGGCACATATGGGGGCCGTAAGAACAAGTCCAACAATCCCCATGACATGGTTCAATCACAAGCATTAATATGGGGACTCTTCCACCAAAATTCCTTGTTGAACAGCTCATAAAGAGAAGATAAAAAGTGGTTAGAATAGTCACTGTATCAGAGATTATTTAGTAAGACTTTTTGCTGTCAGAGAAAAAACACAAAATATTCTAAAGAAATACGTGTCCTTTTATGTCTTTTGAAACAGTTTGGGGTTGTTACACACAATGCACGGCTTTGGTCTGTGATTAGGATTGTGCAGTACTGAAGTTAAAAAGATTAATGTGGGTTAGTGATGTTTGGGGGGGTGAGAGAGTTAAGGAGCAACATGTTTCTTTTTTTGTTTTGTTTTGCTTTGTTTTGTTTTTTGGGTCACACCCGGCAGCGCTCAGGGGTTACACCTGGCTCTATGCTCAGAAATCGCTCCTGGCAGGCTCCGGGGACCATATGAGATGCTGGGATTCCAAGCTATCTCTCCGGCTTAGGCAACATGTTTTAAACCCCTTGGGCAATGAGTCTGATAAAGAAAAAAGTGGCTGAGAAAAAATAAACCAAACAGTGAGGAAGATTAACCAGAGTCAGCATGCTTTTTGCTTCAGGGCCTCTCTCTGCCATGTGCTCATTCTCCTCCAGCCCAAAGCCAGAACTCTTTCTTTATTCCAACCAACCCCCAATTCCAGGTGGGGGAAGGTCAGTTCAAACATAAATCAACTAGGCAGTGGGTTTTTACATCTCAAAGGAAGGGGTTAGGGAAAAAGGAAGTTGGGGAGCAGGGTCTGGTTATGGGATGCTAACAGTGAAAAGATCTTGAAACACCGGCACTAGAAACACTTAATAAAATGTTTACCCTAACACTTTTGCTTGATTTACATAGTTATAGTAATAGTTATTTCTTGGTATGGTTAAATAAACAATTTATCAAAATATTGAATTATCTTCATGAAGTTTATGAGGTTTTATAAGGCATTATAACATTATAAGACATTATAAGAGACAGAGAGAGGAGAGAGAAAAAAGGAGAGGAGAGAGAGATAGTTATGCAGGTCCCCTAATATAAAAAAGAAATTGAGAGACAGACAAGCAGACAGAGACAGAGAGACAGAGAGAAAGCGCTGTGCTGGAAGGCCTGAGGCAGGTCCTTGCCCCTCTCTGGCTTTTTCTCCAGATCAGTCAAAGTTACTAAGTACAGTGACCACTGAGTTGCTCCCACAGGTCAGGGCTGTTCCCCTCAGAGCCCCCCTCAGCCCCTCAGCACTCACAGCTCAGCAGGTAGTCTCCCAGCAGCTCCCTGATCCAAGGGCTACTGTCAGCCACCATCATAGAAGGGGAAACTGAGGCACAGAATACTTTGTTCCAATCTCACAGTGAGTAAGTGCAGAGGCAGGATCTGAACTTGGGCCATCAGCAAAGTCCTGACTCCCATCTAAAGGCTCCTGTGAGAATCTTCATTGTGTAGCAAAACTCAACATCACAAACCATCAAAAAAGGAGAGACCAGAGAGAGAGATTGATCCCCAGAAAATGTTTTTCAGAGCCCCTTCAGGAGTGATCCCTGAACAGGAGAAATATCTGTGAACCAGAGCGGTGCCATTACAGTTAGGGCCTCGCCCTAGAAAGACTAGGCAACACAGAGCCTGGACCGAGATGTGGAGACACCACCACCACCACCACCACCACCACCCCACCAGGCCCCAGGTTCCTGGAAAGACTGGGTGAAATAAGCAGATAAGGCCCATAATGTGTATCTGTTCATCGCCCTAACCGTTAATTCTGCCTAGAAAGGGGGTTAGGAATGTTGCTACTGGCCTTGAGGACTGGTTCAAAGTGAATAAATTGTGTATGTATAAATGAGGATAGCCCATTCTGCACTGAGTCTTAATAAATCTACCCTTTTCTCCTCTATTCTGTGCAGTGCCTAGCCATCTAACACCCTAGCACTGCCTCCCAGTGTTTCCCAGAATCCACACAAAGAATTCACTTTTATTTTGGTTTTAGTTTGGAGCCATACCCCAGCAATTCTTCCTGGCCATGTGCTCAGGAATCCAGACAGGAAAATGGCAGTGAGGTTCACCCACCCTGTGCTGGTGGGGATGGGGAGCAAAAAAGAGTTTAAGGAGAGACAGTGGCAGCTGGTTCCCCTTCTGGAAACTGTAGAGATGCTTCTTAGAGCTGGAAATAGGAGATCCAGCATCCAGACTGCTGGGCATCTAATCAGAGACCCTTCATCCTCTGCTGATGGTTCTGGATACACCCCCTGGGCCCCATCCCTGAGGAAATTTTCACCACCAGACTGTCCTCCCAGATGCTCTGAGGGTTCAGAAGTCCCACCCAGACCAAGGCTTTAGAGCATCTGGTGCCCAGCACCTACTCAGACCCTGGGGACTGAGTCTGATCCTCAGTCCCCTGCCACCCCAAGAAAGGCTCCTGGTTCCACAGTCTGGGGCCTTCAATCCAGCTTCCCCACTCTCCAGCATGTTCTGGAAACAGGAGAGGCGCCTTTCCAGGGCTTCAGAGCCTGAGTTTGTTCTGAGCTGGGAGTGCCCAGGAGATGTAGTCTCTGGATCCAGAACATTTGGTGGCTGCGTGCATGTGTGTGTACGTGTGTGTGTGTGTGTGTGTGTGTGAGAGAGAGAGAGAGAGAGAGAGAGAGAGAGAGAGAGAGAGAGAGAGAGAGAGAGAGAGAGAGAGAGATGTGTTACTGGTTGGGTGGGTGCTCTCAGATGGGCACCTCAGAACCAGCAAGAGTAATTTGGGGCAGAAGTATTCTGTGGTGCTGTGCCTTTATTGGGCTGACTGACCTAGTGGCTTAAGTCTCTGCTTTCCTGAGAGCCAGCAGATCCAGTGGTGCCCTAATCCTACCTCTGGGGAGAAACAGGAGCCTGGGGAATCCTTGGGCCCAGCGCTAGAAGAAAGGGTCACTCACCGGCTCTTGTTGAAGCCCAGAATAGTGGCAGCAAAGGCAGCAGCAGCAGACGCAGCGGGGTCCAGGCCATGTGGGGTGGGAGGCCCAGCGGGGCTGGAGCAAAGAGGGAGGAGGAAACAGCGATGTTCCTCCGCCCTTTGGCGTCTTGCTGCCGCACGGTTGTTTATTGTTTCAGTGTAGGAAGCCTATGGAATTCACAGCCTGCAGAAACAGAGTCTGCTTTCTAAAAAGACATTCTAAAAATGGGAAAAAAATTTTTTTTGACTGGAGTTAGTCCATCCCCATTCCATTCTATTGGTTCAGCTTAGAGCTCACTAGTTCCGTCTTTGGCTTTGCCAGAGAACTGACCTCTGGCAATGGGCTGAAGAAGCCAAGAATGATGACAGAGCCCAACAGGTTTTTTGTGGTTTGGTTTTTTTTTTTTTGGCCACACATGGCAGTCAGTGCTCAGGAATCCAATGTACATAGAACCAGGATTCCCTATAATATCACTCCAGTCCAGAGAACCCAGTTCTCAACCACTCACCTACTTTCTTTGCTCCCTGCAGTTCTAGATCAGGACAGGCCTAGTCTGAGCACTGTGGCAGTTGATTCGGCTCTTGGAGTCACATTTCCTTCCTGGGGAGGGGGACCACACCTCATGGTGCTCAGGGATCACTCCTGGCTCATGGGATTCTGTGGGATGTCAGGGATTGTAGTGTTAAAGGGCTGTAAGTCTACAAGAAATCAACCCCATCTGTCCTGTACAAGGCAAGCGCCTTCCCGGGGCCCCCAGATTACAACTTTAAAAGTTCCTCCATTCTCAGGGATGTAGAGAATGAACCCTGCCCAGCTGAGCCCCATATGGGGTCTGTCAAAGCTTCAGCACCACTGTCCCAGTCTCCTAGAAATGCTCCCTGGGTCAACAAAAGGAAAAAGGACAGGCCTACGGCTGAAAGTTTGGGGAGTGAGATAACCCCTCCCTAAAATTTCCCAGTTTAAATTCTATTGTCTGAGCTAAGAGCAGACCAGAAATTCCCAAGCTTCCTGCTGAGAAGGACCCCAGGCTGCTGGGCAGACTGCCCAGCCAGTGAGCACTGCAGGGTGGATTCCACTTGCCCCAGCATTCTTGCTCTCCCTCATCTCACATAACCTCATCTCACACATCCAGGACATTTCTGCTTTCTGTTTTGCACATGTGATGTATGTTCTTTGTTTCTCCATGCCTGGATCCTCATTCCCTCATAATGTGGGAGTTTCCTGCAAACTTTTTGGCATCTGGATAAGCTGTGACCTCACCATGTCTGTGTAGCAAACACAGACCCAGGAGCTGGCAGAGAGACAGTGCAGGGAGTGAAGGCTCTGGTTTTTAAGCTGTTTTCCATAGAAAATTTTATGCCCTTGCCTCCTATAGTTAAAAAAAAAAAAACACTGAATCAGGGGCCGGAAAGATAGCACAGCGGTAGGGCATTTGCCTTGCATGCAGCTGAACCAGGAGTACAGTAGTTCAAATCCTGGCATCCCATTTGGTCTTCCAAGCCTGCCAGGAATGATTCCTCAGTGAAGAGCCAGGAGTAACCCCTGAGCACCACCGGGTGTGACAAGAAAGAAAAGAAAAGAAAAGAAAAGAAAAGAAAAGAAAAGAAAAGAAAAGAAAAGAAAAGAAAAGAAAAGAAAAGAAAAGAAAAGAAAAGAAGGAAGGAAGGAAGGAAGGAACGAAGGAAGGAAGGAAGGAAGGAAGGAAGGAAGGAAGGAAGGAAGGAAGGAAGGAAGGAAGGAAGGAAGGAAGGAAGGAAGGAAGGAAGGAAGGAAGAAGGAAGGAAGGAAAGGAAGGAAGGAAGGAAGAAGGAAGGAAGGAAAGGAAGGAAGGAAGGAAAGGAAGGAAGGAAGGAAAGAAAGAAAGAAAGAAAGAAAGAAAGAAAGAAAGAAAGAAAGAAAGAAAGAAAGAAAGAAAGAAAGAAAGAAAGAAAGAAAGAAAGAAAGAAAAGAAAGAAAGAAAGAAAGAAAGAAAGAAAGAAAGAAAGAAAGAAAGAAAGAAAGAAAGAAAGAAAGAAGAAAGAAGGAAGGAAGAAGGAAGGAAGGAAGGAAGGAAGGAAGGAAGGAAGGAAGGAAGGAAGGAAAGGAAGGAAGGAAGGAAGGAAGGAAGGAAGGAAGGAAGGAAGGAAGGAAGGAAGAAGGAAGGAAGGAAGGAAGGAATCACTGAATCTGGGGCCAAAGTGTTAGCACAGCGGTAGGGCTTTTGCCTTGCACACAGCCTAACCAGGACAGTCCTGGGTTTAATTCCCGGCATTCCATATGCCTGCCAAATCTACCAGGAGCAATTTCTGAGTACAGAGCCAGGAGGAACCCCTGAGCACTGCTAAGTATGGCCCAGAACCAAAAAAATGAACAAACAAAAAACACTGAATCATACACTTCCTGTTCCAGGCTGAAAGTATTCACATAATTCAGCCACTAATCAGTGAATTTACCACAGAATATTTTGGTCTTTTAGGTCCTCTAGTAGCAACGTTTACTTAAGTTTCAAGAGATGATTCTGTTGATTCATAGTCAATCTTAATGGGGTACTGGCGAAGATATGGTTAACAGGAAGAGTGATTTCTATGGTTTCTGTTTAGGGTAGTAAAACTAATAATTATAGAACAAAGAACTTGTGGAAAATACTGAAATGTTCAGAATGAATATGTGGCAGTTTCGTACCAGTGTAAATTCACAATGTTTAACCCTGTGGATATAAGCTATGTAATGCTAAACATATCATAAGTGCCGGCTATGGATAATTTTCTGCTTCAATATGAGTAAATATACTGAATAGATGGACTTGATTCCAATTGGCCTCAAGTGTGCCTGGTTTCTGAGTTACACACCCATCGCCGACTCCCAAGCTCCCACCCTCCTTCACCCAAAACTCAACTGGGCTGGCTTGAGGCACATCATGGTTACTGCTGCTGGATAGTTGAGACATTCTCTGTGGTTCCAGGCAGGTTTCAGCTGTTACAGCTGATATCATATGACTATTCCTGCCATGGTGAGTTTAGGAAGAGACCCAAGGCCTTTCCAAGAGAACTCAGAGTGTCCAACAAGGCTAACTGGGTTTTGACATTGTTTCTGGGTCACATGTGGCATTGCTCAGAATTCACTCCTACCTCACTCCTGACAGGGTTCAGGGGTACTCTGGGGTGTCGGGATAGACCTTGGGAAGCCACATGCATGGTAAGTGCCTCTCCAGCTGTCCCATCACTCCAGTCAAGTTTGATCCTTTCAAGGTCAGAAAGGTTGGGATGAAGACATTCTCAGGACTCTTGGGTCATTCCTGGCCCTGCATTACCACAGCAACCCATGGGACAAACCATTGACATGGAACTGTGACCCCTGAACATCATCTAATATGACTTAAACACCAGAATAAATTATAATAAAATGTAGGACATAATCTTGACAAAAACCACCTTTTAGTCAATAACAATTTAGTGCAAGTTCAGGCAGCTGTTTGTGACATGTGACCCCTCTCAACTCCTACCCTGGAGAGAGACAGACAGACAGAGAAACAGACAGAGAGAGAGAGAGAGAGAGAGAGAGAGAGAGAGAGAGAGAGAGAGAGAGAGAGACCCAGTGACAAGGATATCAAACAGGAAACTCAAGGCTAGAGAAATTGTTCCTCTGGCCAATTCCTACATATACTCCATCAAGCTGTGTTCGATCCAGTCACCCTTGGCCTTTGGGGGTTCCCCAAACCCTGCTAGATGTGATCCCTGAGTTCAGAGTCAAGAGTATGCTCTGGCCCCAAAATGAAACCTAGACAATCAGCTATGCTGCCCCATGTGGGGAGTCTTGACACCCACCTAGTGATCCGAGTTCCCCCATCTCCAGTCTCTGATTCCATCCCCCGCACCCTGGTCACAACCTCAGGCTGTAACAACACTATGGGTGTCCAGGGCTGGGATGGACCAGGGAGTGTCAGATAAGAAAACCACCTCCCAGCTTCTTTCCCAGCACTTGGGAGCCTCTGACTGTGTCACCCCAACCCACTCATCCCAGTTGCTCAGCTCGGTCCTACTGTCGGTTCCTGCCTCCTCCCCATCTCTTTGTTCCTCATCTCCCCTGTTTCCCCCATGAATCTCTGTCCCCATCACATCTACCTCCATTTCAGCCTTTAGCTCCAGGGTCCCTGAAATAAGAAGCAGGACCCCAGAGTCGGAGGGGCAGAGATGAGGGTCAGAAATCACCAGCTCTGACCCATGCAGAACAGATGAGTGAGTCTGACCAGGTGCATGCATGGAGACCATCAGTGAGACCCCCTCAGACCCAGAACCAACCTGGATTAAGCACTGAGTGTCCCGACCATTGTGTCAGCAGCCACTGGATCTGCAGGATGATAGATAGATAGATAGATAGATAGATAGATAGATAGATAGATAGATAGATAGATAGATAGATAGATAGATAGATAAGATAGATGATAGATAGATAGATAGGGAGACTGGGAATTGAGCCCCGGGTCTCACACATGCTATGGGCAGAAATAGGACAGGCCTCGTTACAAACTGTCATCCTGATAAGGATGACTTTCCCCTGAATAGAGCCACTATGTGGGTTGTGGCAACTTCTTCTCTGGGGGAGATGAGGCTTATCAGGATCAAACGCCAGGATGTGCTACATGGAGGTCACATCCGGTTCTCCCTTAGAATGCTTACCCAATAGTCTTATGACCGTTAACATCCTTCACTTTCCTTCTTTTAAACTTCCTATTTCAAGTAGGAGTATATCTGAATGATCCTATTCCTTTGGAGTAAAACTTAGTGCTTATCAGTTTCCGATTGTATTTAGCTACTGGTTGGAATTTGAAAAAAATGAAAACCTAAATAAAATAGATGAAAGTTCCCTGACTATTCAGGTATGAATACATTAAAAATAAATAAATAAATAAATAAATAAATAATATAAAAAATTAAACTTCCTACTTGCAAATCTATGTTTACATTTGGCCCCAGGTGTCCACCTGGTACCCTGTCTTGCCCTGCAAGAATCAAGTTGTCTCACTGCAGTAGCTCCCTGAGGATTTGTATGTAGCTCTGTGCAACCCTTCTCGGCTTCCCTCCTCACTCACTCCCCTTGGCTCCTTCCTCCCTGGGCCTGCCTGGTCTGGAATAAGCTCAGGCCACCCACCAAGGGCAACATAAAAACAAAATGCTTTTCCCTGAGCTAGGTTCTCCGCACACATGCCAAGCAATTACAACAGAGGCGACTTCTATCTCTGGATCTATCCTGCTGCTCCAGGAACTGGAGGACTCAGACCCATTCAAGCCTGGTGCTGCCGGGTGTGACCCAAAAACCAAAACCAAAAAAAAAGAAAAAGAGGAAGTTTGAAAGCAAAAAATATAGCAAAACAGATATGTCCTCCATTCCTCCACTTTATGAGGATTTTTCCTCCCTTGTTACTTTACCTCTTAAATAAGTGCTCATTTAATGATCCCCAGAACTCTCTGACATCCTTCTGGGAAGCACAGGATTCAGGGAGCAGGGGTCTGCGTGCCCAGGCCCTGCCCCCTCACACCTTATCAATAGGGCATATTCTGATACCCTAGAAACAGTTGCCCTTTCCCCTACCCAAAAACACACAAAGCAAAGATGCTCCTGGAGTCAGGAATAATCATATTCCAGTAAATCCAGTGACGGCCCTACTGAGAGTGGCAGGAGAGAATGTCCTAGGCCAGAGGTCGGCAACTTTTTTTTTCAACTGAGCCAACTCTCACCAAAACCACGATTGAAATTTATTTTGAGAGCCACTTTTTTTTTTATTTTGTTTTGTTTTTGTTTTTGGGTCACACCCGGAAATGCTCAGGGGTTATTCCTAGCTATATGCTCAGAAATCGCCCCCGGCAGGCTGGGGGGGGGGGGACCAAATGGGATGCCAGGATTTGAACCAGCGATGTTCCGCATGCAAGGCAAACGCCTTACCGCTGTGCTATCTCTCTGGCCCCTTTTGTGTGTGTGTGTGTGTGTGTGTGTGTGTGTGTGTGTGTGTGTGTGTGTGTGTGTGTGTTTGGGTCACACCCAGCAGCTCTCAGGAGTTACTCCTGGCTCTATGCTCAGAAATCGCTCCTGGCAGGCTCAGGGGACCATATGAGATGCCGGGATTCGAACCACCGATCTTCTGCATGAGAGGCAAACGCCGTACCTTCATGCTATCTCTCCAGCCCCAAGAGCCACATTTTTAAAACCAAAAATACATAGGAAGGTACACACAGAAAGTCACCTCCCCCGATAACACATGACCCGACTGGAGCTGTGTGGAGCCGGCCGACAGGCACACAGAAGAGCCAAATTAAAAGTGTAAAGAGCCACATGTGGCTCTCGAACCACAGGTTGCCGACCACTGTTCTAGGCCCACCAGGTATGTCTCAGACCCAGTAGTGGCTTGTTGTGTATGTAAATATTTTAGGGGATTATTATGTTACTGACCCTACTCTGATCGGTGATTGTGCCCTACCCTAGGCATTCTGTCCCCACCCTAGGGTGGTACCTGATTCTGCTTCCACCATTGGGTGGTATCTGATCCCACCATTGGGTGGTAGTTGATTCTGGGGGATAAAAACAAGGGTCTGTGGAAGGCGAGAGGTGGTTGGCTGGAACTGAGGCTGAGACCTTGTCCACCAAATTAAGCTAATATTTCCACAAGCCTGACTGTCTGCGAGCTGTTTACCCGCCGTTTCGCCTCAGAACCGTGGGCTGGACAGGGTGGCAGACGCGTGCTCCGAGCTGGAGGGGAAAGACCTCATCCTCCATCCCTCCATCAGTCAACCTCTTTAGGGGCTGACTTGCAACAATGGCTCTGCAGAAAGACACCTGTGGACAGGGCCGGAGAGATAGCATGGAGGTAAGGCGTTAGCCTTGCATGTAAAAGGATGGTGGTTCAAATCCAGGCATCCCATATGGTCTCCCAAGCTTGCCAGGAGCGATTTCTGAGCATAGAGCCAGGAGGAACCCCTGAGCACTGCCAGGTGTGGACCCCCCCCCAAAAAAAAAGGCACCTGTGGACAAAGTGAGGGTTGCAGCTCCCAGGGTAGGTCCCTCGTGTCCTTATGGTAATGTGCCTAGTGCCCATGAGGTCCTGGGGAGCACACCTGTGTGATCTTTACCCCAGAAAGCACCCCAAAGAATCATGTGGGAGTACCAGCACCAGCTATGTGAGCCTCCCCACAGCACCACAGCCACAGTGAGGGCAGGAGATAGTGAGAATGAGGAAAAAATACCAGAAAAAAAATGTTCTAAGTGTAAAGGAAAAGTGTCCCTGAGTTTCCTGACTGCCCTGATCATCTACCCCGCTTCACAATTCTGGGAACTTGTAGACCCAGTTACAGTTTAATTTTCTTTCTGTTCCTACATGGTTTTAACCTGGTCATGTTAACCCTGTAAGCTTGCACCTGCACCTTGCAAAAATGTGATTGAGCAAATGCCAGATGTCATGTACTTCTTTTTTTTTTTTTTTTTTTTTTTTTGTGGTTTTTGGGTCACACCCAGCAGTGCTCAGGGGTTATTTCTGGCTCCAGGCTCAGAAATTGCTCCTGGCAGGCACAGGGGACCATATGGGGTGCCGGGATTCAAACCGATGACCTCCTGCATGAAAGGCAAACGCCTTACCTCCATGCTATCTCTCCGGCCCCCATGTACTTCCTAAAGCAAATCAATCTACTGTAACTTTCTATTGTTTGAAATGCTATATACAGCTTGTAAGCTCGTGGCTCGAGGCTGGCAGTTTCTGGCTTATGCTGGATTCTAGCACAGCCCCTGCATATGCTTGTAAGAAAATAAACCCCCTGCTTTTGCATCAGACAGTGGTCTTGGTGTCTTTGAATGGTGCATCCTTCTCCTGGACTTAACATAAGAAAGAGATGATATCAAATAACTGCAAGTTTTCGACCAGCATTTTTCTCACACCCTAACAAGAAACTAGTCTCACCACATCTAAAGATTTATATGCTTGGGTACGTCTGTGTATGTCTGCCTCTGTGTGTTTGTGTGTGTTTGCATATCTGAGATCACCCCTGGGTGGGCCGTGAGCAAGGCCAGACAGAGCCTTCTCCCCCGACTGTCTCTCTGCCAGCCTCTGGGTCTGTTTCTGCCCCGTAGATGTGGTGATGTCACAGCCCATCCATATCCCAGGAGGTTTGCAGAAAACTTGCACATTCATGAGGAAGGGAAGGAGCCTGCAGGAACATACAAAGAACAGACATCACATGTGCAGAGCATGGTGCAGAATCATGTACATTTTGGTAAACTGTGTGGTTTTGCAAGATAAAATTGGAGCTTAATCTCTCTAGTCTGAGTCAATTGAGTCATACTTGTAGTGTTTCCTAAGGCTACATTGACTCATTTCCAAAATCCCAACCCCAAACCTGTCCTTCCCCTTTCTCTGCCTCAGAGAGCACATCTAGGAGATTGGGGCCGAGTTTCTGAATCTGTGACAGACCCCGCAAAGGGCTGAACTGGGCAGGGTTCATTCTACAGACCCCCTGAGTATGGAGGAACTTTCAGAGGTGAAAACTGGGACACCAAGGCCAGAGCCACAATCCAACAGAGAGGGCGCCTCCCTTGCACAGGACACTGTTTGATCCCCAACAGCCCAAAGATTTCCCAGAGCTCCCCTGAGGGGTGGTCACTGAGGGCTGACCCAGGAGTGCTCCCTGAGCACTACTTCCTATGTCCCTTATAGGAAGAATAGGGAGGCTCAAAAGCAGAAGCAACTGAGCCCAGTGCTTGGACCCCAGGAACTGCCCTGACCCCAAGACTTCAGGGATGCTCAGTGAGTGGTTGAGAACTGTGGGGGTAGGGTGGTCCTCAGGGCTGGCACTTCTACTAGGGTTCAAGAGTCAGGAGCACTGCCAGGAGGTCTCTGATCACCTCAGGGTGTGACAAAGAACAGCTGGGGCTCTGTGACCATCTTAGTTCCCTCAGCCATGTTGCCTGCATTAGACATAAAGGAGTCCATTTATTTTGCATAAATGGACATGGTCATCAGCTTGTGCGCATGTGCAGTCCTTCCCTGGCCCTCAACCAAGTAGCTAGGCAACAAGTGAGAAGGGAAAGTCCATGCTTGGACAAAGACCAGCAGCTGCTGCCTCTGGCTTCCTGACCAAATGTGATCAACCACCTAGCAGGAAGTGAGACCCTGAGGGTGGGGTCACCCGGCCCAGCTGCTCCTGCCTCCATTCCTCTCCCCCTGCATGGCCCAGCCCGCCTAGTTCCAGCCAGCTTGGCCCCCCTTGCTAGGACCAACCTCCTCCCTTGCTGGGGCTGCCTCTGCTACCATGGACCCAGCTGCCCACAGCCAGAGAGTGACCCCTTCTCCCTGCACTGGGGCCCCCCACATCCTCCAGGCTACGAGCCCACCCCAGTCCTCACTCGCACCTGCACCCCAGAGACAGGATCAGGGGCCCCACAGATCCAGCTGCAGTTCAAAAGGAGAAACTTCAACCTCGAGGGTCAGTCACCCCACAGAAAGGGCTCAGAGCTCCAAAACACTCCTGCCCCTCAAAAGCTAGTTCTGCAGGTGCCCATTCGCCAGCACTCACCCCACCAGTAATCATGTCCTCCCCTAAAGTGTCCCAGGTAACAGGGTGACAGTCCAGGCAGCCTGAGCTCAGAATATTCTCAGGCACTGAAGCTCTAGGAGAGTGGGGGAGCTGGACATGGTTGGAGGCCCCAGACTTTGGGGTCAGGAGCCGTTCTTGTGTGTGTGTGTGTGTGTGTGTGTGTGTGTGTGTGTGTGTGTGTGTGTGTGTGTGTGTGTGTGAGCCTCAGAGCATCTGGGGATAGTCTGGGAGGGGCAAATATTCCTACAGGGATGGGGGTGCAGGGATGTTTCTGGAACCATGGGTAAAGGGTGCAGGTTCTCTGACTAGATGCCCAGCAGTGTACCTGCTGAGTCCCTTATTTCCAGGTCTGAGAAACATCTCTACAGTTTCCAGAAGGAGAACCAGCAGCCATTGTCCCCCCCTTAGGCTCCTTTTTGCTCTCCATCTCGGACAGCACAGGGGAGTGAACCCTCACTGCCATTTTCCTGTGTGTGTCCCAAAGAACCCATGGTGTGAGGTTGAGAAACACCCCCAGTCCCCAAAGGCAAAGACCAGATGTGTGAAAGGTGAGGGTGGTGCCAAAGTCTTTTCCTGTGTTGCTGCAGACTGCTAGGGCAGCACTAGGGTCCTCCTCGGAAGACAGGTGGGCAAGGGGTCACACAACAAAAGACTTGAAGTCTTGGAGCCGGAGAGATAGCATGGAGGCAAGGCATTTGCCTTGCATGCAGAAGGACCGTGGTTCGAATCCCGGCATCCCATATGGTCCCCCAAGCATACCAGGAGCGATTTCTGAGTGTAGAGCCAGGAGGAACTCCTGAGCGCTGCCGGGTGTGACCCAAAAAACAAAACAAAACAAAAAACAAGACTTGAAGTCTTGGGTGCAGGAAAGTGGCTAAGAGCTTTGGCCTGAGCCTCTGTTACAGAGCAACTGCATTTTATTTCTTTAGGTTATTTATACATCTAACAGCAGTATATTGGCAAAAAAAAAAAAATCAAAATACATCCGTTTACAAGTTCCTCATTTCAACATCTATTTGACACATATTAGCAGTTTCTTAGGTATGCTGGCCTTATCAAGAACCAGATCTAATCTTACTATTTCTAAACAATGGCACTCAGGTATTACTATATGACCATGACTAGTGTTTAATGTGGTTAATCTTTGCTTGCTTTTAGAAGCCTGCCCAGCCTGAGCTGTGAGCAGGATTTTTGTTATATTTTAATATGTTATAGATCCACCATTCTAAATCTATGTCTGAGGGTCTCAAGTTTAGGTCTCCAATCATGTATTGCCTTGGTCTACTAAGCCATTCACGGCCTTCTTTATTTGCTTTCTTAGTGAATCCTTTTGTTCCTGTGTAAGATAACACTAAAGAGGCTCTTTTTAATTTTTCTAAAAAAGGAAATTTATAATAAAACACTCTTTGTCCTTCATGCACCACTCCTCTCTTACCAGCCTCATCATACACTCCTGTATAAGGTAAGGGATCAGGTGTAGTTAATCCTATGCTAAGTACGCCATAGTTTAGTCTAATAGGTGGTTCCCATCATTTGTCCTGTATTAGATATAACCATCATGTGCTTTTCTTTTTCTTCGGAACATAAAAAAATCCTGTTTCCTTTACCTGATCTATTTCTGCCTTATTATAAGGATACCCATATGACTCAGTCACGGGCCTTCAAGTGTCTCCAGCTGTCAGTTTTTGTGCTACGGCCTTTTCTCTAGATTCTTCTATGAGAGACTCTTCTTGGAACTGATCCAAAGTTGTGGCTGAATGATTCTTACTTTTATTATTCTTAAGAATATTATTAAAAGTAATCAAAAAAAGGAATATTAGTGATAGCTTTTAAACAATATTCCTTGATATTCTGCTTGTAAAGGAAAATTTCCCCTGAGTTCCCTGACTGCCCTGATCACCTACCCTCCTTCACAATCCTGGGAACTTGTCAACCCAGTTACAGTCTAACTTTCTTTCTGTTCTGACTTGGTTTTGACCTGGTCATGTTAACCCTGTAAGCTTGCACCTCAACCTTGCAAAAATGTGATTGAGCAAATACCAGATGCCATGTACTTCCTAACTTTCTATTGTTTGAAATACTATATACAGCTTGTAACTCATGGCTCGAGGCTGGCAGTTTCTGGCTTATGCTGGATTCTAGCACAGCCCCAGCATATGCTTGTAAGAAAATAAACCCCCTGCTTTTGCATGAGACTGTGGTCTTGGTGTCTTTGAACGGCGCATCGTTCTCCTGGACTTAACATTGGAGGTTCCACCGAGATATTCACGCCTGTTCAGGGACATCAACACCTCACCTCGGGGTTTTGAGGACACGGGCGCCTAGGAGGTAAAAATTGCACTTGGTGTGGGTAGTGTGACTGGCGTAAGGGCCCGTGAGGGTTCTCGGTATCGGCTGACAGACGTGTCCAGAGGGCCGCAGGTCACAGATCTGAGGGACGCCTCAGTGAGGTTTGGGAATTCCGAGGATGCTCAGAACCCCCTTCTGTAAGTATACCCTTCTGTAAGTAAGTGTGGTATACATCTGTAAACTGCCCAAGAATTAGGACTTAGGTCAGACTTTGTTTGTCTGTCTGTCTGTTACTGTTTTGTGTGAGTTGTTTCTCCTTGTCTTGTGTGACTTGCTTTTCTTGAGGAGCCCTAGGGACAAGTCGCCAGAGGGGCCCTTCTCATCAGGGAGGAGGTTGGGCGAGGCTTCCTCAGCAGGGAACAGGAATCTTGGCTCCAAACGAAGGAGACTCCACTGAGCTCCAAGGATCAGTGCAAGTCCCGGCTGGCTTTCCAAATTGGGCATGAGCCTTTCAGGTTGGTTTGATTTTATTTTGATCTCATTTTTTTAAGTTTTGGTTTTATTTTTTGGCTTTCCACTTCTCTGGTTCATTTTCTCCTGTCTCTCTCTCTTCAAACTGGAAGTTACTCAGTGAGGGAGAAATCCCTCCCAGTCCTGGAGAGGTGTGGAGTTCATTGGGCATGGCCCAGAGAGCAAAAAAAAAAATTTTGTGGAAGTTTAAAGTGAGCGTGAAGACCAGTCAGTGTGAGTGGTGAAGCGCTTGGCAGAATGTGTGGGGAATTTGTGTGATAGCTGGTTTCTTGACTGTTATTATCTATTACCTTTTCTCAGTCAACCATGGAGCAGGCTTAGACTGCTCAGGCCAAGGTCTCTTGCTGGCAAACTTCCCAGAGGTGCAGAAAATGGTGTTGAGTGGCAATTTCTACACTTCCTTGTTATTTTCTTTTTTTTTTTTTTTTTTTTTTTGGTTTTTGGGCCACACCCGGTAACGCTCAGGGGCTACTCCTGGCTATGCGCTCAGAGTTGCTCCTGGCTTGGGGGACCATATGGGACGCCGGGGGATCGAACCTCGGTCCTTCCAAGGCTGGCGCAGGCAAGGCAGGCACCTTACCTCTAGCGCCACCGCCCGGCCCCCCTTGTTATTTTCTATTTGATTATGTTTTAATTGTGTTTTTGTATTTCAAGGCAGGCTCTGTTAAGGACAGGGCAGGGTGGTGGTCACAAACTCTGCCTCTTTGCTGGCCAGCAGGACTTAAATTTGTCCTGGAGGGGCTGGACTTTGTGACTAAACACCTCAGCCAAAAGGTAAAAATCAGAAAAATCTTGAGAACTGTCGTCTTGTTGCTTCTGGCTGGGAAGCTAAGAAATTAGTCAGTTAAAAAATTCTTTACTGGAGCTTATCCAAGAAAGGGAAACTTGCCCGGAGAGATAGCACAGCGGTGTTTGCCTTGCAAGCAGCCAATCCAGGACCTCAGGTGTTTGTTCGAATCCCGGTGTCCCCTATGGTCTCCCCGTGCCTGCCAGGAGCTATTTCTGAGCAGACAGCCAGTGGTGACCCCTGAGCACTGCCAGGTGTGGCCCAAAAACCAAAAACAAAAACATACTAGAAAGGGAAACTTACCCAACTCCCTGCCCCCTTGGTTTACATATCAAAGAAGAAATTAGCAGTAGCTGGGAGTCCAGAAGGAAAAAATGCGTCTTTAAATCTCTTGGAGAAATTCCTCTGACTTAAAGGTTTCTTAGAATAAATAATTTGGTGGGAAATGTTGCAAATTATTGTAATTAGCTTTTCTGATGAAACTGAGTTCTAATACAGACTGAAAAATGCCACCTGCCATAAGGAAATTCACCTACCCTAAGAAATTATCAGTCAGTGAGAGACAGGTTCCAACAGCATTGTAATGTGGGAATAATATAATTTTTTATATTTCTATTTCTGTTCAAAAATATTAATTTTAAGAGACCAAAACTGTGTGGAAAATGTTGTGGTTAGCATTTTGATAATATTGTTAATCTTGTAAATGCTTAATACTGTTGAGATAACTAAATCTAGATAACAATATAAAATTTGGGGCCAGAGAGATAGCAGGGAGGTAAGGCGTTTGCCTTTCATGCAGAAGGTCATCAGTTTGAATCCCAGCGTCCCATATGGTCCCCCCCCCCCCGCCCCCCGTGCCTGCCAGGAGCAATTTCTGATCATGAAGCCAGGAGTAACCCCTGAGCACTGCCGGGTATGACCCAAAAACCACAAAAAAAAAAAAAAAACAATATGAAATTTAATGTGGTTTTAAGGTCTTAATGTAAAAATGCCTAGATTGTCTTTACTAAGTGTAATAGAGAAAAAGTTGGTCCTGTCAGATAAAAGTAATTCTAGCGGGCCCGGAGAGATAGCGCAGCGGCGTTTGCCTTGCAAGCAGCCGATCCAGGACCAAAGGTGGTTGGTTCGAATCCCGGTGTCCCATATGGTCCCCATGCCTGCCAGGAGCTATTTCTGAGCAGACAGCCAGGAGTAACCCCTGAGCGTCGCCAGTGTGGCCCAAAAACCAAAAAAAAAAAAAAAAGGTAATTCTAGCAATTTGTTTTCTAATTGGAAAAAAATAAAAGAAATAAAAGTTTTAAGTATTTGTATAAAGTGCAGACCTTTTTAAATTTGAAGTAAAATTAGTCATTTTTAATATCACTAAGGTTTTTATAACTTAAATTATACTGTAGTGCTTGGATGGTTACAGTACCTACCTCTCATTTGCTGAAGTTGCATCTTGTAAAGCCTAAGTAACTTGGTAACTGGAATTTAAAATATAATATGTTCTGGACACTGTCATAAATTTGGCATTTTAATCAATAAACAGGGTAAATTTGTAGTAAACTCATTTGGACCTATAATTAGTTATAGAGCAGTAAGAAATTGTAAAATAAATTTTTTAGAAACTGCAAAATGCTGTGTCTGAAAATAGTTAAAGACAAAGGACCATTTTGGATAATGTACTAAGTTGTTCAGAAAAGTAAAGTAATTAAAATTGAGTGAAAAGATCAGACTTTAAGAACTATAACTCCTCTAGATTGTAAATTTAAAATATTTTTAAGAACATTTATGTTTTGCTTTGGTCCCGAATGGTTATGTTATGGGTTTCTATAGAACTTAGTGTTTCCAGTTTACAGTAGCATGGAATTAAAAAAATATCATCATTGTTTGCAGAGGCAGCACATGACGTGGGAAATATTCCCTTGTTCCGGGATTGCCTATGACTGCTTCAGGACTTCCTTGAAATTGTTGCCTCAAATCCAGGAGCATACTTTTGCATGTCACACAGACTCCACTGGAGCTGCTGTGGCACTAGGTCTCACGAGAGCAAGTGTGCAAGAAGTGAGAACAGCCTGAAGGACTGGAACAGAGAGTCCAGCAGAGAAAGAGCTTGTCTGACACAGACACCAGGGTCAGTCCAGATCCACAGATAGTCCTCCCAGCACTGCCAGGACTGATCCCTGAGCACAAAGCCAGGAGAACCCCTGAGCAACATTGAAGTGGGGCCCAAACCAAAACAACATTTTTTTTTTGGTTTTTGGTTTTTGGGTCCCACCCGGCAGTGCTCAGAGGTTACTCTTGGCTCTATGCTCAGAAATCTCTCCTGGCAGGCTCAGGGGACCATATGGGATGCTGGGATTTGAACCACGGTTCTTCTGCACGCAAGGCAAATGCCTTACCTCTGTGCTATCTCTTTGGCCTTCTTTACTTTTTTTTTTTTTTTTTGGGGGGGGGGGTTGGGCCATACCCAGTGACGCTCAGGGGTTATTCCTGTCTCTGAGCTCAGAAATCACTTCTGGCTCGGGGGACTATATGGGATGCCTTGATCGAGTCGAAGTCTGTCCTAGATCAGCTGCTTACAAGGTAAACGCCCTACTGCTGTGCTACCTCTCTGACCCTGTTGCAAGTCAGCCCCTGAAGAGGTTGACTGATGGAGGGATGGAGGATGAGGTCTTTCCCCTCCAGCTCGGAGCATGCGTCTGCCACCCTTTTCAGCCAGCGGTTCTGAGCTGACAGTCAGGCTTGTGGAAATATCAGCTTTATTCAGTGGACAAGTCTGAAGTCCAAAAGCCTCAGCATCAGTTCCAGCCAAAAGCCCCTCGCCTTCCATAGACCCTTGTTTTTATCCCCCAGAATCAGGTACCACCCAATGGTGGGATCAGATACCACCCAATGGTGGAAGCAGAATTAGGTACCACCCTAGGGTGGGGGCAGAATGCCAGGTCACACCCTAGGGTAGGGCACAATCACCGATCAGGGTAGAGTCAGTAAGATAATAATCCCATAAAAAATTTACATACACAACATGACCCCAACTCTTGTGTGTGTGTGTGTGTGTGTGTGTGTGTGTGTGTGTGTACTTCTCAGAGGACTAGAGAAGGTTCTGGATTTGAACCAGTTTGGCAGCATGGAATGCAAGTGCTTATTACAATATTGTATCTCAACACCACATGGATTGTTGTTTGGTAAATTTGGAGGTATCACCTACAGATGCTCAGGGGATACCCTGGCCAGCTTGGAGATCCATATGCAATGCCAAGATCGAATTGGTTTGGCTGCATTCAAGAAAATGCCCTACCCACTGTAGTATCTCTCCAGCAACAAATGCAATTTTTTAATCACAATAGTTTTCTCACAATTCAACATGTCAAAATCTCGATCAGTTAAAATAGAACAATATCACTCCCAGGGCTGGAGTGATAGTGTTAGGGCTTAAGTTGACACCCACGTCATCGCTGAGAGTCAGAGACCACCTCCAATAAAAGATGCAAAAGGGAGTTTAATCGGTTAACTGAGGTCTGAGCCTCATCCAACTAAGGGAGTCTTGACAAAGAACCCAAGTCAAATCTTCAAGCAGTTTATATAAAAAACACAAGCAGGGCCCGGAGAGATAGCACAGCGGCGCTTGCCTTGCAAGCAGCCGATCCAGGACCAAAGATGGTTGGTTCGAGTCCCGGTGTCCCACATGGTCCCCCGTGCCTGCCAGGAGCTATTTCTGAGCAGACAGCCAGGAGTAACCCCTGAGCATCGCCTGGTGTGGCCCAAAAACCAAAAACAAAAACAAAAAAAAAAAAAAAAACACAAGCAGTGGGGCCGGCGAGGTGGCGCTAGAGGTAAGGTTCTGCCTTGCAAGCGCTAGCCAAGGAAAGATCACAACTGCGGTTTGATCCCCTATGGTCCCCCCAAGCCAGGGACAATTTCTGAGCACGTAGCCAGGAGTAACCACTGAGCATCAAATGAGTGTGGCCCGAAAAAAAAAAAAAAAAAAAAAAAAAACCAAGCAGTGATAGAACATTAACAGAACAATCGTTTTATTGTATAGATGTCTTCATTAATCACTGGCTCAACTTTGCTTGTCTTGGAATACAGATTCAAATCTGGTTGTCAAGGAAGCCTTTTCAGATAGAGTACTCCAAGCTCACTCAACCCCTACTTCCTTATTCCTGGAGGGCACCAACTTTGGTTTTATTTCGGAGTTAAATCTTTCTCTGCCTTTAGCTAGGAGTGGAAAAGTACACTTTGCTCGAGTTTGAGCTCGTCTTAGCTAGAGTTCCTTACCATGGATTGGGGGGAAATTTTGGTCCTTACAATAGTACAGCAGTAGGACATTGGTCTTACATGCGGCCTGGAATGGACCTGGGTTGGATTCCCAGCATTCCATATGGTCCCCCGAGCCTGCCAGAGTTCTGAACTCAGAGCCAAGAGTAACCCCTGAGCACCACAAGGTATGGCCCAACAACAAACAAAAAAAGTTTTAAATAAAATCTAACAACCCAGAGAGAGAATCACATCTGCCCAATGCACTGCTCGGGTCCCATCATCCCAGCCTACCCCAGATGGTTCCTTGCCCCCCCAACCTTCTCTCCCTGCCCCCAGCTTGCAGGTGATCACCCAGCTGTGCACCCCCAGGACTCCTTCCTCCCCTTCCAGACCTGGGCCCTGGATTTAGAGTCCCTCAACCTGACCCCTCTCCTTCCTCCTTCTCCCCACAGGGGACAAGAAGGTGGTTGTACTGGCACCCCTTGAGGTGCCTGTCTCCCAGGGTGACATTGTGATCCTTCCCTGTAATCTGCAGCCTGTGGAGTCTGAAATCCAGAGGGTCAAGCAGATAAGGTGGAAGCAGGTAGAATCATGGGGGGACCCCAGCACTGTGGCAGAATTCCACTGGGATCAAGGCCCCAGAATCCCAGAGCTTGCCTTCTGCAAGTTCATTGCTACTTGGAGGGACTTGAACACGTCGCTGACCTTGACTGAGCTTGAACCAGATGATGACGCCAACTACACCTGCAAGGTGACCATGTTCCCACAGGGGACCTGGAGGGCAAGAATCTGGCTCAGAGTCTTCTGCGAGTGGGGGGGTAGGACCAGGGGGCGGGGTTCCGGTGAAGTGGGTGTGGCCAAATAGGCGTGGTCTGGGGCGGGGCATGTCCATTAGACCCTGCTCTTTGGGTTCCCTCGTTCCCTATGGGCAGAGGCTTCTTCCTTCCTCATCAGTGTAGGCCCTGTGGACACTTATTTTCTGAACCTGTCCTCATCCCTTGCAGAGATGCCCCCCCCCCCCAGTCTTGATCTCCCTGTATGATGATTCCGGGTATCAGGGCAGCAGGGAGACCAGCCTGAACTGTAACAGCTGCAGCAACCTGGAGTCCAGTACTTGACTGGAGAGGCTGGAGTGATAGCACAGCGGTAGGGTGTTTGCTTTGCATGCTGCTGACCAGGAACTGACCAGAGTTCAATCTCTGGCATCCCTTATGGTCCCCTGAGCCTGCCAGGAGTGATTTCTGAGAGCAGAGCCAAGAGTAATCCCCCTGAGCACCACTGGGTGTGTCCCAAAAAACAAAATAAAAAAAGAAGTTGACTGGAGCACATGAGTGCTAGGGCTGATGAGGGTCTGAGGAGGAGGTTGGGATGGGCTCCAAGGTGAGGAGGATGAGGGACTGACCTATGCCTGAACCTTATGAAGGAGGTGCTCTAAGCAAGTGGAGGAGGCTGGTGGATGGATTTGGGTAGGTCTGAGGGAGGAACTAAGACTTTATTCCTTGTGTCTGCTGGAGGAAGGGCTTAGGAAAGACTACAGGATCTGGTGAGGAGAGGTTTGGGTATAAAAAGGGGGAGTTGGTCTATTTATTTTTTATTATTTTTATTTGGAGACCATTCCTTTTGGTACTCAAAGCTAATTATTTACTCTACATTAAGGGATCACTTGAGGGGCTCAAAGGACAGTAGGGGGTACCAGAGATCAAACCAGGACTTACCTGCTGTAAAGTCTCTCTGGTTTCTGGACTCCTGGATATGACCAAGAAATAGGAGAAATAGGATGGACCAGATAGAGAAGTCACCTTTGACCCCAATTATATCTGTCTGCAGGCCAGACATCCTGCATCCAGGAGTGACCCCAGAGAGTAGAGCCAGGAGAAAGCTCTGAGCACCACTGTGGTGTCCCAAAATAAAAAATACAATTTTTTTTTTTTTTTTGGTTTTTGGGCCACACCCGTTTAGTGCTCAGGGGTTACTCCTGGCTATACACTCAGAAGTTGCTCCTGGCTTGGGGGGACCATATGGGACGCCGGGGGATCGAACCGCGGTCAATCCTACGCTAGCGCTTGCAAGGCAGACACCTTACCTCTAGCGCCACTTTCCCGGCCCCTAAAAAATACAATTTTTAAATAAAATATAAAATATATTTTATTTATGTATATATCTTCTATATAATATAATATATCATGTATCATATAATATATTATCTATTTCTATTATTTGTTTATATTTATTATTTATATATAAAATATAAAACATAAAATATCAAAAGAAAACCATAAAATATCTTGCACGTGGGCAGAGAACTCAGCTCTTGATTACAACAGGTTCCCACAATGTGAGACCTGGGTTCAAGCCCAGCTCCCTCATCCACAGTTATTTCCCATCAATTAACAGTTCTGCACACACAATTTAGGGGGCTCTGCCCAAGCAGCAGGTAGCCCAACTCTTCCCGGGTCTGCTCTGTGTCTGTCCTTAGCCTCCTGCCCCCAACCCCAAACTCCCCACTCAGAATGTGGCCAGGCCAGGATCAGAGATTACCAGTGTCCCAAATAAGATGTTATTTGTACCCAATTCCAGACACCAGAGCAAAGGAAGGAATAAGAGATAATGGGGTCTGAGGTCTCAGGACATTCATTTCTGGGGACCCAACATAAGAATTTGGATTTCCTCTGAGTGAGGCAGGAGTTCTAGGAGTGCTGATCAGGGAGGGGTCATGAGTAAATTATCTTCTAGCTCTAGTAAATTCTCTCAGACCACCTGCTTGGGAGATAGTGATGGGGGAAGCAGGGAGAGTGAAGGCCACACAGCCCATGAGGAATGGAAGATTCTGGATGATCTGAGGGGGGTTCTGGGGAATAAGAGGGACAGTTTTGAATTCTCCAGGGGCCTCTGACCTTGGACACAGATGTGGGGTTCTCAGTCCCTATCCCTCCAGCTCCAGCAGAAGCCACACTCTCATACCCTGTGTCCCCCAGGACCAAGGGCCACCTGGCCCTCTCTGCTGTACCCCCATACTCCTGCTCCAGCTCTCAGAGGAGCCCATCAATACCACCTTTATCTGCCAGGTCTCCAACACCCTGGGAAAGGCCCAGGCAGCCAGGAAAGTCCTGCTCCCAGGTGAGGAGCCAGTGGGGAGCACAGACACCCCAGAGGAGGCACAGTAGGATCGCCTCTGAGGGGAGAGGGTTCCTGATAAGGAGCCCCTCTGCTGCCAGAATGTTCACCCCACCCTGCCAAGGCCTTTTCCCTGATCTCAGAAAAACCTTTCCTGGGATAAAGTCAAGCTAGAGCATTGCAGCTCCTGGAATGTCCCTCCATTGGCTTAGAAAATGGGATATTAGGGGCCAGAGAGATAGCACAGCGGCGTTTGCCTTGCAAGCAGCCAATCCAGGACTTAAGGTGGTTGGTTCGAATCCCGGTGTCCCATATGGTCCCCCGTGCCTACCAGGAGTTATTTCTGAGCAGACAGCCAGGAGTAACCCTTGAGCACCGCCAGGTGTGGCCCAAAAACAAAACAAAAAAAAAGGGGGACAGTAGGGGGAAATGCCCTTTCAGGGTTGACTCAGTGTAGGGTCCATAATTGTGTGTGTGACTCAGAAATGTTCATTATGTTGCTTCCCCTTTTCCCTGTACTTGTCTTTTCCCAGGCCAGCTATGCCTCAGTCATCAGTGCCACTTGGACTTTCCAAGTTCCCATCACCCCCTAGTAGTGGGTGTAGAGAAGAACTGATATTTATTTGTATGTTTTGGGTCTACTCCTTCCTCTTTCTCAGTGTCTGCTCATGGCAGGGCCTGGGGGAACCAACTGCCAGTTGCTTCCCCTCCTACCAGGCATACTCCCCCCCCCCCTTTGCACTGTCTCATTGGTCCATGATCACAAATCTGGCCAATCACAGCAGCCATGCAGAATTAGATGCACTAATTGGCCATTCCTGGGTCTAGCCCCAGGTCCACAGAGACTGGAGTTGAAATAGGATTGCCTAAAGGACTGAACTTGTGACTTTTACTGGACAGGGTGAACTCCAAAGTCTTCAGTCCTAAATCCCTGCCTCCTCTTCCCCCAGGACCTTCCAGGAAATAATCTCAGTCTCATTTATTTCTCACAATCATTCCCCGATTGTGGGATTTGGGGTTGTGATGCTTGTGGAAGTGGTGATTTATTTCTGCTGTTTCAGAAAGTCCTGTGAGTATCTCCTCTCTAGAACATTCCACACTCGCCTGTGGGGCCTGAGCCTCCAGAGCCAAGATCCCCTCCTGAGCTGAGAGGCCTGTGCTGCTCTCTCCACTAAGCCCCTATTCTGAATGGGAAGGGGGAGCCCTTTCTCCTGGAGTCCTGGACCTCAAACCTTTGAGTCTCCCCCTTAGTAATTGCAGCTTCCAGATGTGTCTCCTCTGTGTTCCCAGGTCAGGACTGCCACAATACCTCAGAGGATGAAGTTAAGTGCAGGGTGGGGTGCTGAAGTGGGTGATGGGTCTGCACAAAGCACTCTACAAGTGGAGATTTCTCCCAAAAAGCATCCTCTGTGCCCACAAATCCCCCTATGTGGTTACTAAAATGCCTGAGTCTTTTCTGCCAAGTTGGGCAAGAGTCTGGGTAGGAATGTTTGGTTTGATTTGGTTTGGTTTTTGGGCCACACGTAGCTGTTCTTGGTTACTCCTGGCTCTGCGTTCAGGAATCATACCTGTAGGTGCTTGGGGGCCAGATGGGATGCTGGGAATCCAGCCAAGTTTGTTTGCATTCAAGGCAGCATCCTCCCCACTGTACTATCGCTCCAGGCTTTTGGGTCTGATTTTTGTTGTGGATTTTTGTGTCTCTCTAGATTCTGTGCCCAGGATCACTCCCATTGGTGCTCAGGGGATCATGGGGTTCAGGGACCCAACCCAGGCCTGCATGAGATCAGACTCAGACCAGCTGAGCTATCTCTCCTGTGCCTGTGGGAACTGTGTTGGGTTTTTGTTTTGTTTTTGTTTGAGGGCCACACTGGCTTGAATTAGGACTCAGGGAGCCAAATGGGTCCTGGGATTTGAACCCAGGTCAGCCACATGCAAGGCAAGTGCTATCATAGTCCTGTGGCTCTTGCCCCAGCAGTGTATATTTTAATGGGCACCCCCTGTTGGGTCCCCCAGGCCCACATCTGGAGAAACTGCCCAGCTTCTGGGGAGAAGGACCCTCAGGCCTGCACCTCTGGGACACTGGGCTCCAAGGAGAGTCTGAAAAGGGCCTCACAGGGGCTGGAACGAGAGCACAGTGGGAAAGGCGCTTGCCTAGCATTTGCCTGAATCAGGTTCAATCCCTGGCACCCCATATGGTCCCCTGAGCATTTCCAGGAGTGTTCCCAGATCACAGAACCCATAATAAGTCCTGATCAGTGCTATAATGGATGTGCGAGGAGGGACATCCCCACCTCTGAAAGGGCCTTAAGGCAGTGCAGTTCGCATCTTCCCTCCCTGAGGGTTTCTTAATGCTGCGATAAGGATTGAAGCTGGCACTACCTGAGTCCGCCAGCAGAGGGCGCGCGGGACCGGGACTGTTCTGGAGACTCTGGGGCTTCAACTGTCCTGGGACAAACCCCCCCAAAGACTGCTTCCCTTCCCAGCCAGCCCTCAGGGGTCCCCTCTGCATCAGGACACAGTGGGCAGATGCCAGCTTTGGGTTCCCAGCACCACCACAGGATTCCGTTTGGGCTAGAAAGACTCAGAACTCAGCAAGCCTGTCCCTGTTTCTCAACAGGACCCTGTGGCCTGAGGTCCACCAAAGGAAAAGTACACAGGGGACCAGGGAGAACAGCTCAGGATTCTGCTGACTCCCATGGAGTCCCACCAATCCACTTCTCCAGAACCCCAAGTGCCGACCCATCCAAGCTCCAATTCAGCCTCCGTGTGCCAAGATTCTACTAGGGTCACAGTGGATGCAGCAGGAAGGAGCTAGGACAATGGGGCGGGCACCTGCCTTGACCCCAACCGACCCTGCACCATATTGGGTCTGACTATCTCCAGGAGTAAATTCAGAGCACAGAGAGAGCCTTGCCAGCTGTAGACCAAATTCACACAGAACAAAAAAATGTATGTATAATAAGTTTATTTTTCCCACTATTGATTTATATATATGATAATACTGTGCCTTTGAGTTTCTGGGTCTCTGGACCTGTCAAACCCTGTGGTGACAGGTCTCTACCATGTCCCTTATCACCAGCAGGGACTGAGGCTCTCCTGGTACCACATCCAGTTCCTCCTTTCCCTTCTGCCTTCTCTCCCACAGAAAGACCCTCTTGTCAGTAACCAGAGCCCCCCAGGATATCCAGAGAAGCTTCTGTCCAAGTGCCCCAAATTTATCGTCCTGTAAAGGCCTATGTTCATGTCAAGGATAGTCACAGTCTCAGGAATTAGGACCTGGATATCTGGGACCATCATTGTACCTCACTGCCCTATGGAACTGTACCTCCACAGAACCCAACACTCTCTCTGGGGAGGGTATTTCTGCACAGAGTGCAGGGAAGGAGGAATGTATTACTGACAGATGCGTAGTCAGCGGATGGATGGACAGACAGATGAGTAGTCAGTGGGTGGACACACAGATGAGTGTCAGTGGATGGGTGGGACATGGATAGATTAAGTGACAGAAGTGACAGAAGATGATCAATGATAGAAGCAGATAGTCAGGGCTCCCCCAAAGTGGTCTTTAACCCCGTGGACGTGCTGGATCATGGGGATAGTTGTAGCATTGGGGGCCACTAGGGAGCACTTCCTGTACATTTAGTTGAAGAGGGTAGATTTGGGGGGGGGGGCACTGGTGATCTCTTTTCTGGAAGGGGGTGGTGAGTATAATAAAGGTTGAGGGTCTCTGAGTTATAAATGGGAAGATACAGATAGAAGCAGATGAGAAGATAAAGGGGATAGATTTAGAGGGGAGATGGGTAAAGATAGATGTTCTTTTTACACTATAGGGCAGTGGTCGGCAACCTGCGGCTCCCGAGCCACATCCGGCTCTTTCCACTTTGAATTTGGCTCTTCTGTGTGCCGGGCGGCTGTTCCAGGAGTCAGGACTCTGCTCCTAGCCTCTGTCAGTGCGCACCCTGTGTGCAGCCAGTCCACACAGCTCCGATCAGAACCAAGGCCAATGTTCACATTAGTGTTTGTGACTTTGTCAGTCATTGTCAGGATGTAGTTTTCTCTACATTGTAAGGCAAATTTTATGAAATTTAACGTTATCGATAAATAATATCTTTCTAAAGTTTTTGTTTTATTAGTTGTGTTATTTGTATCCTCCCGGCCTATGTGGATACTTGCATGCAGAATATTCTCAATAAAAACTTATTAAAACTAAAAACAGTATACCATCCTATGTATTTTCGATTTTAAAAATATGGCCCTCGGGGCTGGAGAAATAGCATGGAGGTAAGGCATTTGCCTCTCATGCAGAAGGTTGGTGGTTCGAATCCTGGCATCCCATATGGTCCCCCGAACCTGCCAGGAGCGATTTCTGAGCATAGAGCCAGGAGTAACCCCTGAGCACTGCCGGGTGTGACCCAAAAACAAACAAAACAAAAACAGGGGGGCTGAAAAAATAGCACAGCAGTAAGGCGTTTGCCTTGCATGCGGAAGGTCGCTGGTTCGAATCCCGGCATCCCATATGGACCCCTGCTGGGGACGATTTCTGAGCTTAGAGCCAGGAATAACCCCTGAGCATTTCCAGGTGTGACCCAAAAACCAAAAAAAAATGTGGCTCTCAAAATAAATTTCAATCGTGGTTTTGGCGAGATTTGGCTCAGTTGAGCCAAAAATGTTGCCGACCACTGCCATAGGGCAAATCTCCGACACACTAGCAGTCCTGACTTTGGGTCATATCCTCCGTTCCCGCCAGAGGGCGCAGCTAACTCAGGTCTTAGGCTGACTCAGTCTTAAGCTGGATAAGACACAAGACCTGAAAGCAAAATACATATACTCTGTGTGTGTGTGTGTGTGTGTGTGTGTGTGTGTGTGTGTGTGTGTGTGTGTGTGTGTGTGTGTAGCTCCCACTAAGCCTGTGTTGGCTCCCTGTACCTCTGACTCCCTGAGCACTACCAGAGTGATCGGGGAGCCAAGAGCTGAGGCTGCTCACAGAGCATCATCTGCTGAGCCCAAGAACAAGAAACAAAAGAAGAAATAAAATCCATATGAAGAGATGGGGAGATGTTCCACCTGCTCGGCCCACAGTGGGCAGGGTTTCTTCTCGGAAAGAAAGGAAGGAAGGAAGGAAGGAAGGAAGGAAGGAAGGAAGGAAGGAAGGAAGGAAGGAAGGAAGGAAGGAAGGAAGGAAGGAAGGAAGGAAGGAAGGAAGGAAGGAAGGAGGAAGGAAGGAAGGAAGGAAGGAAGGAAGGAAGGAAGGAAGGAAGGAAGGAAGGAAGGAAGGAAGGAAGAAAGAAAGAAAGAAAGAAAGAAAGAAAGAAAGAAAGAAAGAAAGAAAGAAAGAAAGAAAGAAAGAAAGAAAGAAAGAAAGAAAGAAAGAAAGAAAGAAAGAAAGAAAGAAAGAAAGAAAGGAGGGAGGGAGGGAGGGAGGGAAGGAAGGAAGGAGGAAGGAAGGAAGGAAGGAAGGAAGGAAGAAAGAAAGAAAGAAAGAAAGAAAGAAAGAAAGAAAGAAAGAAAGAAAGAAAGAAAGAAAGAAAGAAAGAAAGAAAGAAAGAAAGAAAGAAAGAAAGAAAGAAAGAAAGAAAGAAAAAGAGAGAGAAAGAAAAACAGAGAAAGAAAGAAAGAAAGAAAGAAAGAAAGAAAGAAAGAAAGAAAGAAAGAAAGAAAGAAAGAAAGAAAGAAAGAAAGAAAGAAAGAAAGAAAGAAAGGAGGGAGGGAGGGAGGGAGGGAAGGAAGGAGGAAGGAAGGAAGGAAGGAAGGAAGGAAGGAAGGAAGAAAGAAAGAAAGAAAGAAAGAAAGAAAGAAAGAAAGAAAGAAAGAAAGAAAGAAAGGAAAGAAAGAAAGAAGGAAGGAAGGAAGGAAGGAAGGAAGGAAGGAAGGAAGGAAGGAAGGAAGGAAGGAAGGAAGGAAGGAAGGGAGAGAGAGAAAGAGAGGGAGGGAAGGAGGAAGGAAAGAAGGAAGGAAGGAAGGAAGGAAGGAAGGAAGGAAGGAAGGAAGGAAGGAAGGAAGGAAGGAAGGAAGGAAGGAAGGAATTCTAAGAGAAAGAGAACTGTTGAAGAGTTCTGGGTAAACTATCTATCCCAACAGGATCTGAGATGAGGGGGACCAGCAGGCCTATGTGGGGTGAAGGTCATCACTGCACTGGGCAGGACGGAGTTTCCAGCAAAACTGACTGAGGACTATTTGCTCACAAGGTGCCCAGAGAAAAGAACAGGAAGGCAGGTGGGAAAGAGTTTGGGGCCTGGGAAGAATCTCGGTAGCGCTCCCCTGGCAGCAGTATGGGGGGGGGGGACAATTCGGGAGTCCAGGCCACCCACCTTTGAAGCCTTGTCCTGTCCATGCCAAGCTCCAGCTCAGCTCTGCAGCCAGAGACAGCAAGTGAGCGACCTGGTCCCCTGGCGGCCTGCGATCCCCTACCCGACCACGGGGGGGGCGCTCCGGAGCTCGTGAGAGCCCGGCCACCGCGCAGGCGCAGAGCCCTGGCGGCGCATCAGAACCCAGAGGCTGCAAAGTCCTTCCCAGGGTCGGGTCCAGGGAATGAATGGGCGGATGAATGCAGAGTCCCAGGCCCGCCCCGGGCTCCGGCGGGGCCGCCCCCGCGGCCTCGGGGCCACACTCCGGAGCTGGGCGCAGAGCAAGAGCACCCAAGAACCCCAGCATGGCCCGATCCCTGTGGCTGCTGCTGCTGTCCCTGCTCTGGGCGCCCTCAAGAGCCTGTGAGTGACCCCGATGTCCCTGTCTCGCCCCCAAACCCTGCTGTCGTCCCTGCAGCCCGGTTCCAGGTCCCTGGGGAGCTGTCACTGTGGCCCTTAAGGCGATGTCCCATCTCTGGGGGAAGCCCTAGGGGACCAGAGGCCCCAAAGGCCTGAAACTTTCTCTCCAGGGACACATGACTACACTCCTGCCCCCCAAAAGTCTGGCTCTAGGGCCCGATCACACCATCCCCTGTCCCAGAACAACCTGCTGGCTACTCAGGATGCTGCAGGCACCACTGTGACCCCCCTGATCACCAAGGTGACCCACCAGGGTCCAAGACCTAAGTGAGGCAGGAAGGCAGTTCAGCCTTCACCCCAAAACTGCTGGGATGGGGCTGGGTGGGGGACTGAGGGAAGCACCGTGTGTGTGCAATGAAGACCCCCCAGGAACTGAGGCAGCTGGTCCCACTGCCAGGCCATAGTCCCAGATCCATCAGCTGGAAGCTTGGACGGGGCTGCACAAAGCTTCAGGCGATGACATGCTGAGGTGTGGAGTCCAAGCCTTGGCACAGGGCAAAGTTGCCTCGTTGGATCTCCCTGTGAGATCAAACTGAGACTTGGTGGGGTGTCCAGGCCTCAGGACTGTCCCTGCTGGGTCCTCTGGGCCTCCTTGTGTTGGTTTTGTTTGATTGAGTTGTATTCTTTGTTTTGGTTCGTTTTGGGGGCCACTCACTCAGGGTGTTTTCTACTGGGCTGGGCTCTGGGATCATTCCTGACCTGTCATCAAACATGCATTTATTTATTTTTTTTGTTTTGTTTTGTTTTGTTTTGGGGGGGGCCACACCCGGCGTTGCTCAGAGGTTACTCCTGGCTGTCTGCTCAGAAATAGCTCCTGGCAGGCACGGGGGACCCTATGGGACACCGGGATTCGAACCAACCACCTTTGGTCCTGGATCGGCTGCTTGCAAGGCAAACGCCGCTGTGCTATCTCTCCGGGCCCCAAACATGCATTTACATACAGACATTTTCACCCCTTAGTCCAGGTGGTCCCCGAGATAAGCAATCTGGGGGTGTGGGGCTAAACGGGCCCCCATGAGGCCTTCCCACCCTCCAGCTCTCCCCATGGCACCAGGCTTCTAGACGTCAAACCCTCGGTTCCCCCCGCAGTGGCCGAGAAGGTGGCGGTGCTGGCACCCACGGAGATCTACAGCTTCCGGGGCTACACCGTGACGTTGCCCTGTAGCCTGCGGGCCCTGGACCCCAACACCACGGAGGTGACGCAGATAACGTGGCTGCGGAGGGAGCCGTCCGGGGTTCGAGGCCTGGTGGCGGCCTTCCACCCGGTGCGGGGCCCCAGCGTCCTGGAACCCGACCGCGTGGGGTTCGCAGCCGCCCGCCGGGGTGGGAAGAACCCCCTGGACGCGTCTCTGACCATCCGCTGGCTGCGCCCCGAGGACGAAGCCAACTACACCTGCCAGATCACCTCGTACCCCTGGGGGACAGAGAGTGCCGACACCTGGCTCCGCCTGTTCTGTGAGTAAGGGGCGGGGCATAAGGGTAGGGCTGGCTATAAAGGTTAGGCATTTGCATAGGGGCGGGGCTGAGTATAAATATGGAGATTTGCATAGGGGAGAGCTGGATGCATGTGTCTAATTTGCATAGGGCTGGCCCATGGAGGGGCGTGGCATAGGGTAATTTGCATTACCCAAATAGGAATTTGCATAGGGGAAGAGCAGGGTCTGGGTGTCTCATTTGCATAGAGGCGGGGCTAGGTGGTTGGCTTGGGGCTTTGTAAAGGGGCGGGGCTGAATATGAATATGAGGATTTGCATAGGGGAGAGCTGGGTACGGTGTCTCATTTGCATGGGGGCGTGGCTAGATGGTGACGTGGGCTTTGGAAGGTGCGGGGCTACATAGAAATATGGCGGTTGCATAGGGAAGACTTGGTACAGGTGTCTTATTTGCATAGGGGCGGGGCTAGGTCGTGTTGTGGGGCTTTGAAAGGGGCGGGACTGAATATAAATATGAGAATTTATATAGGGGAAACTTGGGCATGGGTGTCTAATTTGCATGGGGGCGGGGCTAGGTGTTGGCATGGGCTTTGACAGGGGCCAGGCTAGATATAGACGTGTCTATTTGCATAGGGGACGGGGCTGAGCATAGGGCTGGGGCCTTGTGGAGGGTAAGAGATGGATATAGGCTTGGGATTTGCATAGGGGTGGGCTGAATATAGGGGTGGGGCTTCCCATATGGGAGGGGCTGGATATAAAAATTTTAATAGGGTTTTAATAGCCCAGTTTGAATACAGTGGGGTGGCACTGGGTGTAGGGGATGGAGCTAACTATAAGTGCTGAGCTGAGCAGAGGGGTGTGGCTAGGTATAAGGTTGGGACCAAGTGTAGGGGGTGGGTGGGGCTAGTTTTTTTGGTTGTTTATTGTTTGTTTTTGCTTTGTTTCGGGGTCCCACACAGAGGCGCTCAGGGGTTACTCCTGGCTCTGTGCTCAGAAATTGCTCCTGGCAGGATCAGGGGACCCTAGGGGATGCCGGGGACTGAATCTCGGTCCATCCTGGGTTGGCTGCATGCAAGGCAAACGCATTACCACTGTGCTATCTTTCTGGCCCCTTTTTGTTGTTGGTATTGTTATTTGGGGGCCATACCCTATGGTTCTCAGGGGTCACTTCTGGCTCTTCATTCAGAAATGAATGAAGCGGTGCTGGGGAGACCATATGGGAACCCCAGGTCGGCTGTCTGCAAAGCAAATGCTATCCTCCCTGTGCTGCATCATTCTGGCCCCCACGGGCTGGTTCTGAAAGAGGATTTAAACATAGGGGGTGAAGCTGAACATGGGAGTGAGACTCTGGGGTACAGGCAAGTCTGTGGCTGGAACCAAGCTGAGATGGGAAGAGGCAAGTCCTATGTCATTCTTTCCCTTCAAAGATTCTCTGGGGACAAAGGAAGAGGGAGAGCAGTGAAGGGGGGGGGGGGACAACCACAGAAGGGGTGCTGAGAGTGGACATCCTGATTGGTTGAGTACAATCCTGGACACTAAGGCTGATTCCCCCCCACCCCTGGCCTGAGCTGGGTCAGTTATTGGAAGAGGGTTGTGGGGCCCAGCTTTGAATCCCAGCTCCCCACGTTTCTCCAGATCAAGGGCTACCAAACCCTCACTGTCTATACCTTGGCCATAGCCCCTTGGGCCTTCCCTTCCTCCTCCAATTCCTTGGGCTACACCCCTTCCTGCTCTCATACTGCCTCCCCTTGGCTGACATCTATACTGCCTGCCACCAGTCTATACCGCCTGACTCCCACATTGTCTATACTACCTGTCTCCCACATTATCTACACAACAGGAGGGGTACTGAACATTGACCCTGGGTCAGCCACGTCTAAGGCAAGTGCCCTCCCCTCTATACTATCTCTCCAGCCCAAATTTCCTGTCCCTGTTCCCAGATATCCCCCAGGTTTCCATCTCCCGCTCTGATGATATCGGGCCACAGGGCCACAAGAAGACCACCCTGACCTGTGAGGCCCTCAGTAACCCAGAACCCAAAGGTTATGAGTGGAGCACGTGAGTCCTGGGGCCTGATCTGGGTCAGGGGGAGTGGTTGGAGGTAGGATACTGGCTGAGGGGGGAGTCTGGGGTATAGGGTACTAGTCTGAGGGAGGAGGTTGGGGGTTGAGGTCCTGGTCTGAGGGGAGGGAGAAGCAGAACAGATTCAGTGCAAGAAGCCACCTTTGACCTAGATCATAACAGTCTGACATGTATGCAGGGAATCTGGGTCAGGGGAAAAGCAGGAGGCCATATATGTGAAATTTGAGCTCAGTCCCAACACTCCCATACAGTTTTGTTTTATTTTGTTTTCAAGAAAATAAATATGTCTTGTATAAACATTTTCTGAGAGTTTTAGCTCTGCATTGGGGCTGCTCTATACCGTGTCCTTACCCTCCAGCTCTGAAACCCAACACTCTCTAGTCAGCACTGGGTGGGGCCCAGGTCAAAGATCATTTGCACCCCAATATGTACAACATTTGACCGGGTCACAGATCAGAGACAAGAACAATGAAGGCAGGAACTGATAATGGGGTTGGGCAATGGGGGGGGGGGGCACTTTGGTGACACTTAGTTATGAATGAATGTGATTTCAGAGCTAGACTGATAGCTCAGCCCATAGGGCACTTGCTTTGCACATGCCTGACCCGGGTTCAGTCCCCTGCATCCCATATAGGTTCCCTGAACACCACCTGGAGTGATCCCTGAGTGCAGAGTCAGTAGTTAATTCCTGAGCACTGCTAGGTGTGGCAAAAAAAAAAAAAAATATATATATATATATATACATATATATATATATATAATTTTTGGGCCACACCCAGCGTTGCTCAGGGGTTACTCCTGGCTGTCTGCTCAGAAATAGCTCCTGGCAGGCACAGGGGACCAATATGGGACACCGGGATTCGAACCAACCACCTTTGGTCCTGAATCGGCTGCTTACAAGGCAAACGCCGCTGTGCTATCTCTCCGGGCACGTTATATATATAATATTTTAAAAACCACCCAAAAATGCCATCATGTCTTTCCTTTGAATGAGAAGCTCCTCTGCGTTGAGCAGAAAAGGGCCTGAGCTCTGTTCTAGCAAGTTCTCCCAAGCCACCAGGAAGAAACAGAGGGATGACAGGGGATCAAGAAAGAAGAGTAGGGTCAGGGGGAGGGCCAGAAGGACTGGAAGGTTCTGGATGGTCTGAGATGGGCCTCAAGCCCTCTGAGCAGTTCTGGGAAATAAAAGGGATAGTTGGGGGACTCCAGGTGCTTCTGACCTTGGGGCTCAGATGTGGGTGATTCTATGAGGTCCTCAGTTTCTGTCCCTCTGGCTCCAGTAAAGGCCATGGTCTCACCCCTTGTGTCCCCCAGGACCTCGGGCCCCCTGCCCCCCTCTGCTGTACCCCAGGGTGCCCGGCTCCTGATCCAGCTATCAGAGGACATTATCAACACCACCTTCGTCTGCCGTGTCTCCAACGCCCTGGGAACAGGACAGGCAGCCATGAGAGTCCTACTCCCAGGTGAGGAACCAGTGGGGAGCACAGATACCCCAAAAGGAGGCCCAGCAAGATTGCCTCGGAGGGAATGGTTTGGGTCCCTGGTGAGGAATCCCTTTAGCTGGGGAATGTTCTCCTCTTCTCAAGCCAAGAATTCAGAAAGCCCTTTCCCGGTGATGAGGCCAAATTCAAGAATTGTAGCTGAAGGCATGTCACTCAAAGTTGGCCTAGCAAAGCAGAATGGTATTAAAAAGGCACTTTTTCAGAGTCCAGAGCAATAGTACATTTGAGTAAGGCACTTGCAAAGCATGGCGCCAACCCCATTTCAAACCATAGCACTATTTCCCCTAGCACTGAACTAGAACTAAGTCCTGAGCACTTGCTGCTTCTGGTAAAACCAAGAGGGGAAAAAGGTTTGGCTCCATCTGGGTGTAAACAAGGAACTTTGTTTTTGTTTTTCTTTTTTCTCTATTCCATGGTTTTTTCTTTGTTTCGGGACTGCTAGGAGTCAGTTTCCCCACTACCCTTCTCCCCCAACTTTTACAAGTTCCCATTACACCATTATTAGTATTGAATCTGAGAAGACATCAAAACTTTCATAGCTTTGGGACTGGAGCGATAGCACAGTGATAGGGTGTTTGCCTTGCATGTGGACACCCAAGTTCGATCCCCAGCATCCCATATGATCCCCTGAACTTGCCAGGAACGATATCTGAGTGCAGAACCAGGAGTAATTCCTAAGCGACACCAGATGTGACCCAAAAACAATCAAACAAAACTTTCATAGCTTTGCCCAAAGCCCCAGGACTGGCTCTCATTGGCTCATCTTAGGTCACATGCCTTTCCCAGGAACCAATCACAGCAACCATGTGGAATGGGACTCTCTGATTGGTTGGTTCTATGTAGCTCTTGTTGTAAAAGTGATGGCAGACCAAAGGAATGAGTTTCAATGTTATCTGGGCAGATGAACCACCAAGTCTTCCGTCTTGCTTCCTTCTTTTCCACCAGAACCTGTCAGTGAAGAACCGCAGTCCAATTTGCTGAAGATCAGTCTCCTGATTGGAATCACGATTTTCCTGGGCATCGTGGCATTGTCCGTGTTTTAGTCCCAGTGGTTCTGGAAATTCCGTGAGCACCTTCCTCTATGACTCTTCCCCCACTTGGTTCCCAAGCATGAAAATCACTGAGACATGATCTCTCAGGGTGAAAATCATTGAGACATTAAGCACTGGGCACTTATGAGGTACAAGGCTCTGTGCTCAGCCCATCACAAGGCAGATCCTCCCAAAATTGCCCCCAAAACTGTGTGAGTCCCCTTATGTATGCAAGGACCCTGTGAGCAGGGGGTCTAGTTGGTATCTCCTGGTATAATCTCACAAACACAGGGGGATCTCTGCTAATCTGGAGGCCACGGTCAGCTCTGCTGGACAGAGACAGAATGAGAGTCCACCCCCAGGTGTTCCCCCACTTCCCTGGCTCAGGAGAGATACCCTAAATGCTCTTACAGAAAGGAGGAAGCAGGCTGGAGAGAAAGGACAGAGTGCAGACAGAGTTACTGAACCAGGCTCAATCCCCAGCACCATATGTGGTTCCCCCAAGAACTGTTAGGGGGCTGGAGCTATAACACAGCAGGTAGGGCATTTGCTTTGCATGCAGTCAACCTGATTTTGATCCCAGTATCCTATATGGCCCCCTGAGCACCACCAGGAGTTATTCTTGAGTGCTGAGCTAGGTGTAAGCCCTAGCACCGCCAGGTATAGCTAAAAATTAATTAATTAAAATTAATTACTTAAGTCTCAAGTTTGACTCTTCCTTTCTCTTTCTAGACTGTTTCCTAAGCATCAGAACATAGACCTGCGCTCCCAGAACCCACCGAAAGAGGGCACAAGGTGCCAGGAGCCGCCTTCGACCTGGTCTGCTGAGGCCATGGGCGCCCCCTGCTGGACGCATTTCCAGGAGCCTGCAGACATGGACTATTCAGGATCTCAGGACAGAGAACACTTTAAAAATATTTATTGATGGTTTCAATGTGGGATAGTTGTGGACAGGATTAAAAAGATTCTCAAGAATCTAACAGTGACCTTGAGTTTCTAGGTCAATACCTGCCTCACCCCAAGGTGACAAACCCTCTCATTGCCTCAGTTTTGGAGGTGGGGCCCCACCCAGATGTGCTCAGCGGTGACTCCTGCCTCCATGCTCAGGGGTTACTCTTTTTGTGTGTGTATGTGTGTGTGTGTGTGTGTGTGTGTGTGTGTGTGTGTGTGTGTGTGTGTGTGTGTGTGTGTGTGTGTGTGGTTTTTGGGTCACACCCAGCAGTGCTCAGGGGTTACTCCTGGCTCCAGGCTCAGAACTTGCTCCTGGCAGGCTCGGGGGACCGACCATATGGGACACTGGGATTCTAACCGATAACCTCCTGCATGAAAGGCAAACGCCTTACCTCCATTCTATCTCTCCAGCCCCAGGGGTTACTCTTAACGCTGCTTGAGGAACCATATGTGATGTCAGGGAGCAAACCTAGATCTGGCCCCTCCCCGTTGCCCCTTGTCCCAACAGGAATCAAGGCTGGAATTTGCCCCCCCCCTCCAGCAGCCCCCTGGAGCCATCTGAAGAGCAGGAGTCTCTGGTGGGTGGGTCTGTGGATCCTGGAGGTACAATGCATAGGGGTAACCCCATTGGTCGAGACCCTGACCTACAAAGGAGCAGGATGTGGTTTCTGCACTTGGGGGGCAGGACAGACACCCCTGAGAGCAGGATGAGCATTGCCAAGCCCTCGGGACACTCCATTAGTGTTTGGTGCATTCCAAAGCTGTGAGCTGGGATGTAAGACCAGAGATGGGAAGGGAGCCTTTGATTATAAGATGGAATCTAGGCTCCCAGACACCCAGAGTGTCTAATTCTCCTCTTTCTGACTTTGTCACTGGGTCACCCCCAGACTCAAATACATCAAGAGTCAGGGCCAGAGGACTGTGAGAGTGGAAAGGGCACTTGCCCTGCCCATCATTAACCTCGTCCACAAAGGTTTTCAGGAGTGACTCCTGAGCACAGAGCAGTAGGAGTCCTGCTCATCATCAGGTGTGGCCCTAAACCAAGCATGCCCATTGGGGTCCTGGTGAGGTGAGCACAAGCAGGTAGGAAGGAGCGGCCCACTCTCTCGGCCATGACTCCATTCACTACATTAAACCACCTACTTGCGAAGGACCACACCTGGCCAGGACCTAGGAGGTCACTTCTGGCATTGCTAGAGGCCCAGGTTGTGAAGCAATCCAAAACCCCAGGCCTTCCTCATGAGAAGGTTGAAATATTTCTGTCCTCTGAACCATATCTCTGGTCCTTCCTGAAGCTTCATTCCCCACCCCCCATTCTTCCTAGGTAACTTGACCTTACCTGCAAGACCCCACCCATTTCCTGGGAGGGGTCCAGGAAAGGGTAGATAATGCTTTGACAAGAGAGGATTAGGCACTTTTGGTCTTTTGCCAGCATGGAAGTCAAAGGGAAGATGGATGAAAGGAGTTAAGACGCAGGGCTAGCTAAGAATGGCTGAATGCTTAATTGGTTATGATATAGGCCACACATGTGATGGATAGGGCATGTATAAAGTTGATGCTTCCTGAAGCCTGCCTGTGAGTGAGTTCAATACCCATCGCTTTCCTGGATCTCA
Organism: Suncus etruscus; assembly: GCF_024139225.1. Lineage (NCBI taxonomy): Eukaryota > Metazoa > Chordata > Mammalia > Eulipotyphla > Soricidae > Suncus > Suncus etruscus. Next base: position 88,894,189 of record NC_064861.1, read on the forward strand.
CACCCACCGGTTGAAGGGGGTTGCAGAGCCATGTGGCCTGGGAAGGCTGAGAAAGGTCTCTCCATCCATCCATCTCCATCCAGCACCATCGTTAATTATTTAATTCTACACTTCCCACCATTTAAGAGTCATGTGGGGGACCAGAGTTAAAGTGCCATAAGTAGGGTCTTTGCCTTGCAAATAGCCAACATGGGTTTTATCCCTGGCATTCCATATGGTCTCCTGACCCTACCAGGAGTAATTTCTTAATTTCTTTTCTTTTTTTTCGTTTTGTTTTTGTTTTGGGGACATATCCAGCAGTGCTCAGGGATTACTCTTGGCTCTGTGCTCAGAAATGACTCCTGGCAGGGGCCAGAGCAGTAGCACAGTGGGTAGGGCATTTATCTTGCATGCAGCCAACCCAGGTTTGATCCCTGCATCCCATATGATTCCCTGAGCCTACCAGGAGTGATTTCTGAGTGCAGAGCCAGGAGAGGGAGAGAGAGAGAGAGAGAGAGAAAGAGACAGAGAGAGAGAGAAGGAAGGAAGGAAGGAAGGAAGGAAGGAAGGAAGGAAGGAAGGAAGGAAGGAAGGAAGGAAGGAAGGAAGGAAGGAAGGAAGGAAGGAAGGAAGGAAGGAAGGAAGGGAGAGAGAGAGAGAGAGAGAGAGAGAGAGAAAGAAAGAAAGAAAGAAAGAAAGAAAGAAAGAAAGAAAGAAAGAAAGAAAGAAAGAAAGAAAGAAAGAAAGAAAGAAAGAAAGAAAGAAAGAAAGAAAGAAGAAAGAAAGAAAGAAAGAAAGAAAGAAAGAAAGAAAGAAAGAAAGAAAGAAAGAAAGAAAGAAAGAAAGAAAGAAAGAAAGAAAGAAAGAAAGAAAGAAAGAAAGAAAGAAGAAAGAGAAATTATTCCTGGAAGTCACAGGGGATCCTGTGGATGCTGGGGATCAAACCTGGGTCAGCCTCATGCAAGGCAAACACCCTACCCATTGTACTATCACTCCAGTCCCAACCAGGAGTAATCTCTGAGCACACTGCACCGCCAGGAGTAAGTGCTGAACACCACCAGATGTGGCCAAACAAATAAATAAAATAAATAAATATCAAAATAACAGAGTGATGTGTGTTACACCCGGACTGCATGACCCAAATCTCATTGGCCTCCTGCCCTTCTGCAGAACTGGAGTCTGGACTAATGTGTCAATGGCTTATTGGGCCATGGGGAGATTTCTGGGCATCTGGAGCACATGCTTTGCCTCCATGAGACCCCAGTTTTGTTCTCTAGTACCATACAGTCCCCTAAACACCCTTGAATGCTGGAAGGACCCAAAAACCAAAAAAGAAAAAAAAAAAAGATTTTAAGAGACAGGAGATGCTCTAGTCTAGGCAAACTGTCAAAGCAAGGATCCTTCCTCATCGAGGCCACTAGGGGATGAATATCATGGAACATGGTGGGATGAGGAAGTGGGTCAGAGCCAAAGAGTGGAGGGTCCAAGATTCTGACTGAGGAGGACACAAGGACACATTTCCTAAGCTTGACATGGACACAGAGACTAAGAAACTAGCTAGTTGGTTAAGAATCCCAAGTTTGGTCAGAACCTCTTTGTAAATGAGAATGCCATCAAAAGCCAGAAGCCTCCCAGCTAAAAATATCAAGTATCTGCATGGTCTACCCAAGGCGTCAAAAGTGCCCTCACTACTCAGCCAATCCCTTGCAAGAATGGGACCACGTGGACCGTTTGAACCAATGAGATCTGCCCTCTGGGCTGAGGTGGGACTGCCTTGGGAGTTTGAACCAATCAGAGCTGCCCACTGGATCTGGGCCCTAATTCACAAAGAAGTTAGGCCAGAGACTACTAGGTCATGGGGCTAGTGGGGTTTCTCTCTGGCAGACATATTGATTTTGACTCTCAGTTTTCTTTTTTCGTTTTTTTTGGGCCACACCCAGCGATGCTCAGGGGCTTACTCCTGACTCTGCACTCAGGAATCACTCCTAGAGGGAACAGGGACCATATGAGATGCTGGGAATGGAACCCGAGTCAGCCTAGTGCCAGGCAAAGACCCTCCTTGCTGTGCTATCACTCGGGCCTTCTGAATAGTGCTTTTGGTTTCCTAGACAGCCTGGCCTTTATTGCTGTGCTCAGCAATGATCATTTCCCACCCACACACCCTAAATTCCACTCCTGCTCCACATCAAATCTCTACCAAAATAAAGCTGATCTGCACCCCCAAATAAGAGGCTTTCTCTCCTGAAGGGCTCAACCTGGAATATACCTGGATTTTTTTCAACCACCGCTCAGCCATCTCAAAACTGCAGCCGGAAGAGATTGGGGAACCCACCTCTGAGCCTTCTAGACATATGCGCTGGGGAGGGTTGTGGGGTGTAGAGGGTGGAAATCCCCTGTGGGTAAACGCACTTCCCTGTGGGCCTGAGAGATAGATGAATCGCACAGTAGGGTGGCGCTTGCCTTACACAAAGCAGACCTGGATTCTATTTCTGGCATCCTATATGGTCCCTTGAGACCTCCAGGAGTGATTCCTGAGCGTCACCAGATGTGGCCCAAAACCCTAAAAAATAAATCAAGAGCCAAAAAAAAAAAAAATTGGAGGCCGGAGAGATAGCATGGAGGTAGGGTGTTTGCCTTGCATGCAGAAGGACAGTGGTTCAAATCCCGGCATCTCATATGGTCTCCCGAACCTGCCAGGAGCGATTTCTTTTGTTTGGTTTGGTTTGGCTTTTTGGGCCACACCCGTTTGATGCTCAGAGGTTACTCCTGGCTAAGTGCTCAGAAATTGCCCCTGGCTTGGGGGGACCATATGGGCCACCAGGGGATCGAACCGTGGTTCTTCCTTGGCTAGCGCTTGCAAGGCAGACACCTTACCTCTAGCGCCACCTCGCCAGCCCCCAGGAGCGATTTCTGAGCGTAGACCAGGAGTAACCCCAGAGCACTGCCGGGTGTGACCCCCCCCAAAATAATAATAAATCAAGAGCTCTCTGTTTTAAGGGGCACACCTTCTGGTTTTGCACTCAAGAGTCACTCTTTGAGGTGTTGGAAGACCATATGGGATGCTGGAGATGGACCCCGGGACCACCACATGCAAAGCAAACACCCTTCCTTCTGTCCTATCTCTGGCCATGAGTGTTGTTTCTTAAAGAATTGGGGGGGGGGGTGTTTTGTTTTGTTTTCTGGGGATACCTGGCAGGGCTCAGAAGCTATTCCTAGCTCTGTGCTGTGATAGTTTGGGGGGGGCAGCAAATATAGGGGAGAGGCAACTATTTGTTTTAACTTTTTGCAGTCACACTTGGGGGTGCTCAGGGCTTAGTCCTGGCTCTATACTTAGGAATCACTCCTGGCTGTGCTTTGGCGATCCTATGGGAAGCCAGGGTGGAACCCAAGTTGGCCCCAAGCAAAGCAAGTACCCTCCCTGCTGTACTATGGCTCCATCCCAGAAGCATCTGTTTTAAATTGAGGTTTTTGTTAATCTATCAGTGGTCCTCAAACTATGGCCCGCGGGCCACATATTGTATTTGTATGTTTTGTTTCTTCATTGCAAAATAAGATCTATGCAATGTGCATAAGAATTCATTCCTAAGTTTTGTTTTTACTATAGTCAGACCCTCCAATGGTCTGAGGGACAGTGAACTGGCCCCCTGTTTAAAAAGTTTGAGGACTCCTGATAGCTCTTTGTGCATAAGGGTGACACTATGATCACAGTCCTGTTTCCATCCATCCTTCGTCCATCTCCCTGGTGGGGTTCAGTCCAATTCAGACTTCTCTGCTCTCAGCCTCACCCCCACCACTCCACTCTTGGTTCTACCTGACTCACAGCTTCCTTTGTGTTTGTTTAATCTCACCTCCACATTTGCATGCGTTGTTGATACTGCCAGGTAAGCCTCACCCACCGACCCACCCACCCACCCAAGGGTCCTTGGCCTCATTGCTGCTTCTCCTCTCAGCTCAGATGGCCCCTTCCTCCAGGAAGTCCTCTAGGCCCCTTTGGGCCTTCTCAGTCCCCTGGACTCCACCAGGCCTTGCTCATTCTGGCTCATCACAGTCTGAGAAGGTGTCTTCGAGTCTCACTGAGGGATTAAGGGTTGGGTCAGAGACGACTAAACCACTGTTATGTCCCCAGCACCTCCTAGCACTTAAGAATGTATATTAGGGCGGTGGCGCTAAAGGTAAGGTGCCTGCCTTGCCAGCACTAGCCTAGGACGGACCGCGGTTCGATCCCCCGGTGTCCCATATGGTCCCCCAAGCCAGGAGCAACTTCTGAGCACATAGCCAGGAGTAACCCCTGAGCATCAAACGGGTGTGGCCCAAAAACCAAAAAAAAAAAAGAATGTATATTAGGGGTCATGAATGAATATTGAGGTGTTTTGGGGAATCTATGCCAAACATTTTAGAATCAGCCAGGTCAGAGCTAAAATCTGGGGACTGGGGAGATGATTCAATGGGCTGGAGCACAAGCTTAGCATGTGGGGACCTGAGGCACAATCCCCAGAACCCCAGGGTCCCCCATAGGTGCAGAAGCCACTGCTCTCCCCCCAACAAGCCAGGCGGTGCCCCAAACACCTCCAAGTGAAGCCACAAAATCCAACAAACCAACTCATCTCTGCATGTGGGTAAGACTCACCTCCCTCATCGTCTCACCTCAGTTTCCCTGACTACAGTGGGAGCAGTTGTGGAGAGGTTGGGGGTACAGATGACATCATGGGTAGCCACATGGAACAAAGTGCTCAGCCAGCGAGGGACGGTTTCTGTTAGTGCTATAGTCGCTGACAACAAATGGTGGAGGCTAAGAGAGACTAAGGGAGGAGTCCAGGGAAACCCCAAATGTTCCCAGTCACCACGAGAACTGGTCCAACCGGTGCTGAAACATCCACCCCACAGAACTTGGAGAAACTTCTGGAGCCCGTAGAAAGGGGGTGTGGGGCTCCGGAGCCCCTGGTCATGTCCCACTGGCACCCCAGGGACCCCCCATTGAGCTGGCCTGCAGCAGAGAGGCAAGGCCCAGCCCTCTGTCCACTCTGCCCCTCGAAGTGACAAGCAGGAAGCCCCTTGGCTGCCTCATTGGACAGCAGGATGGAGATTTCCAGGGGGGCACAGGGTCTCCTGCTCTCAGGTAAGAAGTCTCAGGTGGGACTGGGCTCAGGACTCTTGGGGGGTTAGGGGTCCTTTTAGAAGATGAGATGGGAGTGAGAGAGATAGTACAGCAGGGATGGCATCTGACATGCTGCTGACACTATTTTGATCTCCAGCACCCCATATGGTCCCCTGAGCCCTGCCGGGTGTAAACCCTGAGAAATGCTGGGTGTGGCCCCAAAACAAAACAAAAAAAAATAGAAAAGAAGATGATGTAAAGGAAGATAAAATTATTAGGGGGAGCTGGGAAAGGGCAGCTGAATCACAAAACAAGAACCCTTTATTTTTGTGGGGGTGGGGCTGCACCCAGCCAAGCTCAGGAACTGCTCCTAACTCCTGGCTCTGTGTTCAGAACATACCTGGACGGTATGGTGCTCAGGGGACCATAAGTGTTGCCAAGGATAGAACCGGAGTCAGACATGTGCAAGGCAAGAGCTTTATTCCCTGCCCACCATACCCCCCTTTTCATCTATGGAACTTTCTAGAAAGACAGAACCACAAAGACAGGAATTTATTTGTCTTTAATTCCATGATGTAGCCATGTGCTTAGAATTTCAAAATATAGCTAATATATGTAGGCCTGTAACTGTTGGTTAGATGGATGGATGGGTGAATTAATTGATTGATTCAGAGAGATCAAGCACTCAGAGCAAGATCATAGAACAGCCAGCAGATAAAATTTGGGGAGCAGGGCTCCAGATTTAGTACAGGAGACAAGATATGTATGTGTCTTGTGTCCTTTCTGCCCATTATCCCTTGAGCATCACTGGAGGTTACCCCTGAGCACAGAGCCAGGGAATAGACTCTGAGCACGATGTAACCCCAAACCCAATCCACCCACCCCCCCAAAATAAAAAAAATTGAGCAATAGCAGATTGGTAAATCCACAATATTATCCCTCCTGCACCCAACCTCCCGTTCCCCCCTCAATCCCATGCCCAACCCTGCCTCCACCAAGTTCAGCAGAATCCCAGAACTCCCCCCAAAAAGTGGACTTCAGGGGGTCTCTGCAGCACCCCCAAAATTTCAGACCTTCCCATCCCTTCCACAGCTGCCTTTCTAGCACTGTGGATTCCCCCAAGCTTCGGCATCAACATCAAGAAGGTACCAGAGCACCCCAAAAAGAACCAGGACCTTCTGCTGTCTGTCGAGGGGATCCCCGGCACCTTCCAGGTGGTGGATTGGTACCGGGGGGATGAGCCTTCTGGGAGCACCCGGCTCTTCTCTTACTTCCCCGAGCTGCAGCACCCACAGCGCAATGGCAACGCCATGGAGCAGAGGGACATCGTGGGGTTCCAGAACGGCTCCATGTTGCTCCGGCGAGTGCAACCCCAGGACAGCGGCACCTATCTCGTAACTGTCACCATGAACCATGCCTGGTCCCTCAAGGCCAAGACGGAAGTGGAGGTGAAGGGTGAGTGTGGGGCTGGGGTGTCGGGAGGAAGAACCTCCTCTTTTGGCTCCCCCTGCACCCCATCCCTATTCATTGATCAAGAGTCCAAGTGGGGGCCCAAAGCAATGACACAGCGGGGAGGGCATTTCCCTTGCATGCAACCGACCTAAGTTCAACCCACAACATCCCATAGAGTCCCTTCAGCCCCGCCAGGGGTGACCCCTGAGCTCAGACCTGGGGTAACTTCTGAGCACTGCCAGATGTGGCCCCAAAACAACCAAAGAATCCGCTGTGAGCCAGGCTCCCCACTCCACTCGGGACACCCCGTCTCTGAGTTCAGAACCATACCCACCAGATGTGCAGGAGGGAAACTCTTTATTAAGCACCAATTGTTTGCTTGGTCCCAAGAGCACCACTGCAGAGGGGCCTGGTTCCATCCCAGGGGTATGCTCTGAGAGATGGAGTTTTTTGGGGTTTGGGTGTGTTTTTTCCTTTGGTTTTTGGGTCACAGCGGCAGTACTCAGGAGTTACTCCTGGCTCCACGCTCAGAAGTCACTCCTGGCAGGCTCAGGGGACCATATGGGATGCCGAGATTCGAACCATCATACGTTTGCAAGGCAAACGACCTACCCCCATACTATCTCTCTGACCCCTGAGAGATGGAGTTTTAGGCATCCGTGGGGGGGTCAACCAATGGCCTGTCGAGGACATGGTCATGTGGCCTGCGTGGCTTCGTCCACTGCACTTGGAGCTCGCCTGGATCACTTGTGGGGCTTACGTGAAATATTCATGGGGTCCGGGCCCGGAGAGATAGCACAGCAGCGTTTGCCTTGCAAGCAGCCGATCTAGGACCAAAGGTGGTTGGTTCGAATCCCGGTGTCCCATATGGTCCCCCGTGCCTGCCAGGAGCTATTTCTGAGCAGACAGCCAGGAGTAACCCCTGAGCAACGCCGGGTGTGGCCCAAAAAAAAAATTTCATGGGGTCCACATGGAACTTGTAAAGCCGGTGTGAAACTCATGGGGTCCTCATGGATCATTCATGGGACCCGCATGAAACACTGGTGGGATCCACATGAAACATTCATGGGGCCCACGTGGAATGTGTAATCGGCCATTGACCAAAACCTTGATAAATAGACAGGTCACTCAATCTTATTCATAACTCAAATCTTATTTATTCTTTTTTTAATTTTTAAAGGTTATTTTTATTTATTGATTAATTGATTGATTGGTAGTTGGGCCACGCCCAGTGGTGCTTAGGGGTTACTCCTCCTGGCTCTACACTCAAAATTACTCCTGAAGGGGCCGGAGAGATAGCATGGAGGTAGGGCATTTGCCTTGCATGCAAAAGGACAGTGGTTCAAATCCCAGCATCCCATATGGTTCCCTGAGCCTGCCAGGAGCGATTTCTGAATGTAGAGCCAGGAGTAATCCCTGAGCACTGCTAGGTGTGACCCCCCCCCCAAAAAAAAAATCACTCCTGGCAGGCTGGGGAAATCATATGGGATGCCGAGGAATCAAACCGGGTCCCTCCCGGGTCTGCCGCATACAAGGCAAACGTCCTATCGCTGTGCTATCTCTCTGGCCCCAATCTTACTTATTCTTACTTATTTTGTATTGGGGGTAACTTGTGAGGCTTCTGGGAGGGGACCATCCTCACTAGGAGCCTTTGGGGGGGGGGGGCTGAAGGGGATTAAATTCTGACTCTCTCCTGCAAAGCATGAAAGCTCCAGTCTTTGATCTCTCTCACACGGCCCCGAACTCCACTGTTTTTTGTTTGCCTTTTGTTTCATCTTGTGTGTGTGTGTGTGTGTGTGTGTGTGTGTGTGTGTGTGTGTGTGTGTGTGTGTGCCAGGGATCCAACTCAGGGGATTATACATGCAAAGCAACAACTGTGCCACATCCCCATCCTGAGCTCTAGGGCTTCTTCCAAAGTAGCCTTGACAATCTGACAATCTGGTGACAGTCACCCAACACCAATGTGTCTCCAATACGAGCCACTCATAGAGATGGGCCCATAGACTGGGAAGGGTCTCTGGGACCCTCCTCTGGCCCAGGGGGTCAGGAGGTAGCAGACAGATAAACACATGTGCTGTTGCAGTTGACCCAATATGTTCAGTGACTCACTCACTGGCTGCAGTAATAAGCAGGAAATGGAACCGGTTCTAAAAAACAACGACTCTTCGTTATGAAAAGCAACTCAGATTGTTGCAGCTGCTACTGCACTGGGAAAAAATGCTGATTGAGAGATACTGAGTGGCTTCAAAGATCTCCCTGGACAGCTGGGACCCAGACTTAGAGCTGAGCCTTGAAATCCCCTCAACAAATCGTGATGGAGGGATAGCACAGTGGAGAGGGCATTTACCTTGCACACCTGGCTTTGGTCTCCAATATCTCATAAGGTCCCCTGATCCCTGCCAGGAGTAATTCTTTTTTTTTTTTTTTTTTTTTTTTTGGTTTTTGGGCCACATCCGTTTGATGCTCAGGGGTTACTCCTGGCTATGCACTCAGAAATCACTCCTGGCTTGGGGGGACCATATGGGCCACCGGGGGATCGAACCTCGGTCCGTCCTACGCTAGCGCTTGCAAGGCAGACACCTTACCTCTAGCGCCACCTTCCCGGCCTTCAGGAGTAATTCTTGAGTGCAGGGACAGGAGTAACCCCTGAGCACCACCAGGTGTGGCCCAGCTCCCCAAAAAGGGCCAAGTCATTCATTCAGCTGACTCAAGTTTTTTTTAACTTCATTTCTTTTACTGATTGATTGATTGATTCATTGATTGATTGGTTTCTGGGTTATACCCAGGGCAGCTCAGAAATTACTCCTGGCTCTGCACTCAGAAATTGTCCCTGGCAGGCTGGGGAACCATATGGGATGCCAGAAATCAAACCAGGTCCCTCCCCAGTCGGCCGCATACAAGGCGAAAGCCCTACCACTGTGCTATCTTTCTGGGCCCTGACCCAGGTTTAATCCCAGCCATCTATATGGTCCCTGGAGCCTGCCAGGGGTAATTTCTGAGCACAGAGCCAGGAGTAACACCTGAGCACAACTGGGTGTGGCCCCAAAACAAAACAAAACAAAAACAAAAACAAAAGTTATGTTGAGGGCTAGAGTGCTAATCCAGCAGGGAGGGACCTTACCTTGTATGAGGACAATCTAGGTTCGATCCCTGGCATCCTATACTGAGTCAGGATTAAAACATCACTGAACATTGCTGGGGGTGGCTACCCCCTCAAAAAAAGACATGTCAGGTGGGCTAAAGAGATAGGTTCCTGCTTTTCAAGTGGGAGATTCTGATTCTATCCCCAGCATGTGTGATCCTCCCAGTACCACTAGGACTGATCTCAGGTGCTCCTGAGCACTGTAGGGTGTGCTCCAACCTACTCAACTGCTAAAAAAGGAGGGGGAGGGCCCGGCGAGATAGCACAGCGGCGTTTGCCTTGCAAGCAGTTGATCCAGGACCAAAGGTGGTTGGTTCAAATCCCGGTGTCCCATATGGTCCCCCGTGCCTGCCAGGAGCTATTTCTGAGCAGACAGCCAGGAGTAACTCCTGAGCACCGCCGGGTGTGGCCCAAAAACCAAAAAAAAAAAAAGGGGGGGGGGGACAGAAAAAAGTTCTGGGTTGGAAATATGGGGGAAATATGACGGGTGCTGGGTGATGGTGGGAAACCCTCTTGGAAATTCCCCCAGACCCTCACCTCTCTCTCAACCACAGTAAAGAGTGAAAATCTGCCCGTAGTAAAGCATGACAATCTACCTGTAACCCACTTACCCATGAGCTCCGGGATCCTGGCAGCCATCGTGATTGGTTCCGTGGCCGTCGGCACCTTCTTCCTGAGCAGCTTCGCCTACCTGCTGATGAAGCGAGTCAGGGAAAGCCAGGACCACAGGTAAGGGGACCCCTGACCCCTTCCCTAGCACCTCTCCAGTCCAGACTTCTTAAAATTTTTAACCAAGAGGACACCAGGATGGAAGAAATAGCACAGGGGTTAGAGTGCCAACCTTGCATGGCAGCAACATGGATTCAATTCCCAGTACCACATGGTTCCTCAAGGACTACCTAGAGTGACCCCCAATGAGCACAAAGCTAGGAGTATCCCCTAAGCATTGCTACATGTGGTCCAACCAAAAAAAAAGGGGGGGGAGATCAGGGCCAGAGCAACAGTGTAGATGGGAGGTTGCTTGCCTTGCATGAGGCCAACCTGGTTTAATCCCCGACATCCCATCTGGTCCCTCAAACCCCACTAGGAGTGATTCCTAAGTGCAGAATCAGGAGTAAGCTTGAGCTGACTCATTGGCATGGCCCCAAAAAATAAACCAAATAAAATAAAATAGAGACAGGGACATGTGACAGAGAGTAGATGCCCTCACTGTGACATTGGCATTGGGTGGCAGCTGAGGAGCCTGAGGAAGTGCATAAACTGAGTGTAATGGGGGAGGAGACAGGAGATCTCTGGGGCTGCTCTTCATCCGTGAGTCTGATCTTCCTAATAGCTTCCCTTTTGCCCCTCAGAAGCTCAAACATGGGAAAAGTGGAGATGGACCACTGCCACAGCACTGGTAAGCCCCGACCCCATACATGGGACTCCAGCCACTGCCCACACCCCCAGACTCCCCAATCTGTGGATTCCCAGACTCAGCTCACAAATTCTGGACATGTCGAGCTTCCCCCTTCACCCCTTATGCAAGTCAGCCCCCCAGTAGCACCTTTAGACTCACTCATCATGCCTGGAGGTTTGTGCCCCATGTCCCTGACCCCCACACACCTTCTGCCTCACCTGGGAAGTAACCTCTGAAGACACTCATCCTGTCTTTGAGGTTCCCCAGTACCTTAGGGATCAAGTTTAGTTCCTTCCCATGATCTTCAGCCACCATTCCATATTCAATCATAAGACATCCCCTCCTCTCGGAATCCCTCCTTGACTGCCCCCCTCAAAGAAGCTCTCTGGGATCTACCGAATCCTGCACATTGCAGGTGGTCCTGCCTCCCCCCACTGGACTGAGAGCCCCCAGAGTATAAGACCAAGATTGTCTTAGTCTTAGCTGAGTTCCTATTATGGGTTTGGGCAAAATGTTGGATGGATGGATGGATGGATGGATGGATGGATGGATGGATGGATGGATGGATGGATGGATGGATGGGTGGGTGGGTGGGTGGGTGGATGGATGGGTGGGTGGGTGGGTGGGTCATGGGTGGGTGGGTAGATGGATGGGTAGGTGGGTGGGTGGGAAGGTAGATGTATAGATGAATGGGTAAGTGAATAGATGGATGGATGGAGAGTGGATGGATGAATGGATGGATAAGTGTAAATGGATGGCTGGGTGGGTAAATGGATGGATGGGTGGGTGGTTGGATAAAAGGGTAGGTGGGTGGGGGATGAATGGATGGGTGAATGAGTAAGTGAATGGGTGAATTGATGGGTTTGTGGGTAGGTGGATTGATGGATGGATGATGGATGGATGGATGGGTAAGTGGGTGTGTGAGTAGATGGGTGGGTGGATGGATAGATGGATGGATGGGTGGGTGGGTTGTTGGGTGGGTGAGTAGATGGGTGGGTGGATGGATGAATGGATGGATGATGGATGGATGGATGGATGGATGGGTAGGTGGGTGGGTAGCTGGATGGATAGGTGGGTAGGCAGATGGGTGGATGGATAGTTGATGCATGATGGAGGATGATGATGGATAGTTGAACAAGTGGTGAAGGATAATGCTGGACTCACAGGTTTCCTGTCAGTAGCTCCTCCTCTGACCCTCTACTCCAGATGGTGACAATGTTTATGAAGTGATGCCGTCTCCCATCACCCTGGTGTCCCCCTTCAGTGATGTGATATCCCTGAAAGCTACGGTGAGTCCCTACCCAAAGTCTCACCTGCCCAGCTCCCCCTTCCAAGCTGGCTACTATGCCTGCTAAGGTGCCTTGGTGAACAGTTTAGCAACTGTGACTTCAAGTCTTCCAGGGGAAAGGAGAGACCCTAGAGGGAACCAGCATGGCTAAAGGCATGTGTCTCTGGGAGAGGCCACAATGATGTGGACTCTAGGTTTGACCAAATGCCACAGGTAAAAGATCAAAGGTCAAAGGGGACTAGCTCACCTGTCTCTTTCTTGCAGTCTCTGCCACCACTGCCCCCTCTGCCCCCACAGTTCCCGGAGCCACAAAACCAGCAATACCAGGTGGGGCACTACTGGGGAGCAGGGGATTGCTGCCCAGGTGGGGAGGGGTCCAGATTATTGTGCTTGTGGTCCTCACCAACCTCCTGGCACCCCATGAGGCCTGGCATAGCCCTACTGAGAGGATCTCCCCATAAGTGGGAGCCCTCATGGGTGAGGGGGACCGGAAGTGAAGGGGAACAGGAAGAAGCACAGCCCTGAGGGGGGCTAAAGTTGGTCCTGGGACTCCCCCACCACCTCTGTCTCCCCTCAGCATCCTATATCTGTGTCTCTGTCCCTGTGTCCCTCCTTCAGGGGCCCCAACTGTTTGCATTCCTCTGGGTCACCCCAACCCTCACCCCCACTCACTGTCCCTCTTTCTGTTTCCCTTGCAGGATCTAATGAACCCCGACCCAGCCCCTTACTGCCAGCTAGTGCCAACCTCCAATGGGGACCCAGATAGTTCTCCTGGGGGGCCCACACCCACAGTGATGGAAGGGCCCCCTGGGACCAGGCTGTGGACTTGTGGATAGACTGAACCTGGCATCAGACCTTCTGAGTGCAGCCCTCACCCCACAAATTTGAGCAGAAACCTGCCCTGAAATCAGAGCCCCCATCTGGAAATATGGGGGCACAGCGGGGGTCCTGGGCTGCTCTGGCCACACCTCACAATTCTTGCTGGGCTCCTGGACAGCCTGCACCCCTCATCCTACTAATACTCTGCAGAGCAGAGGCCCTGGGGGCCACAGACAGAACCCCAAGGACAGAGCCTGTGGCAGGAGTGACCCTAAGTACAAATCCAAGAGTCAGCTCTGGCCACTGTCGGGTGTGGCCAAAACCCAACCAACCAGAGCCAGAGTCATAAGACAGTGGGGAGGACACTTGCCTTGCACACAGCAGACCCGGGTTCGATTCCCAGAGCACTGCCAGGAGTGATCCTTGAGCAACAGAGCCAGGAGTAAGTCCTGAGCATTTCCAGGTGTAACCCCAAAACCAACCAAACAACCATAACCAAAGTCAGGAACCAGGGAGATTGCTCAGGGGGCTGAGAGCTGGCATGGTTGGCAGGAAGCCAGCTTGGGTTCACCCCCAGAGCTCATCTGATCCCCTGAGCACTACCAGAGTGGAGTCAGACAGTGACCCCCAAGTACAGAGTGAGGAAAGTACCCTTCAAACACTGCAGGGTGTGTCCCAAGTCCCCAAATACCCCAGTCTCTCAGCTATGCCCAAAATCTGCCCTTGATTCTCCCAATATCCCTGAGACCGTCAGGGCAATAAGTCCCTTCTCTCCACCCCACACTGGATGCCCACTCTGGGCCCTGTCACCCTTTAATTTATTCTTTCTATCCACAATAAAGAAGCTTAGATTGCACTGTGCAGAATCCTGGAACTGGGGAAAAGCAGACAAACCTGTCTTGACCTTCTGGGGGTCCTCTGTGGGGGGCAATGGAGAACACAGCCAGCAATCAAAGCACTGTATTGGGCAAGAGAGATGGAGGAAGAGCCCAGAATGATAGCATTTTCCCTGTATGCGGCCCAACTGGGTTCGATCCCCAGCATCCCTTATGGTCCCCCGACCCCTACCAGGAGTGATTCCTGAATGCAAAGCCAGGAGTAAGCCCAGAGTATCGCTATGTGCTCCCCAAAAAAGAAGGGGGGCAAATTCTGAAGGTGGAGGTAAAGTTCCCCTGAGCAATGGACAGGAGCAAAAATCATGAAGGAGGAGAAGGAGGAAGGGAGGCAGGATGGTATGTGGAGCTCTGGAGGGAAAAATATTCCTGGTGCAAAGAAATAGGCCCTAAGCACTGTGGGTGTGGCCCCTACACCTTAAAATCAATACATAAATTTGTATTTTTATTTTAAACTTAAATTTTTAGTTTTGGTGGTGGGGTGCATCTCACAGTGCTCAGGGGCTACTCCAGGCCGTGCAGGGATTCAAATTTGCTGTCTCCCAGACACTTCTTTTATCCTTGAAAAAAAGGGGTGCCTTTCTTTTTTGTTTGTTTGTTTTTTTTTGTTTTGTTTTGTTTTTTGTTTTTGGGCCACACCCGGCGGTGCTCAGGGGTTACTCCTGGCCGTCTGCTCAGAAATAGCTCCTGGCAGGCACGGGGGACCATATGGGACACCGGGATTTGAACCAACCACCTTTGGTCCTGGATCGGCTGCTTGCAAGGCAAACGCTGCTGTGCTATCTCTCCGGGCCCAAAGGGGTGCCTTTCAAACCTGCATATTGTGAGGCCAGAGTGATAGCACAGCTGAGAGAGCTTTTACATACCCGGGTTCGACCCCTGGCATCACATAGGGTCGCCTGAGTAAGCCCTGAGCAAAATATATATATATATATATATATATATATATATATATATATATATATATTTATATAGAAAACAGGGGCCAGAGAGATAGCACAGTGGTAGGACACTTGCCTTGCACGCGGCCGACCCTGTAGGGACCCAATTCGATTCCCGGCATCCCATGTGGTCCCCCAGCCTGCCAGGAGTGATTTCTGAGTGCAGAGCCAGGAGTAACCCTTGAGAGTCACCAGGTGTGGCCAAAATAAATAAAGTTAAAATAAAGCAAGCAAACAAATAAAAAAAAACAAATATACACATTACAAAACCTCAGTCCCAGGTTTGGGAAAGGCAAGGCAGGTGATGAAGATTAAGAGAGGTTGCAAAATAAAAAAAAAAGAGAGAGAGGTTGCAAGACCTGAGAATTAGCGTCCTAAGGAGTTGCAGACCAGCGTGCTGCGAACGAGGCCTCGAGACAACCTGGACCTGCTCCGACCACCTACCTTAGTGCCACCTTAGTGGCTGGTCTGTCGCGAAAATCCAGCTGTTTCCCGACCAGCAGGGAGGCTGCAATGCCACATGCAGCCAGCAGGGGACAGCAGAGGATCGCGCAGAGCAGCTGCCCAGGCAGCGCCAATCTCCGCCCCTCCCATTTTTTTCTTCTTTCATGCTTTTATGATTTGGGGGGGGTGTGCTTAGGGTTCTGTGCTTTAGACTCATTCCTGGTAGTGCCCAGAGGAGCCTTGTGGTTCCAGAGATCGTGTCGTCTACAAAGACTGTACTGTCTCTCTGACCCCTCCCTTTTTTTAATATACCAACTTTTGGACCCCAGAGAGACCACCTTGTTGTCTAGGCACAAAATATGGGAGTCAAGTTCCTGGAGGGAGGCCACAGGCAGGGGACAGGGCCAGAGAGACAGTACAGGGACAATACACAGGCTTTGCAAGCAGCCAGCACAGGCTTAATCCCAGGAACCACATAAAGTCCCCTGAGTGGGACCAGGGGGTCACTCCAGAGCACAGATAAAGTGTGGCCCCAGGGCACCACCTGGTGTGTGTGTCCCCCCTTAAAAATCCTTTTTATTTTGCTTTGTTTTTATTTGAGGGGTCATACCTCTCTCTCTCTCTCTCTCTCTCTCTCTCTCTCTCTCTCTCTCTCTCTCTCTCTCTCTCTCTCTCTCTCTCTCTCTCTCTCTCTCTCTCTCTCTCTCTCTCTCTCTCTCTCAGGCTGATATGTAATTGTGACATCTAGCTTTCTCCCCTCCTGATCAGCTTAGCTACTCAAGCTCAGGCCCCAGTGACATCTGTCATTGGCTGAGGCGGCTCCACTGCGCATGCTCCGCCTTCTCCCGCAGGCAAGGGCTGAGTTTCCAGGGAAGGAGGAAAATCCCACTGGAAGCGGAATGAGCGATGACGTCACTGCACTGCTGCGGGGCAGAAACCCAGACTTGGAAGCTGTGATCCTGCCCGGGCTGGTGGCACCCCTGTCCCGCCCCACTGCAGGGGGGTTTCCTGCTAGTATCTCTCCTCTTTCCTGCAGGCCAATTGCTTTTGCAGGACACCAGCAAGCTCCAACAGGGGACCTGAGAATTTGTGGGGACCCTGCTAGCAAGGCTTGCTAGGGTCCAATTTCCACTCGTGTTTTGACATGGATTGACAAGACCCTTAACTCTGCATGCACTGTGGTGCATTGCTTCACCTTCATTAATTCACTGTACTTAGGGATCAATCTCTCCGAATGGGGGTTCAGGGGTTTGAATGCAGTTCTGGGGATCAAATGGAAGCTTGTCTGCTTTCAAGGCAAGAACCTTATACCCTCCTTGTCCTAGCTTTCCAAGTCCTCATTGACTTAACTTATCTGCTCTGGTTTGCATGGAAAGTACCAGGCCGATCCCTATTTTACAGATGGGGAAACTGAGGCTAGGGCAGGTCAGCTCGCCAAAGGAGCTGGAGGAGGGACCTGCTGGCAGTACTGGATATCTCCCTAACACCTATGTTCTAAGACTTCCAATCAGCACATGAGTCCATGTCCACTAAAATTCCCGGGGTGGGGGTGGGGTGGACTACATACATGTTCAAGCCAAAGGATCAAATGCCTTTTTTTTTGTTTGTTTGTTTTTGTTTTTGGGTCACACCTGGCAGTGCTCAGGGGTTACTCCTGGCTGTCTGCTCAGAAATAGCTCCTGGCAGGCACGGGGGACCATATGGGACACCGGGATTCGAACCAACCACCTTTGGTCCTGGATTAGCTGCTTGCAAGGCAAACACCGCTGTGCTATCTCTCCGGGCCCGGATCAAATGCCTTCTGTAAAGAGGGCACCAAGGAGAGACAGTGCTTAGCTGCACAGCGGTATCTCCAAGAACTACTATTCAGGGTGGTCCCAGGCACGTGTTTTGCCTCCCAAAAATAAGAAAAACCTCAAAAATAAGACACCCTGGGGCTGGAGCAGTGGTGCAAGCGGTAGGGCATCTGCCTTGCCTGAGCTAGCCTAGGCCAAACCATGGTTTGATTTCCCCAGCGTCCCATATGGTCCCCCAAGCCAGGAGCGATTTCTGAGCGCATAGCCAGGAGTAACTCCTGAGCCTTACCGGGTGTGGCCCAAAAACCAAAAAATTAAGACATCCCAAATATAAGACATTTCCAAAAATAAGGCCCAGCAGCTCGGCTTGCTGTATCCAGAGCTGGCCACCAGGGGTCACTGTCCTCCACTGCCCCCAACTTCTCTCAGGTCCCCCAGATTTCTCAGGGCTTCTTGTTTGACAAAAGAGGAAGTGGCTGCCGGGGAAGGAAGTGGGCTGGGCCCCGAACAGGGGTGTTATGATTCATGGGGAAAACCCTTCCCTCCCCGCTGCAGACCCTTTGTGTGCAAAAGGGCAGAGCACTGGCTGGGCTGCCAGGAGCAGGGGCATGGCTCGCCAGTGCCCCCTCGCGGTCGGGTAGGGTGCAGTCTTTTCCCTTAGCCCAAGAGACCAGGGGAAATTTGGGGTGGGGGGTCAGGGGCACAACCAGTGACACTCAGGGGTTATTCCTGGCTCTGCGCTCAAAAATCGCTCCTGGCTTGGGGGAACATATGGGACACCCGAGGGATCGAACCACGGTCTGTCCTAGGTCAGCACATGCAAGGCAAATGCCCTACCGCTTGCACCACCACTCCGGCCCCAGGATTAGGGGACTTTGCATCCATGGCCCCACATCCTTGGTCCCCCAGTCCAAGCCCCACTGGCTGACCGAATTATAGGGGGGACCCCAACAAAGGGACATTGTGATGGCGGCTCAGTGTTCCTCAAGGATCTTTGAGGTTCTCCCAGCCACCTCATACCAACCCCTGCTGCGGGTCCCCCAAAAGGAAGCTGGTATTCTTTCTGATCCCCCTCATGCATCTCCACTTTCTGCTCAATGCCCTTCCAGAACATTCCAGGCTCTCCTCAAACCCTCCTCTTTTCTCTCTCTGCCTCTGCCCAGCTAAATCTGTTTGGTTTGGTTTGGGGTTACTCCTGCCTGTGCACAGGGCTGACTCCTGGCTCTGGGCTCAAAAATCAGTTTTGGTAGGGCTTAGGGGATTTGAACCCGGGTCAAGCCACATCCAAGACCAACGCTTTCCTCGCTGTTCTATTACTCTGGCTCCTTCCCAGCTGGATCATAACCAGGCTCCAGAATCGCCCACTCTCTTTCTCTCTCTCTCACAAACACACTTTCTGCCACACTCGCTTGCCTGCCTCAGGGCCTTTGTACCTGCTGCCAAAGCCCCCTAAACTCTTTCCCATGGTCATTGGCTCTCTCTTATCTCCCTGTTCCAACATCAGCTCCTCAAAATGGTCCACCCTGAGGAGCTATAGAACAGAGGGTAGAGCATTTGCTTTGCATTCATACTGGGTTCAATCCCTGGCATTCCATAGGGTCCCCCAAGCACAGCCAGGAATAGCCCTTGAGTGCAGAGCTAGGAGTAAACCCCCTGAGCATCACCAGGTGCAGCCCCAAAACAAAAACAAAATAAAGGCCCACCCTGTACCCAGAGATTAAGGAGCAATCCCTTCTCAGTCCCACTGGAGTTTCTCCCTGTGACAGGTTCTATCTGGGTGTCTCGTCATGTCCCCCCCTCCAGGCGGCCTCTGCCCATGGGGAAGGGACACTGCTCTCAGGGCTCGGCCTGGCACATCAGACCTCAATAAATATTTGTGTAATGATTGAATGACTTGGAAAAACCCAGGTGAAGGGGCGGGTGGGGCGGAGCTGCGGGCTCCCTCCTCCCCCACCCCTGCCAGCACCCTCTGGAGGGTGTCCTGGGGACACTTTCTAGGGTAAGGAATTGGGGATGGGGTAGGGAATACGGGGGTCTTCTCTCTCCCTCATCAAGCTCATCCTCCATGGCTGTACTCCCAGTCCTTGCCCCTGCCCGAGGGCACAGGAAGCTGCACCCCAGATGCCCCCCCCAGTGAATATTGCCAGACTTCAGACACCGACGCCCCAGAAAGATAAGGGGGGACCTGAGAGCCGAAACCTCTCAGGCTACTGAAGTGATCAAGGCTCCAGCCTTCAGTGGCCACGTGTCTGCCACAGAGGACAGTCCAAGGGGCCTCGGGGACTGGAGGGGGGGTCACAGTTTCTGACAAATATTGATCCAGTCTTGGGCGAGGTCCTGGAGGTGGAATGCAGCTGGGCAGGCGAGGCCGGCTCCTTAGGGAGCTTTTGAGCTGCAAGATAAGGGAGAGGGAGAGAGAGACCAACTGGGCGGGGCTGGACAGCTCCTCCAAACCAAGGCTGAACCCCAGTCTCCTCCTTGCTGGAGGAAGCAAAGTCTGGGTATTGGGGAAAGAAACTTGGATTTCCTGCTGCCTTCTCCACCTATCCTCCCTCACCCCCCCCCACTCCTCCTCCTCCTCCTTGGGTCCCCACAAATGTGATTCTGGACCCTAGGACACAACACAAAAGGCCAAGCCCAGATTTGCCCATGGAAGCTCCAGTTCCATCTTCGACACCACCTGAACCCCCCCAAAGGACCACCAGGAATGACCCACCCCCAATACTGATCCCCCCAGCACCCCTGAGCTCTGTGGCCCCAAAACCAGTAAAAGAAGAAGAGCCGGTTCCAGGTCACAGATGTGGTGAGGTCAAGCATGAGCCGTTGGATCTACAGACACCAGGAAAGAGATGCTTAGCCAGAAAGATGACGGTTGGAGGAGAGAGACAAATGGGGACGGGATGTGGGGAACCTTCATTAGGAGTCACTGGAACACAGGCACCCTTAGGGAACGCCCCGTTGGTGGGGTTCTGGGTTCACAGTCTCTGAGCCTCTCCCAGAAGACATTCAGAGACTTTTGCCTTAGCTATGGAAAGGCCTCACCTGGTTAAATGAGAAGACATTTCTTTTTTTGGCCACACCCAGTGATGCTCAGGGGTTACTCCTGGCTATGCGCTCAGAAATTGCTCCTGGCTTGGGGGACCATATGGGACACCAGGGGGTAGAACCGTGGTCTCTCCTAGGTTAGCGTGTGCAAGGCAAATGCCCTACAGCTTGAGCCACTGCTCTGGCCAAGAAGACATTTGGTCTTCCTGTGTCTACTGGTTCTAATCTATGAATGCTGTATGTGAAGGACAGTTGAGGTTGTGAGGCCCCTGTCCCCAGTCTTTTCTCTCGTAATACCTGTCTTGTTTGCTTTTCTTGTTTTGTTTTGTTTTGGGGTTACACCCAAAAGTGCTCAGGGATTCCTTCTGGCTCTGCACTCAGTAATCACTCCTGGCAGGCTCCGGGGACCCTATGGGATGTTGGGAATCAAACGCTGGACAGCTGCTTGCAAGGCCCCTGTCAGTCTTGTTTTCTTTTTTTTTTTTTTTCTTTTGGCTTTTGGGTCACACCCAGCTGTGCTCAGGGGTTACTCCTGGCTCCATGCTCAGAAATTGCTCCTGGCAGGCTCGGGGGACCATATGGGATGCCGGGATTCAAACCAACGTCCTTCTGCATCTAAGGCAACCACCTTACCATTGTGCTATCTCTCCGGCCCCTGTCTTGTTTTCTTAATCATCACAGTGCCCCTGCTTCAGGCCCATTCACCACAGGTGGGACCCGTTAGTATATGGAGCCTATAAGTGTCCCTGGGTGCCATTCCCACTACACAGGAATCTGAGCACTCTGGGACAGCCCTGGGTGTGTCCACAATTCAAAAAAAAATGGGGTTGGATTGATAGCACAGCAGTAGGGTGTTTGCCTTGCATGCAACCGACCAAGGACAGATGGTCGTTCGATTCTCGACATTTCATATGGTCCCCCCGAGCCTGCCAAGGGTGATTTCTGAGTGAAGAGCCAGGAGTAACCCTGAGTACTGCTGGTTGTGACCAAAAACAAAAAAAAAAAAATCCTTTGAGATGAGGGACCAGAGTGATAGCACAACGGGGAGGGCATTTGCTTGCACATGGCCAATCCGAGTTTGATCCCCAGCATCCCACATGGTACCCTGAGCCCACCAGGAATAATCCTAAACTCAGAGCCAGGAGTAACTCCTGAGCACTGCCAGGTGTGTTCCCAAACTAACAAACAAATAAACAAAACACTATTCTTGTACTGGAGCAATAGCACAGCAGGTGAGGCACTTACTTGCATTGCAGGGGGCCAACAGGGGTTTGATCGTCAACATCCCATAGGGTCCCCTGAGCATCTCCAGGAGTCATTCCCTGAGTGCAGAGCCAGGCATAACCCCTGGGCACCACCAGGTGTGGCTAAAAAAAAATAAATGAATAACATGAAAACTATTGATGACCATGTTGTTCTGTCTCCCTGGAGCACACATGCAGGGCAGGTGCTCAGCTGCTCTGTTGTGACCTTCCCATCGTGCGGGAGAGTCATGGAGCCAGTGTCACCAGAAGCAGAGCAGACAAGTGAGACGAATGTTGACCCAGTGGCAGCACAGAGCTGTCATTGTCGGACTCAGCCTATGATGTGAATGAGCTGGGATTATATTATACACAGGTGGATCAAAGGAGTTGGTTTTTGTTTTGTTTTGGGGCCACACCTGGCGGCTCTCAGAGGTTACTTCTGGCTCTGCACTCAGAAATCATTCCTGGCAGTCTCAGGGGACCATATGGGATGCTGGGAATCAAACCTGAGTCTATCCAGAGTCAGCAGCATGCTAGGCAAACGCCATACTGCTGTGCTGTCGCTCCGGCCCTATAAATATTTTTTAATTGATTTTTGGGTCTCTCCTGGTGGTGCTCAGGGTTGACTCCTGGCTCCACATTCAGGAATCATTCCTGGCGGTGCTCAGGGACTCATATGGGATACTGGGGATGGAACTTGAGTTGGCTGTATGCAAGATAAAACACTCTTCCCTCTGTACTATAGCTCTGGCCCTAAAACTTTTTTTTTTTTTTTTTTTTTGGTTTTTGGGTCACACCCAGCAGCGCTCAGGGGTTACTCCTGGCTCTATGCTCAGAAATCATCCCTGGCAGGCACGGGGGACCATATGGGATGCCGGGATTCGAACCACCATCCTTCTGCATGAAAGGCAAATGCCTTACCTCCATGCTATCTCTCCGGCCCCCTAAAACTTTTTTTTCTTTTGGAGGGAACCACACCTGACGGTGCTCAGGGCTTACTCATAGCTCTGAGCTCTGGGATTACTCCTGGCAGGGCCCTGGGGACTTTATGGGATGCAGAGATTGTACCTGGGTCAGTTGCTTTCATGGTAAAGTCCTTCATTGTACCTATCTTTCTGGTCCTCGACAACTTATTTTTTTTTTGTTATTGTTGTGGGATTTTTTTCTGGGGGGTGTGTTCTGAGCCACCCCCGGCCATACTCAGTGGTTGCTCATGGCACAGTGCTCAGCCTGGGTCTCCTGTACTCCGCAGCCCTTGAGCTCTTTCTGCTCCCCGCAAACTCTCAAGCGCCCCTCACTGATTCCTAAGTGTTATGCAGGTGGGAGCCAGAGCTGGTGTGTGTCTATTAAGGGGTCCAACAATCCTGCACAGTGCCCAACACACTGCAGGCAACCTTGTGTGTCCTGTGGCAAGACCAACAGACCTTATATCCCCTCTGGGGCTCAGTCCCTGAAGTCCCTCAGTAATGCCCCCATCATGGGGCAGCCAGGACTCTGCCCCTGAGGCCGGGTCTGTCTACAGTTACACACTGTCGGGACATGCGCAGTTAGTGCTCAGAACCGTCAGCTCCTGGTCACAGCAGGGTTTGGGTTCAAGTCCAGAACACCCCAGAACCCCCTAAGGAGGCCAGGAAGGCAGGACCGGCTGAGAATGGCTGTGGAGGCAGCGCTGGGACCCGGTCATGCTTCCTGGCCAGGTGGCAAATCACGAGCCTCCCCTAGAGATTTTCTGTTCCCACAGCAGGTGTCGGGTTCCACAAACAGTCCTCAGAGCCCCAAGGCTGGGCTGAGTACACAGGGGACCCCAAAAGCTTTGTCCAACCCTCCCCAGACCACTCATACTGCAGTCACCCCACCCTTACCCCTCACCTCAGTAAGGAGCCAGAGAGGTCGGGGCTGGGATTGGGGGATCCCTAGGAACACCTGACCCAGCCTGACAATCAATCCTGGGGCTTCCTGGAGAAGGGGGTGTTGAGCAGATGAGAACCCAGAGCCAAGTGGAGAGAGGCTGGAAGTTTCTGTTTACAAAACAGAGCATTCCCAAAGGAAGGTGAGCTCCTTGAGGTCAGGCAGGTGGGCATGAGCTTGGGTTTTGTCCAGGGAAGTACTGGGGAGAGGTATCAGGGCTTGAATCTTGGGAGCTTCGAGGGGGAGCAATTTAGGGGAAGCCAAACAGGGGGTGGGCAGGAATCTGGAGCAAAGCAGGGGTCACAGGGAGGATGAGTCGAGCACCTAAGGGGGCGGGATTCTTGAGTAGAGCCCACAAAGTGGGATGTTCCATGGTGGGTGGAAGGAAGGAAGGGTTTCTGTCCCAGGGACAGGTGAGAGGTGGGCCATGCCTGATCAGCGGGTGATGGGCCCTCCCTGATCAGGGTGTGATAGATAGAGAGGTGAGTCTGGGGGTGAGTTTGGGACAAGGTGAGGGAGGCCTGCCAAGGACATCGGGAAGATGCCTGAGTGACACCGGAGAGGGGCGGGCAGAGCACAGGAAGGGTGATATGAGGCCGGGCCAGCTCAGGACAGCAGGGGCCCTGGAAGAGCTACCCTGGTCAGGTGAGAATAGGGACAGTCTCCCCAGCGGGGGGTTGGGGGTGTCAAGCAAAGGATACAAGAGCCTAATTGTCCAGAACAATCTTTTCAACACCCCCCCAATCTCTGCCAGCCTCCCTCCCTCTCCCAGGCTCATTCCCCTGCTCCCCTCAATGAGAAGTCAGTTGAAAATTGGAGACCCCCTTTACTTCCCTCTGGGGGGTGGGACTTTTTCTCCCCAGAGGGTCAAATAAACAGAATTTTGTCCGCTCTATTTCCCAGTTCTTCCCCTCCCCCTTCCTGGTCTGAGCATATTTCCCCAGCTCCTGCAGCATGGGGGGACAGAAAAGGATCCAGGGAGGCATAGCTACCTTCATCCCATTCTGCAAGCGAGAAGACTGAGGTCCCATGGCTTGGCAGGAACAGAGCAGCTGGGAAGTCCCATAGCACAAGCTTTGCACACGGTAGCTCGGGGTTCGGTCCTGGGGACTGCCTAGGCCCCTAGGGAAAGCTCCAGACATGACCCCCGCCCCCAAGACAGAAAGTGTCACAGAAAGAAATGTGGCTTCAGAAACAGCGAGGGGGGGTCACAGCCAGGGTGATGGACAGTGGTCAGGGTGCTGGCCTTGCATGCAGCCAACTCTGTCTTCATCCCCGACATCCCACAGAGTCCACCCCGAGCGAATCCTGAGCACAAAGTCAGGAGTAAGCCCGGAGCATTGCAGGGTGTGGTTCTAAACATAAAGAAATGAGGTGCTGGAACAAAAGTAAATAGAGCAAGGAGTGTGTTTGCCTTGCATGGGGTGGACCTGGTTTTGATCCCCGACATCTCATATGGTCCCCGAGCACTACTAGGAGTGATTCCTGAGTGCAGAGCCGGAAGTAACCCCTGAGCACCACCGGATGTGGCCCTCAAAACAAAGCAAAAAAGAGGGGCCAAAGCAATTGCTCATCAGGAAGGGTATTTACCTTGCATGGAGGAACGTTGCATGGGGGGAACCTTGCATGGGGGACCTGGGATGCATGGATCCGCAGCATCGAATAAGGTCCCCTGAGCCTGCCAGGAGTGATCTCTGAGTGCAGAGCCAACAGTAACCCCTGAGTACTACCAGGTATGGCCAAAAATAAATAAATAAATAAATAAATAAATAATAATAAAGGAAGAAAGAAAAGAACACAAGAGAAAAGGAATAAAAGAAGAAATAATAGCCCCATTCCCTGCAGGAAATAGCTGGTGCCTCAGTTTCCCTATCTGTTAACAGAAAGCTCTGACAGCCTCTGAGATCACACGGGTCACCTCCAGCAGAAAGGCCAGAATATGAGTGTTACTTCTCACCGGATTTTCCCTCAGTGACCCCCCAAAATTCACAGTGTGGGGGAGGCTGGGGCCTGAGCCGTGGGGAGAAACTGCCTCGATCTGCCTGGAGCCTCCCCGCCCCTCCCTGGCACCTGGTTCTCCAGCTGGTACCAAAGCTGGGCCCCGGGCACAAAGAAGGTTAGGCAGCGCCCCAGGAGGCCGGCCGGGTCATGGCCCCTGCCGGCACCTGCCACGCCCACGCGGGTGCCCAAACAGGGCCCCAGATCCCGGTGACTCGATCCCTCCAAATTCAGGTGATGAGCCTCGGCTCCAGATCGCCAGACGTGCCCGGTCCCTGAGCCAGAGTGTGCCAGTCACCAACAGCAAGGCCTCGGACACCAACGCCCCAAGACCGGGTTTGGGGTGCAGGATGGCCCTGGCCGGGTGCAGCTGGCTCCTCCTTGGTGGTGAGCAGGAGGGGATCCCCATAATCTCAGTAGCTCAGGGGGTCCCGGGACAGGGAGGGTAGGCAGGAAGGTCCAAGGGGAAATGGACTTGGGGGTCCTCTTCCCATTGCCAGGCAGGGGTGAGCCAGGCAGGGGGTTCGGGAGGCCCCTCTGTTCCTCCCTCATGCCCGAGATCACCCCCTTGCCCCATGCCCGAGAGTGAGGGGCCACCGGCCTTCTCCCTATTTAGGTCAGGTCTCAGCATTCTCATCTTCAAAATGGGCCTAAATCCCGAGATTCCCCCCAGGCTGCCTGTTAGCAGCATTTTACTGCCGTTTTTCTGCTCTCCGAGTTGTTCTAGATGTTTCCATGCTGTGAACAAGACCTGAGGGAGAGAGGTTCACTCGTGACCCCCTCAACTTCAGAATCCAGATAGTCGGGGTTCAGAGAGTGGAGTGATGGGTTGTTCAGAGCAGGACTGGGGGGTGCAGGACTGAGTCACGCCCAGCGCCCCCTCTCTTAGGCCTGCAAACCAGGTGGGTCTGGGCATCCCTCTCCCCGAGACCCTGCCCTGCTGGGTCACCCCCAAACTACTAAGGGTCTGGGGGTCAGGATGTGAGCAGAGAAAGCTGAAACGGGAGTGTACTTCCCTCCCCTATTATGGGGCTGGAGAGACAAGACAGTGGGGTGGAGATGGAAATTAGGGGAGTCAGGGCTAAGTGGCAGGGCTGGGGTGCCAGCCTGAGCCCCCACATAGTCCTTGGCTGCCTATGGAGTCAGGAAGGGCCACTAGGGCCCACTGGAATTTGCGGTCCTGCAATTGGTCTCTGTCTGGTGTAGCTGGGGGTCCCAGGCAGAAGCCCCATACCCAGACCCCGGGTCTCGGACCCGGCCAGCCCACCCCACCGCACCCCACCCACTCCATCCCGCAGCCGCTGTCCTGGGTGCCCAGGCCCAGATCTCAATCACGCCCGAGCCAGCCCAGCCCGCCGAGGGCGACGACGTGACGCTGCTGGCCCGGGGCCTGGCGGGTGAGCTGCTGGCCTACAGCTGGTACGCGGGCCCCGAGCTCAGCCTGGCCTACCTGGTAGCCAGCTACATCGTCAGCACCGGAGACGAGACACCCGGGCCGGCCCACACGGGCCGCGAGGTGGTGCGGGCCGATGGCAGCCTGGACATCCGGGGCGCCCTGGCCAGCCAGTCGGGCACCTACATCCTGCAGACCCTCAACCGGCAGCTCCAGACGGAGGTGGGCTACGGACACTTGCAGGTCTATGGTGAGACCCCCGACACCCAACCCCAGGAGCCTCCACCCCTGAGACTCCCCCAGAAACCTCAAAACTCACCCAACCCCACCAGGGCCCTCAAAACCCACCCTGGACCCAAAACCCCAAAAATCCATCATAGAATCCCAAAACACCCAGACTCTCAGAACTCCCAAAACTCCACTCAGACCCTTAGAACCCCAAACTCCCTCATAGAACCACAGGACCCCAAAACTCATCCAGATACCCAGAACAAAACTCCTTGCCCAGAACCCCAGAACCTTAAAACTCAACCCAGAACCCCACAACAGACTCCAGAACCCCAAAAACTCAACACAGATACCCACAACAAAACTCCTGCCCAGGCTCCCAGAACCTCAAAACTCAACTCAGAACCCCACAAAAGACCCCCAGAACCCGAAAACTCACCCAAACCTCCAAAACTTCACCTCAGATCCCCAGAGATCAACCCAAGATTCCCACCCAGACACCCAGAAACCCACCCTAGACCCTTCGAAATCCACCCAGACCCCCCCAGGTTTCCCCAAGACCCACATCCCAGACCCCTTCAGATCCCCAAGAACCCCACCCAAATCCCCAGGCCTCCACCCAAGGCACCCCAGAATCCAGATTCCCCCACCCAGATTCCCCCAGGTCACCCAGACCTCCATCCAGAAACCCCTGGGGCCCACCCACCACCCAGCAACCATCTTTGGAGAAATGAGTGAGGGCCTGAGAGCTGACACCTAGTAATGACTTCATGTGCTAACCCCCACTTTGCCTGTGGAAGGCCCAGATTCACCCCCCTAGGACTGTATAGCACTTATCCTCCTGTTTCCTACACCCCTCGAACAGACTGATCACAGAACCAGGAGTCATCCCCCAGCCCCACTGGAGATAGTCCCTAGTTTAAAATTTTTTCAAATTAAACCCAGTAACGGGGGCAGTAGCACAGAGTATAAGGTGTTTGCCTTGCACACAGCAGACCTGGCTTCCTCATGGGATCCTCAGCATCCCATGTGGTCCCCCAAACACCACCAGGAGTGATTCCTGAGCAGAGCCAGGAGTAACCCCTGAGCACCGATGGGTATGACCCAAAAAGAAAGAAAGACAGACAAGCAAGCAAACACAACCCTAAAACATAATGAATTGAAACCATGCAGGAGAGAAAATAAATCTAATGTAAATGCTAGAAATGCTCACCTCCTTCAGGTTGGCCTTCAGAATTACACCTACCTTTTACTCCATTCTTTGTCTTGAAGTGGGGGGTGTCGAAGGGTCATAATGCAGCCCTGGCCTGGCGAGGTTTGGGGAGCATCCCTAGGAGCAGGCAGTGCCCGGTCCCCTCCCCCTGTCTCTTGCCCCCACAGAGATCTTGGCCCCACCCGTGGTGCTGGCAAACCAAACAGAGTTGGTGGAGCGGCGGGACACACTGCGGCTGGTGTGTGGCAGCCCAGGGGACGTTGATGCTCGCTGGTTCTTCAACGGGGACCCTCTGCCCATCGCCCTGCGCCTGGGCCTGTCCCCCGACGGCCGCTCGCTCACCCGCCACGGGGTCCGCAGGGAGGAGGCGGGCGCCTACCAGTGCGAGGTCTCGAACCCGGTCAGCACCAGCCGCAGTGAGCCCTTCAACCTCACCGTGTACTGTGAGTGCCCCCCCCATCACCATCACCTCCACAATGGGGAAACTGAGGCCAGGAAGCATAGAGAAGGGGTGCTAGCTAGCTCAGGATGCAGGATCCCCGTTTGTTTGAGCTTTCTGTTCTATTTCTGGACTCCCCACACACTCTGAAGAATATCGGGGGGGGGGGGGGGGACTCCATCCTGGGGAGTCATCCTGGGTGGTACTCCAGTATGGCTCTGTGGTACTTTGGGGATCTGACTCGACAGAGAAAAAGCAAGTTCCAGCCTTATGAGCCCCAGAATCCCTCCTAGACAACCCCACAGAAAGCGCTAGTTTGAGGGTCCCCAAAAGCGGTGGACCCACTTGGAAGACACAGTGGGGACCCTGGGGTCAATTTTTTGGCATTGCAAGAATAAATCAAAATAAGTCAAAACTCCTGTTTTGGGGGCCGGAGAGATAGCATGGAGGTAAGGCGTTTGCCTTTCATGCAGGAGGTCATCGGTTCGAATCCCGGCGCCCCATATGGTCCCCCGTGCCTGCCAGGAGCAATTTCTGAGCCTGGAGCCAGGAATAATCCCTGAGCACTGCCGGGTGTGACCCAAAAACCACAAAAAAAAAAAAAAAAAAAAAAAAAACTCCTGTTTTGTTTTAGTTTTAGGGTCACACACCCTGTAGTACTTAGGGGTTACTCCTGAAAGTCTCAATAGACTGTATGGGATCTGGGGGATTGAACCCTGGTCAGCTGCATGCAAAACAAACATCGTCCCTGCTGTGCTATAGCTCTGGCCCCAGAACTCCTGTTTTTAAAAAGTCATGAATAGGACTGGAGACGAACTGGGGTTTACCACAGTGCCAGGATCATCTCTCTAGGTAAAATCTGAGTTCTTAAGCACCGTGTCGTAACTGTTTGCTAGAATTAAGAAAATCTTGGGGTGCTGGAGAGATAGTGCAGCCGTAGGGCATATGCCTTGCATGCAGCTGACCCAGAAAGGATGGTGGTTCAAATCCTGGCATCCCAGATGATCCCCAGAGTCTGCCAGGAGCAATTTCTGAGTGCAGAACCAGAAGTAACCCCTGAGTGGTGCCAGGTGTGACTCAAAAACCAAAAAGGAAAGAAAGAAGAAAAGAAAGAAAGAAAAGAAAGAAAGAAAGAAAGAAAGGAAGGAAGGAAGGAAGGAAGGAAGGAAGGAAGGAAGGAAGGAAGGAAGGAAGGAAGGAAGGAAGGAAGGAAGGAAGGAAGGAAGGAAGGAAGGAAGGAAGAAAGAAAGAAAGAAAGAAAGAAAGAAAGAAAGAAAGAAAGAAAGAAAGAAAGAAAGAAAGAAAGAAAGAAAGAAAGAAAGAAAGAAAGAAAGAAAGAAAGAAAGAAAGAAAATCTTGGAGCTGGAGAGACAGCACAGCAGGGACAGTGGTTGCTTTGCACATGGCCACCCCAAATTCAATCTCCCCACTTCTCCATGGTCCCATATGAATCCACCAAGAGTGATCCCTGAACACAGAGCCAGGAGTGATCCCTGAATACCACAGGAGTGGCCCGCTGCCTTCTTAAAAACATTGAGGATTTTGGGCCAGAGTAATAGCAAGTAGTAGGTATTTGCCTTGCATGCGGCCAATCCAAGATGGACTGATCCCTGGCATCCCATATGGTCCCCGGAGCCAGGAGCCATATCTGAAAATTGTGGGTTTTTTAGGGAGTGTTGGGGTCACTCTAGAGGGCTGGCAAGACCCTATGGTGTGCCAGGGATCGAATCCTGCTGTATCAAAGCATACAGGTTGTTTGTTTAATACAGAGACAGACCACAAAACAAGTCTGATCCACACACCTGTTGGAAGAGAAAATAGGTTCCAGGAGATTGAAAGGGATTCAGATTGTCAGATTCTAGACAAGTCCAAAGGGGGAGGTGGGCTAAGAGAATCTCAGGGTCCGGTGGAAGGGGCAGCATAGGGGCGGAGGTAAAAGCAAACTAGGGTGTCCATCTCAATGACTCTCCCTCCTTCTCTCTCTCTTTCCCTCTCTCTCTGTCTTTCTCATCTCTTTCTGTCTCTCGGTCTGTCTCTCGGACTGTCTCTCTGTCTCTCTCTGTCTTTCTGTCTCTCTCTCTGTGTCTCTCTCTGTGTCTCTCTGTCTCTCTCTATCTCTCTCTGCCTCTGTGTCTCTCTGTCTCTCTCTGTCTCTCTGTCTCTCTGTCGATCTGTCTCTCTCTGTCTGTCTCTGTCTCTCTGTCTCTGTCTCTGTCTCTGTCTCTGTCTCTCTCTGTCTCTCTCTCTCTCTCTCTCTCTCTCTCTCTCTCTCTCCCCCTGCTGTCCCCCCAGTCGGGCCTGAGCGCGTGGCCATTTTACAAGACTCCATCACCCGCACGGGCTGCACCCTCAAAGTCGACTTCAACACGTCCCTCACCCTGATCTGTGCCTCCCACTCCTGCCCTGAACCCGAGTACGTGTGGGCCTTCAATGGACGCGCCCTGAAGAACGGCCAGGACCACCTCAACATCAGCAGCATGTCGGCCGCCCACGAGGGCACCTACACATGCATTGCCAAGAACCCCAAGACCCTGCTTTCGGGGTCTGCCTCGGTGGTGGTGAAGCTGTCTGGTAAGTAAACCCCCTTCTGACTCTCACCCATGGAGACTCAGCCGGACCCTGAGGCTCTGAGCCCAGCACACAATTGATTGAAAAGAAAAAGATTGGGGGGCTGGAGCCATAATAGCACAGCAGGGAAGGCATTTGCCTTGCACGAGGCTGACCTGGGTTCGATCCCCGGCATCCCATATGGTCCCCCAATTAGCCAGGAATGATTTCTATTCAGAGCCAAGAGTAACCCCTGAGCACTACAGGGTGTAGCCCAAAAAAAGTGGGGGGGGGGATTTCTTCCTTTCTATTTTTTTTCCTTTTGGGAGTGTCACTTCTGGTAGTGCTCAGGGGCCCTGTGAGGTCCTGAGGTTCAACCCCACATGTCAATTTGGCACTCCTGCCCTTGGAGAGAGACCTGAGACCCAGCTACTGGTCAGGTGACAAAGTGACAGGTCAAATGGTCTCACCGTGGTGCCAGGGATGAAGGAAGATTGTGTGAGTTGCAAAAGGGGTGACCCAAGCTTTAGCCCTGGAAACTGGGCTTGGCTCCCCGGCACCATGAATGCCCAAGGGACTGAGCCTAGAATCCTGAGCTAGGGGAGCCCCCAAAGAAACCTTCCCCCCCCAAAAAAGACACACCAGCCTCTGTCACCTAGAAAACAAGGCGCATCAGAGAGTGGGGCCCTTGGCGGGGGCCGCTGCCATGAAACTGCCATCAGTTCAAGGTCATACAGCTGGACTCAAGTCAGCCATCGCACTGCCAGGATGAGGCACCAGACCCCACCACCCACGCATGCCCCCAAATCTGGAATGGAGCCCCTTTCCTGGGGGTCAGCTTGGCACTGACCTCAGAGGACCTGGGCTGGGCAGGACATCCTCTGGGGCCCTTCTTCCCAGGGGGTGGGGCTTTCTCCCTTACCCCCCACCCGCACATTTCCTGGACATAGTGGCCTCAGACCTTCAGCTAAAGCCCAAATGGCCACGGAACACCCCTGGGACAGTAAGAAAAAAACTCCCCCCACTCTTGAATCTACTCCCATCCTCACTCCCTCCAGCAGGTGGGGCTCAGCCACTGGGTGGGTCCTCCTCCCCACTGAAGAGGTAAGTGCACCCCTGCTTCAGCTTCTGGCAACACCCCAGGACCCCAGCAGCCCCCCAACAGCTGCCTTGCCGGCCAAGGTGGGCTAAGAGAATCTCAAGACATTGTTCTTGTATGTGCGTGCGAGTAAACATGTATAAGATGTTGTGCATGTGGGGGGCAGGTATGCATTTATGTGGGTACAGGTATGAATATGTGTAAGCACCTGAAGGCAGGTGTGGTGCATGTGTGTATAGGCATTTATGCACATAGAGTACATGTGTGTGTCATGTATGTGTGTATACATGTTGTAGCCACATTCACACACATTCGCTGGGGCATCCTCCCCATGAGGGGTCCAGACACCAGGAGAGACAGAGGAAAGAGAGACAGGCCTTCCCCAAAGCAGGAGAAGACCAATCTGATGGAGGAGGAGGTGGGCAAGACCTTGGCCCAGACAGAAAGGGGAAGCAACTCCTTGGGGAAACTCCCTATCTGATGGGGGAGACATGGTCTTCAGGAGACATGGTCCTTTTTTTTTCCCTTTTTTTTTGTTTTTTGGACAATTCCTAATTTGTGGGGGGAGTCACCTTTGATGTGCTCCTAATCTGATGGAGGAGTCCAGGCTCCCCCACTTTCTAGGAATTTTCTGCTAGGATAGACTTGTCACCCATTCCAGGACTCTAGAATTTCCAATCTGATGGAGGAGACATGCCTGCCCCCCCCTCATCCCTTCTGGAATCTTCCCACCTGCTGAGGCCCACCCTCAGCCCCCACATTCTGAGGTCTCTAGATTAGGGCTGCCAACTTCCAACTTCCCAATGATAGCCAGAGGACCCCCCCCCAATCTGATAGAGGAGACGCCCCAAGGGCCCCTTCCATTTTTTAGGACTGAGAGGCCAGAAGGGTCACCTCTCCACCACCTGGGCACCTCCTTCCTCTGTCTCCATCCTACTCCCTGCAGGGGGGAGGCTCGCTGGGAGTGGAAGGAGGAGGGTGAGGGAGGACTCGCACCCCAGGTGCTCCCCAACCCAGCGTCCCCTCTTCTCTCCCCAGCGGCTGCCGTGGCCATGAGCATCGTGCCTGTCCCCAGCAAGCCCACGGAGGGCCAGGACGTGACGCTGACCGTGCAGGGGTACCCCAAGGACCTGCTGGTCTATGCCTGGTATCGGGGCCCGGCGGCTGAGCCCAACCGGCTGCTGAGCCAGTTGCCTTCGGGGAATTGGATTGCAGGCCCCGCACACACAGGCCGCGAGGTGGGCTTTGCCAACTGCTCCCTGCTGGTGCAGAAGCTCAACCTCACGGACGCGGGGCGCTACACCCTCAAGACCGTGACGCTGCAGGGCAAGACCGAGTCGCTGGAGCTGGAGCTACAGGTGGCACGTGAGTAGCAGGGCAGGTGGGCACCTCACCAAGGAGGCCTCTAGGACTGCCCCAGAGTGGCACACACCCTGGGCCTCTGTTCCTCCCTTTCTCTGGGAGCCAAAGGAGCCTGTCAAATGGATGACACGACCTGGGCCTCCTCCATCAGATGGGAGCCACCAACCCCATCAGCCCTCGGGCACACAGGAAGGTGAACCAAGCTGATGGTTTCTGACAAGGGGTGTCGTCTGAGTGGGGGGCAGCCTTTCTCCTACAGACTAAGTCCTGGGGGAATGATGCTTCTTCTACCCTACTGGGGAAAGGAGCTCTGGCAGAGGGGAGTCCGCCTCCCCCATCAGACTAGAAGGATAAGTGAGCATGGATCTTTGCCTCCCTCTTTAGACTGGGGGGGGAGGTCTAGACATTGGAGATCATGGTTGATCCTGAGCATTATATAGAGAGAGTGATTTCTATGATCAGAGCCTGGAGTTTCTCTCTCATGTGGAAATAGGGCAATACCCTGAGTTAGGATGGAGGCTCTTAAAGGCTTAGATTGTTTGTCTTTACTTATTCCGCAGAGTTTCCCATAGTCAGAAACAGTAGCTCCTCTGTCTCCTCATCCTGGGAATTCCCCCATGATGAAAACCACCAGAATCAAGGACCATGTCTCCTCCATCAGACTGGGAGCTCCCAGAAATAGGAACCTTGTTTCCTCCATCAGACTGGGAATTCTCAGAATCCAGGACCATGTCTCCACCATCAGACTGGGAGCTCCCAGAATTAGGGACCATGTCTCCTCCATCAGACTGGGAGCTCCCAGAATTAGGGACCTTGTTTCCTCCATCAGACTGGGAGCTCCCAGATATAGGGACCATGTCTCCTCCATCAGACTGGGAGCTCCCAGAAATAGGGACCATGTCTCCTCCATCAGACTGGGAGCTCCCAGAATTAGGGACCATGTCTCCTCCATCAGACTGGGAGCTCCCAGAATTAGGGACCTTGTTTCCTCCATCAGACTGGGAGCTCCCAGAATCAGGGACCATGTCTCCTCCATCAGACCTTGAACTCCCAGAATTAGTGACCATGTTTTCTCTGGAAAAAAACTGGAAGCTCTCAGAATCAGGGACCATGTCTCCCCCCATCAGACAGGCACTGTCAGATGTGATGTCTATCTCTCTCTTGGTACTGAAACTTTAGGAACCTGACACCAGGTCACTGGACACCCCCCATCACCCCCAAGCAAACCGTGGCTTTCAGGGGCAGTTCTGGGGGCCAGTGGTGCACAGGCACCCCAGGAAGCTCCAGATTCCCTTTCACTGTCTCTCTCCTCACAGTCAGCTTCCCTCCCTCGCACCCGTCCACGGACCAGCACCACCACCTTCATCAGAATGTGGCACAGGCTGAGCAGGGCGGGGTGGGCGCGGGAGGCCAGGGGATGGGCTGGCTGGGGAGCAGGGAGGGTGGGTTCCCGGGGACCAGTCCCTCCGCCCCCTGATCTTGCTCTGCCCCGTGGCCCCTCTCCCCACAGCCCTGGAATAGCTGCGTGGAGACCAGACGTCTGCAGACACGAGCTCTTTCCACCAGAGGTTGCGCAGCCTCGGGGTCTCCTTTCCTGCCTGGAGGAGCTCACCAGGGCCTGCAGAACCCGCCTCCTTCCGCCCTATCTAACTCCCATGCGAGGATCCCTCCTGAGCTGGCCTGGAGGCCCGGGGGCCATAAATGTCCTGGATAACATGCGTGTGTCAGCA
Organism: Suncus etruscus; assembly: GCF_024139225.1. Lineage (NCBI taxonomy): Eukaryota > Metazoa > Chordata > Mammalia > Eulipotyphla > Soricidae > Suncus > Suncus etruscus. The sequence goes on from NC_064861.1 coordinate 88,929,643, forward strand.
CCTCCTTCCACCCCTGCCACTGGGCCACCTTCCCACACAAAACCCTCTCATTCTGGGTGACATGAGTGACAGGACAGTGGGGAAGGGGCACCTGCCATGCATGTTCAATCTCCGGCATCCCATATGGTCCCTTGACCACTTCCAGGAAAGATCATTAGAGCAGAGCCAGGAGTAACCCATGAGCACTGCCAGGTGTGGCCCAAGAGACAAAACAAACAAAACTAAACAAACAAAAAACAAGAATGGTGATTGGGAACCAAACAGTGTCTTTTTACTCCTCTCTCACTAGTGGGGCCTGACCTACAGCTAAAACGTCCAGCTAAAGAGAAACCAACTGTGTTAGAAGGGACAATGGCAGGTTGGGGTTGCAACCCAAAGGGAGAGCTGCATGCATAAGGTTCTAGCACCAAAAAAAAAAAAAAAAAAAGAAGAAGAAGGAAGGTTAGTAGATGCCAGGTGTGGGGTTCACAATGAGGACAAGGGCCAAAAAGTCTAAGATGGAGACTGTCTGATATTCCAGGACAGCAATGGCAGATCTGGGGATGGCTGTGTTGAAAGAAAAGGTGGGTGTGGAAAGGCTACCTACCATCTCTCTAACTACTGTAATGGCTGTCCGTTAACAGCCCATCACTGATGTCATGAAGCAACCCGTCTATGGAAAGAGGTGTGGGTGGTCAGAGCTGCACCCAGAGGGAAAATGATAGCCTTAAAATACTCAATAGGGGACAGAGCAATAGGACAGCCAGTAAGGCATTTGTCTTGCATGCAGCTGTCCCAGGCTTGATCCCCAGCACCCCAGATGGCCCCCATGCCTGCCAGGAGAGTGGTTTCTGAGCAAAGCCATAGGTAACCCCTGAGAACCAGCAGGTAGCTCAAAAACAACAACAACAACAATTTCTGGGCCCGGAGAGACAGCACAGCAGTGTTTGCCTTGCAAGCAGCCGATCCAGGACCTAAGGTGGTTGGTTCAAATCCCAGTATCCCATATGGTCCCCCGTGCCTGCCAGGAGCTATTTCTGAGCGGACAGCCAGGAGTAACCCCTGAGCAACGCCGGGTGTGGCCCAAAAACCAAAAACCAAACAAAACAAAAAAAAATTTTTATGCCTTTGGGGCAATAGTACAACAGTAGGTAAGGCACTTGCCCTGCACGCAGCTGTCTCAGGTTCAATTCTTGGCATCTCATATGATTCCCCAAGCCCCCCAAGAGTAATGCCTAAGCACAAAACTAGGATTAAATCCTGAGCACTATTGGGTGTGCCCCCCCAAAAAAAAAGCTAAAATCAAATGAACCAAACCAAAAAGAGAACAAGGATACTAAAACAGGTACTCTGGAATTGTTGATTAAATAGACAAAACTTAGAGGCTCTGTAAATATGTACGGATCAGGGACTGAGCTGTGTCTCGCCCCCCTCCTCTACTATAGGACTGCACAGCCCCAGTGACTACACCTAGGGCTCTTCCATATCACCTTCCCAGAAAGTTTTGCAGCTGCTAGGGGTCATGTGATCTATTCTGGCCAATGAGAGAAGGAAAAAGCCCAAGTCCTGCCCCTGGCCCCACCCACCCAAGCATAGCATCATGGAGTCTGGCCAGCTGCTCCCTGTTTCTCCTCCAATCTGAGGTTTCCAGACTAGGAGAAAAAGATGAATTTAAGGATCCTGGGGGGAAAGACCGTAGGGGGTTGAGGGTCAAAACCAGGGTTCCAGCATGCAAAGCATGGGCTGTGTCCTGGCTCTTAAAGCCCAACTTCACCCCAATTCAATTCAAATAGGACCCAAAGACCCCCTTCACCAAGTTCTCAACTTTAGGGCTATGACATCAGGTAGAATTTCTCTTCAGTTGAGTCTGGAGAGAGAATTCAGGGGTAAGTCCGCAGGGAAGGCCTTTGCCTAGCACATAGCCAGTCCCGGGTTCAAGCCCCAACATCCCATATGGTCCCCTAAGCACCGCCAGAAGTAAGCAGTAAGCATTGCCGGGTGTGGCCCCAAAACAAACAAACAAACAAAATGTTTTTTCTCACCTGAGCCACAGGCACAGCAGCAAATGATTTGGGGGCAAAGTTGGGGGGCTGAGGGTGTCAGATGGAGCCCTCTTCAGAATGAGGCCAGCAGGAGGGGCAGGGAGGCACCCCCCAGGGGGGAGAAGCTACTCAGGTTTCTAGGTCAACCAATCCTGAATCCTCAGAGTGTGGGGGATCAGATGTCCCCAGATGCCCTCCCTCCAGGCACCCCAGAATCTTCCCAGTCCTTCTTCAACCGTGCAGCAAAGAACAGCAATTACACGCACACACCCCAAGAAAAATAATCAGAAGGTCCCAGAACTCAGAGTTACTCTGTCCTTCTTACCGGTACTCTGAGGTCACACACCCCCATCCTCCAGTGGCTCAGGGCTATAGCGGGGTGCGGGACACCGTAAGTGGAAGCACCCCCCCCCTTTGCAGCCCACTTTGAACTAAGTGCCTGGCATCCAGGGAGTTGAACTAGCCAGAGGAGACTGCCCGGAACCAGCCCCTAAGTGCTCGGTCAGGGCTTTTGACCCCACTCCCACGTCTGCCATATGCGCAGATGGAACGGCCCAAAATAACCATTTTTCTGTAATGCCTTCCTGGGGGATTTCATTGACCAAGCCATTGCAGATCTGCCTCTTTTTATGGAACTGTCCTTGACAAGTACAAGAAATGACCTGCAGGAAAGAAGGGGTCAGAGAGATAATACAGGAATGGGGGGGGGGGGGCTACCTTGCACACAGGCCATAGGCACTGAGCTGGGTCTCTTAAGTACCGAGCCAGGAGGCAGCCCCGAGCACTGCCAGGTGAGGCCCCAAAATCAAAATAAATAAGGAAAATGTTAGGGCTGAGAGATAGTACAATGGGGAGGGCAGGGACTGGAGCGATAGCACAGCAGTAGGGCATTTGCCTTGCACGCAGCTGACCCAGGACAGAGCGGGTTCAATCCCCGGCATCCCAATATGGTCCCCTGAGCCAGGAGTGATTTCTGAGTGCATAGCCAGGAGTAACCCCTGAGCATCACTGGATGTAACCCAAAAACCAACACACACACAAACACACACACACACACACACACACACACACACACACACAGAGGGCACTTGCTTCCCTTGCACAGAGCTGATCCGAGTTCTATTCCCAGCATCCTATATGGTACCTTAAGTACCACCTGGAATGATTCTTGAGTTCAGAGCCAGAATTAACCACTGAGCATCACTGGGGTGTGGCCCCCAAAAACAAAAATAATAAAAATAAAAATGCCTAGGGACCAGAGGGTGTGACCCAAAAACCAAAGCAAAACAAAACATCAAAAACCCTACAAAGTACTTAGTTTGGACTATTCTGTTGGGACTTTTGGGGCCCAGATTCAGGGACCGTTAGTAACAAAACATAAGACGGTCATGAGGGGGGACATGCATGAGGGCTCATCGGGGAAGGACCCAGGCCTAGGCATGATGCCAACAGGAGCACACAGTCCCCTCCAAACCCCCCCAGAATGCTCGGATGGTTCTTGGGGTCTGGGATCCACTGCAGGGGCTTGAGGCCCTCCCTGGGGGCCAGGGCAACTTCCCTCTGCCCATTCCCACCCTCCCCCCATCCAGATGCCTTTTCTCAAGTAGCCCTTTGGGCACCTGGGGGCAGGAGTGGGGGCAGCATTGACCTTGAGGCCAATGCACACAAAGGATCAGCTGGTCAGGAGCCCCCCCCCCTGCGCCCCAAGAGGAAGGAAACTGCCTTGCCTTCCTGCCCGGGGCTGGAGTGTTGATTCAGGACCCAGGGGGGGTCAGGCAGGCACGGGGTGCCAAGGCCAGGTTTGGGGAGGGGAGCAGGGACTGTGTTCAACTGGAAAGAGGGTGTCCTGGCAGTCTAAGGTGGCACAGGCCCGGGCAGCGCCATGGAGGACTGGCAGGTGGACTAGGGGGGCTTCTCCAGGCCAGGATTGGGCACCCCCTATCCTCTGTGGGGGAGCAAACTGGGTTTGATGGCCCCACTGGGGCTTTGCTCCCTTCTTTCCTTCTGCTCAGAATATTCTTTGCTCAGAAGAGTCTTCCAAGAAGATTGACATATGTTCTCTCAGAAGGACCCCCTTCTGAGGACCCCTGAGCACCCCCATGTGCCCGTGATTTCTTTTTTAGGGGAACACCCAATGGTGCTCAGAAGATACTCCCGGCCTGGTTCCCAGTGGTACTGAGGGACCATGGGGTATGGAACTAGGCCCAACACTTACAGAGTCTTTGCGCTGACCATTAGGACATCTCTCTGGCCCTGGTATGTAAATATAATTCCTTTGTTTACTCTTCCCTACTCCTCATCAACTGTCTTGTTCTACCCCAGGGGCCAGAGATCCCTCTTAGACACCCTGATTCCCTTTCCAGGAGTTCCATCTCCCCACACAGACTCCTGGAGGTCAGGCCTATCATGGAGAAAAGGGGAGAGACATATAATTGTACCCCTAAGGATCCCCAGGAAAGCAGAATCATCATCTATACCCCCAGTGGGGCAAACACCCCTGCTTTAAGGCTACCAAATAAGGGGGCCAGAGCGATAGCACATTGGGGAAGACATTTGCCTTGCACACAGCTGACCTGGGTTCGATTCCCAGCATCCCACAGAGTTTCCTGAACACCGCCAGGAGTGATTCCTAAGTGCAGAGACGGGGTAAGCTCTGGATGTAGAACCCAAAAAACAGTTGCCAGGTGAGAGAATATTTGGATCTTAGGACAGAGAAGACACTGCAGGGTCCCTGGGGACTGGTGACTGAAGCACTTTTCCTCCTGCCCTCTGGGGCACTTAAGGTACAGCTCAGATGGGCTGGAGTGATAGCACAGCAGTAGGACATTTGCCTTGCACACAGCTGACCCAGGATGGACACAAGTTCTATCTCCAGCACCCCACATGGTCCCCCAAGCCTCCCAGGAGTGATTTCTGAGTGCAGAGCCAGGAGTAACCCCTGAGCAATGCCGGATGTGACCCCTCCCCCAAAAATTGACACAGCTCAGAGTTTAATCCCCAGAACCCAGCAAGGACGTCACACTAGCAACTCCTCCTGTCTGCTTGGGGCCACATCCGGCTGACTCCTGGCTCTGCACTCATGAGTCACTCCTGACAGTGCTCAGGGGAACTTGTGGGAAGCCAGAGATGAAACCCGGGTCAGCCTTATGCAAGGCAGACGCCCTCCCCACCGTGTTATCGCTCCGGCCCTGCTGGGCCCCCTTTGATTCTATGTTGGTGTCGTTTCCTCTGAGCCAGGAGCGAGTTAGAGCAATAGAACAGCAGGTAGGATGCTGGCCTTGATAAGGTTGACTCGGGTTCGATCCCCAGCACCCCATGTGAGCCTGGAGCACAGAGCCAGGAATAACCACAAGCTCCTCTGAGTGTGACCCAAACCACCCCCACCCCAAAAAGAAGGTGATGAATAACTAAATTTGGGGGTGTCCAACATCAGAAATGTTAGTTTTTGAGTTTGGGGGATGTTTGGACACCCCACACCTTCCTGCATTGCTGGAGGATCGACTGTTTAGGGTAACATTTGAAGGTCCAGGGGGAGGGGGACACCAGCCAGCACCCCACAAGTGAAGTGAGAGAGCAGAGGCTCTGCTGGGAGCCAGGGAATAGCAATTCAGGTGGAGGACCTGAGGTCAAGGGCAGGAAAACAGGGTGTAGGCCAGCAGCGAGGTGGGACAGGGAGCAGACGGGGACAGTGTGAACCTCATAGGATCGAGCTCAAGCCAGAGTGATAACACAGCAGTAATGACGTTTGCCTAACACACGGCCAACATAGGTTTGAATCCCAGCATCCCATATGGTCCCCCGAGCCTGCCAAGAAAGACTTCTGCATCCAGAGCTAGGAGTAACTCCTGAGCGCCACCGGTGTAACCAAAAAATAAATAAATAAATAAATAAATATGGGGCCAGAACAATAGTATACAGAATAGAGATCACTTGCTTTGCATGTGGTAGACCTGGGTTCAATCCCCAGGGATCCCATAAGATCCCCTGAACCCCTCCCGGAATGATCTCTGAGCACAGAGCCAGGAGTAACCCTCTCTGAGCACTGCCAGGTGCGGCCCCCCAACTAACTAAAATGTGGGGACTAGAGGGAACCAAAAGGGTTTTACATGTGGGAGCCCCAGGCTTCATGCCAAGCACCAAATGCCGCCCTAGCACTGTCAGGTGGGACCCCAAAACAATGAACTCCCATAAAAAGAGACTCAGGCTGGAAATGCAGACCTGGGTTCGAGCCCAACAAAACACACACAGACAGGAGACTAGGGCTGGGACACAGGGGAGGGCAGCTGTGTGGCTTTTCCAGCTCCTCCCTCAGCCCCCCTCAGCCAGCTCCCCCCACACCCGCCCCTGTCATCTGTTTTATGACAGGGAAGTTGGTTTTCCCCGACCCATCAGACAGCCCTTCCCTCTGCCCGGCCCTGACCCTCCCACCTCCCTCGGGAAGCCCCGGGCCACCTCCTGAAATGTCCCAGCAGGAAGGGGGGCTGCCACCCTGTTCATCCAGCCAGATGGTCCCCCAAAAAGGGGAAGTGGGTCACCCCTGTTCACTAGCATGTGGCTTTAGGGTCCCACCACCCCTCCTTCAGCTCCAGAGGAGCTGAGGGCAGAACTAACATTTCTTCCCACGTATCACAATGCTCACACCCTCTGAAACTCTGACTGTGGGGGAACTGGGATTTGAACCCAGGTCCTCAGAGAAGAACATCCTGCCAGAACCCACTGAGGTCAGGGCTGAGATGAGGGAACCAAGGGTGGCAGGTGGGGGGATTGGCCTGACCCAGCTGGCAGTCTAGAAGGCTTTCCTGGAAGAGGGGCAGCTCAGAGTTGAAAAGGAAAGATGGGGAGTTAAGGGGGTCCTGTGTTTCAGGTTGAGGGCAATAAATAGCATTTGCAAAAGAAATGAGAGGATTAAGGGGAGATCTGCAGGTTCTAACAGGACCATGTCCTTTCCCCTGACTGAAGGGACCAGACGAAGAGCTTATGTTGCAAGTCAGCCCCTGAAGAGGTTGACTAATGGAGGGATGAAGGATGAGGTCTTTCCGCTTCAGCTCGAAGCACGCGTCTGCCACCCAGTCTAGCCGACGGTTCTGAGGTGAAACAGCAGGTAAACAGCTCGCAGACAGTCAGGCTTGTGGAAATATTAGCTTTATTCAGTGGACAAGACTGAAGTCCAAAGCCTCAGCATCAGTTCCTGCCAAAAAGCCTCTCGCCTTCCACAGACCCTTGTTTTTATCCCCCAGAATCAGGTACCACCCAATGGTGGGATCAGATACCACCCAATGGTGGAAGCAGAATCAGGTACTACCCTAGGGTGGGGACAGAATGCCAGGTCACACCCTAGGGTAGGGCACAATCACTGATCAAGGTAGGGTCAGTAACATAATAATCCCCTAAAATATTTACACACATAACAGGCTTAGAGCTTTATGATGGGCAAGGGGCCTTGTTGGACCCCTCAGTGCTCAGGCAGAAGGGGTCACTAAGGACAATGAGAAATAGTTAACTTGCTTTTTGTATGCAGCCATGGCTGGATTCCAACCCTAGCACCCCTGAGCACAGAGCCAGAAGTAAGCCCAAACCCACTCCCAAAAAATACCAAACAGGGGGTCGGAGCAATAGCACAGCGACAGGGCATTTGCCTTGCATGCGGCCAACCCAGGACAGAAGCTGGTTTGATCCCTGGCATCCCATATGATCCTCCCCGAGCCTGCCAGGAGTGATTTCTGAGTGCAGAGCCAAAAACCCACTCACCTCTGAGCACCAGTGTGGCCAAAAACCAAAAGAAACAAAGAGCCAGGTGAAATATAATGGGAGGAATGGAGCCTCAGAAAGGTGACATCTACCCGGGGCATGGGAAGGAGAAATGGGGGATCAGGAAGCATTTGGGTTGGTGGGAGGAACTGAGGGATCCAGAAAATGCTCATCATACCACAAAAACCTGGAAGCTTCTAGAGAGGACCACTTGGGGTCGGTTGGGGGTTCCTCCCAGACTGGGGGAACCAAGAAGGAGATGAGGAGCAGTTCTTATTTTATTTTGTTTCATTTCATTTTGCTTTGCTTTTTTTTTGTTTTTGTTTTTGTTTTTTTTGCTTTGGGGGAGCCACATCGGCAGTGATCAGGGCTTACTCCTGGCTCTGTGCTCAGGAATCATTCCTGGCAGGCTCAGGGGTCCATGTGGGATGCTTGGGATCAAACCCAGGTTGGCTGTGTACAAAGCAAACACCCTCTCCACTGTGCTATTGTCCAGGAAGTGCAGTATTGCAGAAAGTCCCCTCAGCTGTTTGTAAAAAGGGGGTGTCGGGGCTGGGCTGGACTTGGGGCCCAGGGGGGCACCAATTCCTCCTCCCTGGTGCGGAGGATGCCCGCTTTCCACCTGCTCCACCTGAACGGCCATGACCGCTAGGTGGCGCCAGGACCCCAGTGGCCAGGGGAGTGTCCAGGGCTGGGCAGCTCAGGTCTTCCAAACCCCAGAACCTCCCAGAACCTCCTAAAACCTCCTAGAATCTCCCAGAACCTGTAGAAGTTCCATCCTGCATTCAGCAGATGGTTGCAAAGCAGCCACAAATTCCTTTAACCAGGCAGTCCAGAGTGAATGTGCCCCCCCCACCTTGGCCTGTGTCTCCCCCTTCAGACAGGGGGGTTCTTCTACCGTCAGATTCAAAACCCCTCACCTCCTGGAGCCATAGCACAGAGGGGAGGGCGCTTGCCTCACACCAGTTAGCTGGGGTTCCATCCCCGGCATCCCATACGTAGGGTCCCCTGATCACCGCCAGGAATGATCCCTGAGTGCAGAGCTAGGAATAAGCCCTGAGCACCACTGGGTGTGGCCCTCCCAAAGACAAATTAATTTATTAATAAAATTTAAACCCCGGGGCTGGAGCCATAGCACTGCGGGTAGGGCAATTTGCCTCACATGTGGCAGACCCAGGTTCGATCCCTGCATCCTATATGCTCCCCCAGAACCTGCCAGGAGTGATTTCTGAGCACAGAGCCAGGAGTGATCCCTGATTGCTGCCGGGTGTGGCCCCCCAAAAATAATCGCACACCAAAAATATAAATATATAAGTAAGTAAAAATAAAAGAGTGGGGCCAGAGCAATAGCACAGAAGTAGGGTGTTTGCCTTGCACGCAGTTTACCCAGGACGAACCTGGGTTCGATCTCCGGCGTCCCATATGGTCTCCAAACCAGGAACAATTTCTGAGTGCAAAGCCAGGAGTAACCCCTGAGCACTGCCGGGTGTGACCCCCCCAAAAAAGGGGGGTTTCTTATATATCTCCTGATTCTGCTGCCTCCTTCTTCAGATTGGCAACACCTGGTCACATCCACCATCAGTTTGGGGAAACCGAAACTGTCTGGGGAAACCCAAACATCAGGAAAGAGAAACGGGGACCCTGCAGCATTTAGAGGGTCCTTCTTGCATGTGCAGACGACCGATGCCCTCCTGCTGGACAGAAAGGGAAACTGAGACACAGAGCAATGCTGCCCTCCGGGTATCCGGCACGCCCCCGGCACACCCCCTGGCACGAGGACCAGGGGAATTCTGCCTGTCTCCGCTCACCCGGCTGTTTATCTGCTCAGGCTAAAGTCCAGAGCTGGGCTCAGTGCTCCTGGGGGTGAGGGGAGGTGCTGTTGAGCCCCACCCTGGAAGTCAACACTTCCTGTAGGGACTGAAAACTGTTCCCCCTGCATTGATGGGGCCTTAGTTTCCCCTGCAGGCCATTGGGAAGGTCCACTGAGCCCATGACCCAAGGCAAGGCATGGAAGCCCCTTGGCCTGTCTGTTCACCCTTCCTCTGCCTTCAGAACCCCACCTCTGCCTAGCTGAAGTAGATCTCCCCACCTTCACCAGAAGCTGGGAGGGCTCCCCAGGACTCTGAGAAACCCCCAATCTGCATCCTCAGGGCCCTCTCTGACTCTCAGCAGATTATGCAAGCATGCCACCCCATCTCAGAGGCTTCCCAGTGTGTCCTATCTCCACAGTCCAGGCCTGGGTCTCTCCCTCTGACTGATCCTGATCCCCCCCCCAAGCATCTCTGGAGGTACCTTTCAGACCAATAAGGCACCAGGTATTGGGGGACCACCTTGGAAACCACCTCCATAGCTCAGGCAGGCAACAGGCTGTGATGTGGGAGTCCCTAGGTTCCAGCCCCAGCCCCCTAGAGTCACCTCCGAGTAGCCTTGATATACAGGTGTGTCCTGCCCCCCAAAACCACCGCAAAACCCCATTCCTGTGATTCCTCATCTGCCCTTCCAGCCCTGTGCCCATGTCACCCCCGAGGTCATTGAAGCTCCAGATGCCCTGGCCCCCACCTACCAGCAAAGTCAGCCTGGTTGAGGACGCCCATCTTCCTGGCAGCCTGATCAACCTGCTACACACAAACACACACACCCAGAAATGCGCAAGGACACAGCGCACGCAGACATATACAAACACACAGAGACACAGACACACAGAGATGCACACAGACAGACACACACAGAGATATACATAGACACAGAGATATACTCACAGATACACAGACTCTGTTATTTGGGAAGCACACTCAGCAGTGCTCGGGGGTACTCCGACCTTGGTGCTCTGAAACCCATGTGGTGCCCTGTACTGTGGCCCTCGCTGGCTCCCTGTGCAGCTAGGGCAATCCCCAGAAATCCCCAATTGGCCCATACAAATCAATAATGGGGTCACCAGCACCCCACACACACATGTTGCCAGGGTTGTTAAACTCAAGGTTTTACAGAAATGAAACACAATGTGAATGGAAGTTTGCTCCTGACCACTGAGCTCTCTCTATGGCCCTTCAACAATATTTTTTTTTCTCAAAGAATATGAACTGGTGGGGCCGGAGAGATAGCACAGCGGTAAGGCATTTGCCTTAGATGCAGAAGGACAATGGTTCAAATCCCTGCATCCCATATGGTCCCCCAAGCCTGCCAGGAGCGATTTCTGAGTAGAGCCAGGAGTAACTCCTGAGCACTGCTGGGTGTGACCCAAAAACAAAAACAAACAAACAAAAAAAGACTATGAACTGGTCCTGAGTGATATTTTAGCAGGGAGGGTGTTTTCCTTGAATGTAGTGGACCCAAGTTGGATCCCCAAAATCCCATAGGGTTCCCCGAGCACTGGAATGATTCTTTTTTTTTTTTTTTTTTGTGGTTTTTGGGTCACACCCGGCAGTGCTCAGGGGTTATTCCTGGCTCCAGGCTCAGAAATTGCTCCTGGCAGGCACGGGGGACCATATGGGACACCGGGATTCGAACCGATGACCTCCTGCATGAAAGGCAAACGCCTAACCTCCATGCTATCTCTCCGGCCCTGGAATGATTCTTGAGCGCAGAACCAGGGGTAACCCCTGAGCACTGCCGGGTATGGCTCAAAAGAAAACAAAATTTAAATAAATAAAAAAATAAAAATAGATCGGGGCTGGAGTGGTGGCTCAAGCGGTAGGGCAGTTGCCTTGCATGCATTGACCTAGGATGGATGGTGGTTTGATCTCCTGGCGTCCCATATGGTCCCAAATCCAGGAGCGATTTCTGAGTGCATAGCCAGAAGTAACCCCTGAGCGTCACCAGGTGTGACCCAAAAACCAAAATAAAATAAAATAAAAATAAAAACATATCCAATGGCAGAAGACAGAGCTCAGCAGATTGGATCACATACTTTGTTCTCAACCAATCCCTGGTGCTTTAGAGCCTCATCAGCACTGCCAGAAATTATCCCTGAGCATCATGGGAGGGTAACTACCCCCTCCCCCAGAAAAAGTAACCCAAAATTGGGCCAGAGTAATAGTACAGTGGTAAGGAGCTTGCCTTGTACGTGACCAACCCAGGTTCAATTCCTGGCATCCTGTATGGTCCCCTAAACCTGCCAGGAGTGAATCTGAGCAGAGTAAGGAGTTAGCCCTAAGCATCACCAGATATGGCCCAAACCCACCCCCCTGCCTCCTGCTGAAATATAAAGCAACTTAAAATTAAAACCATGGGTACCGGAGAGATAGCATGGAGGTAAGGCATTTGCCTTTCATGCAGGAGGTCATCGGTTCAAATCCCAGTGTCCCATATGGTCCTCCGTGCTTGCCAGGAGCAATTTCTGAGCCTGGAGCCAGGAATAACCCTTGAGCACTGCCGGGTGTGACCCAAAAACCACACACACACAAAAATTAAAACCATGAAAAAAATAAAATAAAATAAATAGAAACCATGAGGGCCGAAGCCATAGCACAGCGGCAGGGCATTTGCCTTGCACACAGATGATCCAGGACTGAAGGTGGTTTGAATCCCAGCATCCCGTATGGTCTCCTGAGCCTGCCAGGAGCGATTTCTGAGTGAAGAGCCAGGAGTAACCCCTCAGCGCCACTGGGTGTGACCCAAAAACCAATAAATAAGTAAATAAATAAAAATAATAAAATGAGGGGCCGGAGAGATAGCATGGAGGTAAGGTGTTTGCCTTTCATGCAGGAGGTCATCGGTTCGAATCCCGGTGTCCCATATGGTCCCCCGTGCCTGCCAGGAGCAATTTCTGAGTCTGGAGCCAGGAATAACCCCTGAGCACTGCCGGGTGTGACCCAAAAACCAAAAAAAAAAAAAAAAAAAAAAAAGAAATAAAAACCATGGGGAGAAATGCATGATGGGAAGGAAAGGTTAGTTGCCACAGACACCATTTGGGAGTGGTGACAGCACCCTCTATCTTGACTGGGAGATGATTCTTTTGGGGGGCCACACCCACTCCTGGCTCTGTGCTCAGGGATCATTCCTAAGAGGCTCAAGGCTCATATGGGGTGCCGGAGATTGAACCCAGGTAGACCATGTGCAGGTAAATGTCCTATCAGCCTTGCTATCATTCTGGCCTCTGATTGGAAGCCGGTTCTCCGATTGTAAACTTTTATCAGAGCTCATCTACCATAATGAAAGGGGTGCGTTTTATTGTACATAAATTGTACCCCAATAAAGGTGGTTTATTTTATCTTATCTCCTCTTCCTCTGCCCTACTAAATGACCCTAGGGAAAGTCCCTAAGCTTGCTTTGCAGGTGAAGGAGGAGGCGAGAGGGGGAAGGAAGGAGTATGCACCCAAGTTAGAGATTGAGGGGGGTCAGGTCTCACCATGGGTTCAGGGGTGTGTGCAAGAAATGTTTGCAAAGGGCCAAAGGGATAGTGCAGCTGGGAGGAGTACTTGCCTTGCACACAAACAAGCCTGGTTTGATCCCCGGCATCCCATATGGTTCCTTGAGCCTGCCAGGAGCAGGTGTAAACTCTAAGTAAAACCAGAAGTATATTCTGAGCATTACCAAGTGTGGCCCTAAAATAAAACAAAATTTTTGCAAAAGATCAAAGCAATAGCATGGGGGGGGGGGCGGAGAGGTGGAGAGATAGAACAGCAGTAGGAAGTTAGCCTTGCATGCGGCCAACCCAGGAGGGACCCCGTTCAATCCCTGGCATCCCATATGGTCTCCCAGCCTGCCAGGGACAATTTGTGAGTGCAGATCTAGGAGGAACCCCTGAGCAACACCAGATATGGTCCCAAAAGCAACAATAAATAAATAAATAAAGTCTAAAAAAAATAGTACGGTGGTTTCTTGTTTTGCACGTGACTAGCCAGACCTCGATCCTCAGCATTCCATAAGGTCCCCTGTGCACTGCCCGAAGTGACTGATCCCTGAGCGCAAAGTCAGGAGGACACCCTGAGCATCGCCGAGTGTGCCCCAAAAACAAACAACAAAGAAGAAACCTTTGCAAATCAAACAGGAGGATTTGACAGTCTCTGGGAGTTGAAAGGCCACAGAGATCTCTGCTGCTGACAAAGTCACCGCAGCTCCAAGATGCAGTCTCAGGCTGAGCCTGTCAGGTCCCCCTGGAGTTCCTTGGACATTTCTTCCTTTCTTGGGTACCCCTTCCCTTTTTGGGGGCGATGGGTGCACATCCAGCGGTGCTCAAGGCTTACTTCTGGCTCTGTGCTTAGGAATCACTTCCTGGAAGAGCTCAGGGGAACATGGGATGTCGGGGATCTCTTAACCAGGGTCCTTTGCATGTAAGGCAAGTTCCCTCTTCACTGTACTAGATAGATTGATATGTGATGTGATATGATATTATACGATTTGATATGTAGTATGGTATGATATTAAATTATATAATGTGGTATAATATGATATGGAATTGTATGATATAAAATTATATATGACATGGGGACCAGAGAGATAGCACAGCGGTAGGGCGATTGCCTTGCATGCAGCCCATCCAGGACGAACTGTGCTTCGAATTCCAGCATTCCATATGGTCCCCCGAGTCTGCCAAGAGCGATTTTTGAGCACAGAGCCAGGAGTAACCCCTGAGCACCACCGGGTGTGTGACCAAAAATAAATATATATATGTATGATATGATACAATATGATATAACATATAAAATGATATGATATATGGTATGATGTGATATTAAGTGTATAAAATGGTATGATATGATATGAAATAATATGATATGAGAAGATATATGATATGGTGTTTTATATGGTATATGAAATAATGATATATGGTATGATATGATGTGATATGCTATATAGATGATTTTTAGCCAACCCTGCTGGGGGTTCAATGCCCAAGCATGCCCCACCCCAGTGTTGGGGATTACTTAGCCAGGCTGGTAGCTCTCGGGGGGGGGGGGGCAACCTATCAGAGTCACATCCTCTGGTTCCCAGGGACCCCCCAGGAATGCAGCCAGCAATGATCCAGGGACCACATGGTTCCAGGGCTAGATCCTGGGGCAGCTGCATCTAAGACCTTCTGTCCTGCATCGAATCGAAGACTGTTGTTACCCCCGCCAGTGCCTTCCCCCTAAATGCATTTTGCTCAGTCCCGCTTGCCCCGCCGCCCCCTGGCTCCCTCCGATCCCCAATGCTGGTAGGGGACACATGACATGGTCCAGACCACAGAACCCACCAGAAGCGATTTCAGGATCTGAAACATACAAGACAGAGGATTTTTCCAGGAAGCTAACAGATGAAAGAAGACTCTTGGCATGACCCCCAAGGTCCAAGGGGCGAGTTCAGAGGGGGTGACCTCCCACACAGCCACCACAGGCTTCCCCAGGTTCCTGCAGAGCAGGACAAGGTGACATCTTATTTTCCTGGTATCCAGTGAGTCAGCATGCTGCCAGCTTTGTCACCAGCACAGATGACACTCCATGCCTATAAGGGCTCCTCTGGGGGGGGGGGCAGGAGCTAGAGGAAACCCCCCATGCTGAGAAACTTGGGGGATCAGGAGGCTGAGACTCCCAAGGCCTGGCTTGCAGGAGGAAGGACCTAGTGTAATCAACTTCTCTGTGTTCCCAGGGTGCTGTTTGCGGGTGGGAATGTAGGGGAACTTTTGTGGCTTTATTTTTAGGGTCTGCAGGAGAGAGGGCAGTGGGGGCTCAAACAGGGGAGTCAGGGAAGAGCAACCTCCAAGAGCAAATGGATGTTTGCTGTGTTTTACTTTTTGGGTCACACCCAACAGTGCTCAGGGCTTACTCCTGGCTCTGCACTCAAGGATCACTCCTGACAGTGCTCAAGGGACTCTGGAATGCCAGGGAACAAATCTGAGGTTGGTCTCGTGCAAAGCAAGCACCCTCCCCACTGTACTACTGCTCCAGCTCTTAGTAAAGATGTTTTGTTTTGTTTTAGGGCCACATCTGGCGATGTTCAGGACTTACTCTTGGCTCTGAGCTCAGAAATTACTTCTGAAAGGCTCAGGAAAACCAGGTCTTGTGAGTGGAAGACAAACACCCTCCCCTATTATAATTCCAATCCTAGCAATTAGAGTTTTAAGGGTTGCAGGGTCCCTCCCTAGGATTCCACTCTGCCCCCCACCCCAGAGAAAGGTCTTATTGATTGATTTATTAGTTTGGGGGTGGGGGCGACACCGGGCAGCGCTTAGGGATTACTCCTGGCTCTGCCCTTACAAATCATCCCTGGCAGGCTGGGGGACCCTGTAGGATGCCAGGAATCGAACCGAGTCCCTCCTGGGTCGGCCTGCATGCAAGGTAAATGCCCTACCATTGTGCCATCTCTCCGGCCCCATAAAGGAGGAATTGTTCCTGAAGCAGGGGAGACCCATCCCAGTTCCTGGAAGTTTGGTTTGGTGGGGGGGAGCATCCCTCCCTCCCAGATAAGTGTTAGCTCCTGGCTGAGTAGTGGGGGGTGGGCAGAGCTGACCCCACACTCTCAGAGCTGCTGATTTGGTGGCCAATTCAAACTGTGATGAGCTAGTCTGACGGAGGAGACAGAGCCAACCAACTTTCATTAGAAAGCTTTAGTCTGATAGAAGCTCCAGTCCAGTTGTGCAGCAAAGGGGGGGGAGGAGCAAGAAGGTCCCTTTTTATAGAAAGTCATTGTGCAAGACAGATGAGGGAGGCCTGCACTGAGTCTTCAGGAAGCACCAACAAGGAGGAGAGTCCAGAGGAGGGTGCAATTTGTCACCCTGACACCCACCCCACCCACCCCGGGGAGTTCCGAGCCTGATAAAAGGCAGGGTGTGCCCTGCTGATCGGGATGGCTGACCCATGAGACCTGCCTCATTCTTGGGGCTTTTCTGGTCTGGGGGAAGAGGAGGAGGAGGAGGAAAAAGGTGTTCTTTATTAGCCATAGACTCCTCTTCCTGAGTATGGACTGGGCACCCTACCGTAATGGGCACCCCAGTCCACAGGGCAGCTTCCTGTGTGATGGCAAAGGCCTTTCACCCTCAGACAGTCTGATAGGAGAGGCGGCTCCCTTTCACCTCCTCAACCTCTTCTCCTGGCTCCTTCCTCTCTTCCTGACTTAGTGATGCAGGGAAGAGACTAGCCCTGTTCTTACTTCTCTGTGCACCCACAGAAACACTGAACATCTGCAGGAGGGCACCCAGGATTTTTAGCCCAGGAGTCTTCTCCTCTGAGAAGATCAGGGTATGGAGCCTGAGCTTAAGCACAGCGGGGAGGGTCTTTGCCTTGCATGTGAATGACCTGAGTTTGATCCCTGGCATCCCATATGACTCTCAGAGCCTGCCAGGAATGATTCCTGAGTGCAGAGCCAGGAGTAATCCCTGAGCATTCCTGAGTGTTGCCCCCAAAATAAAAGACTAGAGTGGGGTCAGAGAGGTAGAAAAGTGGTAGGGCATTTGCTATGCATGTAGCTGACCCAAGATGGACGTGGGTTCGATCCTGGGCATCCCATATGGTCTCCCAAGCCAGGAGCAATATCTGAGTGCAAAGCCAGGAGTAACCCCTGAGTGCCATTAGGTGTGGCCCATAAAACCAAAAACCAACCAACCAAACAAACAAACAAACAAATAAAAGACCAGAGCATCTTGGTCTGTTCTCTGTCCCCTCACTTTCCTTGGTGTCTGTCAGATGCTGAGGAATGTGGAGGAGACGCCCTGTAAGGCAGCCGTTTGTGACATCTGTCCCAGCTGAATCACCTGGGTCTCTGTCTGGGCACCCCACTAAGCCCATCTTCTGACTCAGAAGGGAAACTGAGGCCCACAGCAGGGACATTCCTCCAAGGTCAGGAAGGGCCCATCCTCATCAAGGCTGTGGGGAGTCCCAAGGGTCACCAGTATCTCAAAGAAGCTGCACAGGGGGGCAGAGGGATAGCACAGCGGGAAGGGTGTTTACCTTGCACCTGGCAGACCTGGGTTTGATCTCCAGCATCCTATAAGGGTCTCGAGCCTGCCAGGCAGGAGCAATTTCTGAGGGCAGAGCCAGGAGTAACCCCTGAGCACTACAGAGAGGAAGAGGAGGAGGAGAAGGAGAAGATGAAGGAGGAGGAGGAAGAAGAAGTGATGGAAGGAGAGGAGGAGGAAGAGAAGAAGGAGAAGGAGAAAGAAGGAGGAGGAAGAAGAAGAAGAAGAAGAAGAAGAAGAAGAAGAAGGAGGAGGAGGAGAAGAAGAAGAAGAAGAAGAAGAAGAAGACGATGGAGGAGGAGGTTGAGGAGGAGGAGTAGGAGGAGGAGGAGTAGGAGTAGTTGAATGAAGGAGTAGAAAGAAGGAGGAGGAAGAAGAAGAAGAAGAAGAAGAAGAAGAAGAAAAAGAAGAAGGAGAAGGAGAAAGAAGGAGGAAGAAGAGGAAGAAGGAGGAGGAGAAGAAGAAGAAGAAGAAGAAGAAGAAGAAGAAGAAGAAAGGAAGAAGAAGAAGAAGAAAAAGAAGAAAGGAAGAAGAAGGAGAAGGAGAAGGAGAAAGAAGGAGGACGAAGAAGAAGAAGAAGAAGAAGGAAGAAGAAGAAGAAGAAGAAGAAGAAGAAGAAGAAGAAGGAGGAGGAGGAGGAGGAGGAGGAGGAGGAGGAGGAGGAGGAGGAGAAGGAGAAGGAGAAGAAGGAGAAGGAGAAGAAGAAGGAGAAGAAGGAGAAGGAGAAGAAGAAGAAGAAGAAGAAGAAGAAGAAGAAGAAGAAGAAGAAGAAGAAGAAGAAGAAGAAGAAGAAGAAGAAGAAGAAGAAGAAGAAGAAGAAGAAGAAGAAGAAGAAGAAGAAGAAGAAGAAGAAGAAGAAGAAGAAGAAGAAGAAGAAGAAGAAGAAGAAGAAGAAGAAGAAGAAGAAGAAGAAGAGCTGTAATGAAGAAAGGAAGGGGTGCAGGGAGCAGAATGGGGTGCAAGGGGGACCATCTGGGCCCAGATATCTGCCCAAAGGAGGGAGGCTAAAAAAATGGCGGACTCTACACCCTCTTGCAGAATTCGGCACTCCTGCGTGAGCATCTCCCACACCTGGGCCAGCTCATCATGGGGACTCCCCCAGCCAGCTGGAAGGTATCTGGAAGGGTGAGGTGAAGAGGCCTCAGCCCTAGGCCGGCCTCCAGCTGTTCTTTTTTTGGTCGGTTGGGTTTGGTTTTGGCTCTGCACTCAGGCATCACTCTTGGCTCGGGGGACCATATAGGATGCCGGGGATCGAACCTGGATCAACCAGGTACAAGGCAAACGCCCTCCCCGCTATGCTACGGTTCTGGCCCCGGCTTGCTCCTTTCTTAAAGGCGAGTCCTCAGGCCTCTCTTAGTTCCAGCCATCATAACAAAAGCATCTCCACGGATGGAGGATTGTCCCTGAGCTGCCCTTGCCAACCCATATTCACCCATTGGCTCTCCCAGCACCCCGGGGCAGCCTCTCTGTGCAGCCCATCCCAGAAGCAGGCTCAGAAAGGGTGAGCCGCTGGCCTGGGGCCACACAGCGGGCCAGAGGCTGAGCTGGGATTGGAATCAGAGAGGAGATGAGCTCACCAAGGCAGGCCCTACGGGAAGCTCCCAAAAGTTCTCTCGAACCCACATCCCCCACCATCAGGGGGCAAATGTCTCCTACCCAGCGACCCTGTCCCACCAGTGGAAGCACCATCTTCTGGGAGGGGGATGAGGGAAGGTGAAGGAGAAGGAGGAGGAAAGGGGAGGTCGAGGAGGGGAGGAGGCTGCGGGGAAGGGTGTCCGCTCCAGCCCTGCCAGGCCCTGTCGCAATCTCTGAGTCAGCGCTTTGGTGCGTGCAGACCGGGCAGGGGCAGAAAAGGGAAGATTAAGTCTTGGCTGCGACCCTGTGGGTTGGTCCCGCTTGGTGCCAGGGGGTTCCAGCAGCTGCCAAGGGGAGGGACCAGGAGGGTCAGGCCGTCCTGCAGGAAGCTGGCCCGCACCACCCCTCACGCCCAGAGCAGAGTTGGGTGCAGACCAGGGGACCTGCGGCTGGACCCAGACAGGACCAAGTCTGACCTTGGCAGGCCCAGTCCCTTCCGGTCCCGTCTCTGCTTTTTCCTCTTCTTTTAAAAAAAAATTTTTAATTGGTTTTTGGGTTACACCCGGCAGCACTCTGGGGTTACTCCTGGCTCTATGCTCAGAAATGGCTCTTGGCAGGCTCGGGGGACCCTATAGGATGCAGGATTTGAACCACCGTCCTTCTGCATGCAAGGCAAATGCCCTACCTCCATGCTATCTCTCCCTTCCCCTGCCTTTTCCTCTTCTGTCTGAATTTCATGCTAAGCCCCTGGAGTTGCTCCTCTTCCTTGGCTCCTGCGCACGCTCATGTACACACAAATTCGTGCAAACATATGCACACGCTCCTCATAGGGGGAGAAGTCAACGAGGCTGCACAGCTTCCTGCACAGACACAGGATTTGAACTCCCTGCCTCAGTTTCCCCCCCTGATCCCATCCCTTCCCCAGCAAGGCTAGGGCTTACATTTGAGAAGAGAGGTAGGAAGCATCTTCTCTGTGAAGACTCTGGGACTCATCTAGGGACTGCCCCTGCCTGCGAGGGGCCTCCCAAAGTGTAGGCCCAGAGAAGGGAGCCCCAGGCCCTAAGGGTGCAGGGAACCAAAGGGAATAAGGGGGGACCATCCCAGTTTCACTTCCTCTGTTCCCGACACATAATACAGCTCTTGGCCCTCCAAGGAGCATCTTGGAGGCCAGGGTAGGAATTGGAAACAAAGGCTTAAAATAAATTTTTTTTTCTCTTCTCAGATTGCTCAGGGCTTACTCCTGCGTGGCTCTGAGCTCAGGCATGACTCCTGGATGGACTTGCGGGACCCTATGGGGTGCTGGGGATTGAACCTGGGGTGGTTACGTATAAGGGGCAGCGCCCTACCCGCAGGACTTGAGAACTAGCCCAGTTTAAAATCATTTTTTTCCTTTTTTTGGTTTTTGAGCCACACCTCGGAGCTGCTCAGAACTGACTCCTGGCTCTGTGATTTAAAAAATTCACTCCTGGGGCCAGAGTAATAGCATAGGGGTAGGGTATTTGCCTTGCACACTGCCAACCCCAGATGGACTCCAGTTCAATTCCCAGCATCCCAGATGGTTCCCCAAGCCTGCCACGAACGACTTTTGAGCTCAGAGCCAGGAGTAACCCCTTAGCACTGCCGGGTGTGTCTAAAGTAAATAAATAAATAAATAAATAAATAAATAAACAATTCATGGTTGGCAGTGCTCAGGGGACCCTATGGACTGCCAAGGATCAAATCCCAGGTCAGTTCATGCAAGGCAAGAGCCCTTCCTGCTCTTCTTTGGCTCCAAGTTTTTAGTGGCCCAACTCTCTCTGAGAGCTGGGTCAGGAGTGATAGGTCATTTTGGGTTCTCCCTCAGTGTAGCCAGTGCAGTTGATGGGCCTGGCATGATGGTTAAAGGCACAGAGGAGCTAAAACTAGCCATCACTTCATTCATTTGTTCATTCATTCATTTGCAGCTTGGCAGAGACAAGAACAAGGTGTGCCTTGCCCACCTATCAGGAGCCCCATGTGCTTGAGAGACCGTGGGCTGAACGCAGTCGGTTTTGTGTGTTGAGCCCCAGTTTTCATAGCTGACAACCTGAGCAATGCCCTAAGTCTCCCCAAGACATCCCAGATTGGTTGTAACCCCAAAACATAGGTTCTGTTTTGGTTATGTTTGTTAGTTTTGGGGCTCACACCCGGCAGTGTTCAGGGGTTACTCCTGGCTCTGTGCTCAGAAATCGCTCCTGGTAGGCTTGGGGGACCATATGGGATGCTAGGATTCGAACCACTGTCCGTCCAGGGTTGGCCTCGTGCAAGTCAAACACCCTACTGCTGTGCTATCGCTCTGGCCCCAGCATAGGTTTTAGTTTGTTTGTTTTGGGGCTACACTTGGCAGTGCTCAGTAGTTACTCGTGGCTCTGTGCCCAGAAATCATTCCTGGCAGGCTCAGGGGATCATATAGGATACTGGGGATAGAACCCGGGTAGGCCACATGCAAGGCAAATGTCCTCCCTACTGTGCTATCACTCTGGCACTGCAAAAACAAAGTATTATCTCCCTGGCCCAGATTTGAGAGGAACCAGGTATGGGCTGCAGAGAAGACTCGTGCCCCAGCTGAGGCTGGGGGCCATGGGGACCTTGGCTTGCACCAGGCCTGGGCCCCCCAGAAGTTGTGGGAAGCAGGACAAATAGCAGCACTGCGGCACCTACTCTGGGAAGACTCTGGGACTCATCCAGGGACTGCCCCTGCCTGCGAGGGGCCTCCCAAAGTGTAGGCCCGGAGAGGGGAGCCCCTAAGGGTGCAGGGAACCAGGGGGAAGGAGGGGCCACCATCCCGGTTCCACATCCTCCGTTCCCGACACTGGAGGGAGGTACGAGTGCTGGGACTTTCCTGCAGGGCAGAAGATTCTGGGAAATTCGAGGCAGCTGCAGGGCGGGGCTGACTCCAGGCACCCCTTTTCCCTCCCTGCTGGGTCCCCCCCCCCCCAGTGCAGGGCCCAACCCTGCCCTCCACCCTCAGACCCTCAGATCTTCTTCCACTCTTCCCCTTCTGAGTGTATCAGGACACACAGGGCCCCTCCAAGTCACCCCTACTTCTCCTCCTCCCTCAGACCTGCTTAGAGGCCGCACCTCATCCTTCTAAGACCATCTCACCACACCCCCTTTTTCCTACTCTGCCCCCCCCACCCGTCCTGCACCATTTCACTGGCCGAAGTCAAAATACAGCAGGTAGGGGGTCAGCTTTGCACACATACAACTGGGGTTTGATCCCCCGACATTCCGTACAGTCCCCCCTACAAGTACTGCCGGGTCTGATCCCTGAGTGCAGAGCCAGGCATGATCCCTGAGCACAGACAGGTGTGGCCCCCCAATAAAGACCACCTCACTGCAACTTTCTCCTTCAGGCACTCACCTTCCTCCCTTACACCCTCACCTCTTCCATTAATCCCACTTCTTCCTCCTCCATGTGGGTGCAGACTTGCTCCCACATATGAACCCCTCTTTTCCAGTCTTCCAAGCCCCCTTCTGAGCCAAGCACACAATTAACTCCCAGTCCTGGCTCCCCCAGTTTACTGGGGAGAAAAAGGGGAGCTCCCTGGGCCTCCACAAGCGTAGTCCCATCCCTCGGGACTCCTCCTCTTTAGTACAGAGGTTGTGCTCCCACACCCACCCTTGTCCTGTGTTTTTGTTTTTTTTTTTTTTGGTTTTATTTATTTTTTTCATTTGAGGGTCACACCCAGCGGGGCTCAGGAATCATTCGCTACTCCTATGGGCTTGGGGACCATCTGGGGTGCTGCTAATCAAACCCAGGTCTGCTATGCACAAGGCAGTCACTCTCCCAGCTGTCCCTACCCACTGTACTATCTCTCCAGGCAGGGCCCCCTCCTGTGTTTGGGGGTTCCCAGAGGCCAGGACTGGGTGGGTGGGGATAGCAGCTCCCAGACTTTCCCTCCAGCCTTTCGGTGTGGGTTCCTTGAGAGTGGGGTTCACGGGCTCATGGTGCAGAGGTCTCCAGATGGGGGTTGGGGGGGGTGCTCGGCCTTACTTTAAACAGCTCCCAAAATTGTTCCCCAAAGCACCTTTCAAGGCTGCCAGGACAGAGAAGCCTTTGAAGGATTAAAGCAAATCAAAAATTGATGCAGGATTGGGTGATAAGAGTAAGAGTTTGTTGGTGCAACGGGTGCAGTTGGCATGTGAAAGGGGTCCAGTGGGCGCCCCCAGATGACTGTGGCTGGAGGGGAAGCGAAGGAGGAGGGAGGGGAAAGGGAAGGAGGGAGAGCCACAGCCCACAGCTGCTCCCCACATCCCGGGTTAACGAGCCACCACCGGGTGCGGCCCCAGGTTCGGGCAAAGTTCCTTCCTGGGGGGGCCCCCAGGCCTTACATCCACTTTCGGGAGCCCAGAGCTGCTCCAACGTTAAAACGACCTAGATGCATAGACGAAAAGAATCCAGGCAAGTCCAAAGACCGTCCTGCATGGACAAATCTGGGCACAACCCCACTGCAGGGGCCCCCCAGACCTCCCCAGGCCGCCTCCCATAACTCGATGACCTGGACACAACCCCAACGCCCGCCCCGCCCCTGGGAAATCCGGGAAAGCCCCGACTGGGGTGGGGGGGTGAACCCAACCTCCTCCTTGGGGCGGGGAGAAGGGTGCAGGGGAGGAGTCCGCCCCCCAATCTCCCCACCCCCACCCCCACCCCAAGCTCCAGCCTGCCTCTGAGTCATACCCCCAACCCGCCTGGCCTGTTCCCCACCCACCGGCTCCTCCCGGCATGAGCCAGGGAACTGAGGAGCAAGGTCTCAGAAGGAGGGGGGGGTGTCAACAGGCCTAGTGCATTCTCCCCCAGGCAAGGCAGGAGTCCCCAGGGTACCCCCAGTACAGTCCCTGACCCTCCTGCGGCTTCATTTGGGGGGGTCAAACCCCCTGTGATTGTGGGAGGGCTGTGCAAAGTCAGTAATCAGGCTCTGGGCTCCCATATGCAAAAACATTGCTCATTTGGGGAAGGAGGAAAAGTGCTCAGGGGTTACTCCCGATTCAGTGCTCAGGAGGCTGGAGAACAGGCCGCAGGCCCTCCCCTCACCATACCAAGGACTTAGCTCGCTCTCCCCACCAGCCACCTTCTCACTCCCACGAAGGAGGAAGCTGCCTGGGGAGGGAAGTAAATGCCTTGGCCAAGGCAGAGGAAGTGGGAGTTGGGAGACTCGAACCCGTGCCCAGCCCCCGCCCCAGGGCCTGTGGGAATGTCTGGGGTGGAAGGAGAGAGGCAGGGAGGAAGAAGAGGAGGCTCAGAGGCTGGTGTGGAGGTCGAGGGGGAGACATGGAGGAGAAACGGGGAGATAGACAGAGATCTCCAGAAAACGGATGGAGACAGAAGAAATCAAAGCAGAGGCAGCCGGAGCTGAGAACTTGGTGGGGGGCCCAAGTGTGGCCTTGTACGTGTGAGATCCTGGGTGGGTTTGGATCACCAGCACCTCCCGGGATAAAGCCAAAGAAGGAGGTAAAGGTTAAAGAAAAAGTGGGGTTTATGGGCCACAGTGAATTCAGAGGGGCCCCAAGAAAAGCCCAGGAGTGCCAAGGCAGAGTATGGAGAAAGAGGAACCACCTGCAGATGTAGGGGGTGCAGGAATGGAAGCCCTCCCCATATTGGGAGAAGAGAGAATCAAATAGCCCGGACCCCAGCAAAGGAGCATGCCCTGAGGTACCAGCTCCAAGGGATCCCCAAAATGCAAGGGGCTCCTATGTAGTGCCCCCCAGGTCTTATGCATGTTCCACACTCTATCAATCAGAGTGCTGCAGTGTGGGGTGGGGGGATACAGGCCCTGCCAGCCCCTCCACTTCCCTTCCTGGGGAGATTGCTCCAGGACTTGGGGAGGGGATGCAAAGGCCTGGGGTTGCATCCTGGGCATTGCGCGCTCCCCTGAGCACTGTGCCGGGAAAATGTCTACATCCCCCCAAATGTGGAAATCAAGAAAGGGGAGCAGCTGGGGACCCCGAGATCCGCACAGGGCCCAGCTAGAAGGACCTTGGGGATGGGCGGGGACCCCAACCCGGATCCCGCCTCCCGCCTCCCGGCTGGGGCGCAGAGGGCGGGGAGCCCGGCGGGGTGCAGGAAAGCCCTGGGGCGTTGGGGTGGCCCCGGTGGGGGGGCCGGGGGCGGGGTGCGGGCGGCGGGCACCGCCCCGGCCGACAAAAGTCCCTTCGGTTCAGCCGGCGGCAGGGGAAGTCCCGGCGCCCGCCCGGCGCTGCCACCCGCCCCGCGCCCCGCATCGCGCACCGCACCGCGGCCCACCCGGCGCCCCGATGCCCCGATGCCCCGCCGGGGCCATGGACGAGGGGCCCGTGGACCTGCGCACCCGGCCCAAGGCCCCCGCACACCCCGGAGCCGCGCTGCCGCTCCGCAAGCGGCCCCTGCGCGGGTCCGAGCCCCAGCCCGCAGCCCCCCGCGGCGCCCCCGGCCCGCTGCTCCCCGCCGAACCCCAGATCTGCGGCTCCGGGCCCCGAGCCGCCTCGCCCGCCCTGCCCGCCCAGCCACCGCCCGGCCTGGTGCGGCCCGAGGCGCTCTACTACCCGGGTAAGTACTGCCCGCGACAGACAGACAGACAGACAAGGGGTGCAGGGACAGGGCCCCTCATGGTGGACACGATCCTAGGGCCCCCCCAGATGCCCCTGGGGAGTTGGGGGACAGCCGCGGGCCTGACACCCGTAGCTGGGAACCGTTTGAGACTTGGGACTGTCACTGGAGCAGCTTCCGGGAAGCTGGATGCCTGGGGGGTTTGCAAATGTTCTTGGTCAGAAATGGGGTGCAGAACCCCGCTGGATGGATTTAAGGGGAGGGGGCTCCCGGTGAGCGGAGTCTGAGCTGCCATTGACTGGGAATTCTTAAATCTTAGGTGTTCAGGGATTGGGGGGTTAGGTTAAGGCAAAGGAGTGTTTGGAGGGGTTTTGACACATTTAAGTAGCTCTGTGGGGGTTTGGGGGAGCAGGAGAGAGACTTAGGAGGCAATGTATCATGAGGAAAAGGGGACTGTGGGGATTAAGGGGAATGGTGCCATTGTCGGCACCCCAATATCTGGGACCACAAGGATATGGGGGGCAGATCTATTATTATCCGGGGTTCTGAGATGTCTGAAGAACTAGATCCAAGATCTCCCCTGGGTTCCTAAGTCCCACAGCAGGCATTGGGGGCTTGGGGGCAAAAGTTAAAGAAAGAGTGGGGTTTATGGGCCACAGTGAATTCAGAGGGGCCTCAAGAAAAGCCCAGGGGTGCCAAGGCAGAATGTGGAGAAAGAGGAACCACCTGCAGATCTAGGGGGTGCAGGAATGGAGCCCTCCCCATACTGGGAGAAGAGAGAGAATCAAATAGCCCGGACCCCAGCAAAGGAGCATGCCCTGAGGTACCAGTTCCAAGGGATCCCCAAAATGTAAGGGGCTACTATGTAGTGCCCCCCAGGTCTATGCCCCACTCTATCAGAGTGCTGCATCAGGAGTGCGGAGGGGGGCCCCTGCCAGCCCCTTCCCTTCCTGGAGAGATCGATGGCCCACAGTGGGTACAAGTGGATTTGCTGGGCTGCCAGGGCCCCTCCAACAGTCTGACCTGCAGACTTCTGGCCCCACCCTCTCACCTTCTGACCCTCCCTGGTCCCCCAAACTCTCAATACTCTCACCCACACAGTAATAGTATTTCATCCCCACCTACCTCCATAGCCACAAGCTCGCTTGCTCGTGGGGTCCCCCTGCTGGGTGCTGAGGGGGTGTTAGCCACATCCTGGGGGAAAAATTTGCCTAGTAGGAGTTGGGGGTGGGATGCAGGCAGAGAGAAGTCAGAGTTCGGGGCTTTAGGGGACAAAAGTAGGGTTTTGAGGGGCCAGAGGGGTGGCGCAACGGTAGGGCATTTGCTTTGCAAGAGGGTGACCTAGGACGGACCAAGGTTTGATCCCCTGGCATCCCATATGGTCCCCCAAGCCTGGAGCCATTTCTGAGCTCATAGCTAGGAGTAACCCCTGAGCGTCACCAGGTGTAGCCTAAATCCACCCCAAAAGTAGGGTTTTGAGGGCTCAGGATGTGAAAGTGATGGAGGCTGTCTGGTGGGGGGGGGCTTGAGGACCCCAGATGAGGCGCCAAAGGGACCTGGGCACTCAGCGGGGAACAGGGACATTGCATCTCATCCCGGTCTTTCCTCTGCTCCTGCAGGGCCTTTGCTGCCTCTGTACCCCACTCCCACCATGAACTCCCCTTTTCCCCTGCTGAGCTTACCAACGCCCCTGTACCCCATGATGTGCTCCATGGAACACCCTCTGTCAGCCGATATCGCCATGGCCACCTTAGCCGATGAGGACGGAGACACGTGAGTGACAGTCCCCACAGGGAAGGGGTGTGGGAGTCAGGAGTCTAGGGGTCCTGGCTCCGCATCCTGGACTTGTGAATTCCCATCCTGTCTCCGCTGCTGGCCTTGTGACTCCTCTGGAAAAAAAATGGGGCACCCTAAGGGTACTCCTGAGAGCAGGGCTTCCATTTTTATTTCATTGTTATCCCCAAATGGAGAAAAAACATCTCATTGCTTCCCTGATGAACTCCCCTGCCTCTGGCCTAGCAGAGAGCCTGGTAGGTAGTTGACTATGGATGAAAATTATCTTTTTTATTTGTTTTTTTTGTTTTGTTTTGGTGCCTTACCCGGTGGCACTCAGGGGTTACTCCTGGCTATGCGCTCAGAAATCGCTCCTGGCTTGGGGGACCATATGGGACGCCGGGGGATCGAACCGTGGTCTGTCCTAAGTTAGCGCATGCAAGGCAGATGCCCTACTGCTTGCACCACCGATCTGGCCCCGAAAATTATCTTCTCATGAATAATATTATGACTTCAAATTAAATGTGTCACATAAAGATGGTAGAAATTGCCCTCAATGCAATACCCCCCCCACACACACACATACACACACACACATCTGGGCATCTGAATGTTGGTTTCTCCCTACTCAGTTTCTCTGCTTGGCCCAGTTAGGGCCAAGACCCAAGTGAAGGTTTCTAAGTGGATTTCAGAAAGCACCTTTTCATCCCTGTGGGTCTTAGATCTTAAAATGCTGAAAAACCTGGGCCCGGAGAGATAGCACAGCAGTGTTTGCCTTGCAAGCAGCCGATCCAGGACCTAAGGTGGTTGGTTCAAATCCCGGTGTCCCCCCCGTATGGTCCCCCATGCCTGCCAGGAGCTATTTCTGAGCAGACAGCCAGGAGTAACCCCTGAGCACCTCTGGGTGTGGCCCAAAAACCAAAAATAAAAAAAAAATGCTGAAAAACTTTACTCTGGACAGTGAAGCCCTAGGAAGCACTGGCTGTTGTTTTTTATGTTTTTAAATTTTGGCTCACACCCTGCTTTGCTTAAAGATCACTCCTAGCAGGTTCTAGGGGACTATATGGGATGCTGGGGTTCGAACCTAGGTCTGCTGTGTGCAAGGCATGGTCCCTACTCGCTGTACTTCAGCTCTGGCAGAAAACTGGTTGCTCTTATCATCAGCATGAGGACAATTTGGTTAGCTTCTATTAGAATCTCAGCCAGCTACTTTCTTGCCTCAGTTTCCCCCTGTTAAAACCAGGGTGCTTGGGGTTGAAGCGATAGCATAGCAGGTAGGCTGTTTGTTTGCCTTTCAAGTGGCCAACCTGGGATCCATCCCATATGGCTACCTAGGCACCGCCAGGAATAATTCCTGAGTGCAGAATTAGGAGTAACTTTTGAGCACCGCTTTGACCCCCCCAAAAAATCATGGGGCCAGAGGATAGTCAGTGAGAAAGACACATGACTTGTGCATGGGTGACCCAAGTTCAATCCCTGGTACTCTATCAGCTCCCCCAAGTACTGCCAGAGGGGGGATTTCTGAACACAAAGCCAGGAGTAAGCCTTGAGGTGGGTGAGCCACCTCCTCAAAAAAAATACACCCCAGAACCTTGTGAGGTTCTCTGAGAGGAAGAAACCAGATGATTTGCATAACATAGTCCTCCAGGGATTGGTTTGGGGACTGGCAAACCATGATGGGACGATCGATCCAATCAGTACCTTCAGGAAGAGAGTAAGGGTGTCTCTAGTGATGTGACATTTCTGAGCCTCAGTTTCCCTCTCTGGAAATCTGGGCTCCTACCAGGGTTTACAGCAGTAAGCTTCAGGGCCATGATAGGTTTCCACAGAGCAGAGTCCCTAAAACGGGGCAGACACAGCCAATGTTGGCGCAGGAGAGGGGCGCTGAGGGAACAGAGAACCCCTTCCATACCCCCATACCTATCTATATAGAGCCCTGCTTGTGCTTGGGAGGTGAGCTCAAGAAAGTGACCTCATTTTATCAGCTGCTCCAGGGCTTGGAACTAAAGCATTTATTTGCCTTGCTGGAGGACAACCTTGGTTCCTTTCAATCCCCAGCTCCATATGGGGTCCCCTAAATACCAGCCCACCAGGAATGGTTCCTGAGCACAACAGAGCCAGGAGTAACCCCTCAGCACCACTGGGGGTAGTCTAAACCCCCCCTTCAAATCTTAGTACATAAATAAAGGATTGGGGGGACTAGAAGGATAGTACAGCAGATGAGAGGTTACTTGCCTTGCACACAGCGGATCAGGGTTCAATCCCTGGCACCCCCAAGCACTACCTGGAATGATTCCTGAATGCAGAGCAGGAGTGACTCCGTGTGTGTGTGTGTGTGTGTGTGTGTGTGTGTGTGTGTCTGTCCAAACGAAAAAAATTTTAAATAAACAATTCTATCAACTGCTTTCTCCATGCTGGGGAGGGGTGGTCAGGAGGGTCCCCTGGGAAATGGATTTCACAGGGATCTACTCTTCCCCCCCCCACCAGGACAAATGGTTAGGAGCCTCACAAACACTGCAGAACTGGACCTGCCACACCGCCTCCAGCCCCCCCTTTCTCCCCCAAAGCAAACAGTTCTGCCTCAGCTGCCAGTTGGGGGAAATCCCTTCCCGCAGGGCCTGACCGCAGCCCAGCTGCTTGGCCTACCCCACGTCACTCTCACAGCCACCCCCTCCGAGCTCCCTAACCTTAACCCCTTCCGCTGGGCCGAGCCCTTACCGGAATGGGCTCCCGACTCCTCCTGGGGGGGGGGGGTGGAGATCCCACCTGCAGGGTCTAGGACCCCAAAGCTCATCCCCAAAACTGCTTGCACCTTGGAGACCTCAAGGCTTCTAGGGACTGAAGGAAGCAAGCAAGAAGCAAAAAGCCTGGGGGCATATGGACCCCAAAAAGCAGACATCAGGGTGTTCAGAGAGCAGAAGTGAGGGGTGTCCTCAACTTTTGGGGGGTGTATGAGAAAGTGTGTGGCTGACACCTTTGGAATTGAGATAAGAGGCATTAGGGAAGTGTGCATGAGCAAAGTTGGGGGGGGGGTGTCCCTGAAGGTCTTGGGGGTGTGGAGGCTGGAGATGGGGGGGGGCTCAGAAGCCAGTTTGGAGTCTAGCCTGGAGGCTGGAATTGCAGAGGTGTGTGTGCTCAGGATGGAGGGGCCAGACACACTCCCCTAGGGGAGCTGGCTGGCTTTGGGTGGGACACCCCCTTCCGCTGCAGCCCTAAGCTGGAAGTCGGGGTGGCCGGGGTAGATCCCCGCCAGGCTTCCCTCCCCTATGCAGGAAGCGGAGCCCCGCCCCGAGGACCTGTTACTGGAAGTCCTGGCTGGGCTGCCCCTCCCGTCCCCACTTCCTCCAGGCCCGCCCCCCACGGCCCTTGCGTTTATGGGAACTTGGGGCCTCTGGGTTTCTCTGAAATCATTCGCTCCCCTGCCCTCGCTTAACCCCGCCCGGCGTCCTGGGAGACGCAGGGCGGGATGGGGGCCCTCCCCTGGGGCCCCTCTCTTGCCAGGTCCCCCCTCCTCCCAGTATTTGCTTCTGCCTTCTTCAGGGAGCAAAACAAAGGGAGGCCCAGAGTGCAATTCAATAATGGGCCCTCCTGGCCTCTTAGCTGCAACCCCCCCAAATCTTCTAAGGAGCCCCGTTTCAGATATGTGGGTGGGACCCGAGAGACAGCCCGGCGAGTAGTGGTAGTTGCACCCCACCCAGATTCAAGCTCTTTCATCCCATAGATTTCAGGGTTCAAGCTACTCCAGGTGTGATGCCCTGAGTGCAAAACTGGTAGTAGTAACACAGCCAGGTGTAGAGTAATCCAGATCCCCATGGGAAAAAATTAAAAAAAAAAAAATGTGGGGCCGGAGAGATAGCATGGAGGTGGGGTGTTTGCCTTTCATGCAGAAGGATGGTGGTTCGAATCCCAGCATCCCATATGGTCCCCCGAGCCTGCCAGAAGCAATTTCTGAGTGTAGAGCTAGGAGTAACCCCTGCCGGATGTGACCCAAAAACAAACAAACAAACAAAAAGGCAAATGTAAAGCCAGAGAGATGAGCGCCTGCCTTGCATTGCTGCTGGCTGACGTGGGGTTGTTCCCCAAAACTACGTAAGGTGGGGCCGGGCGGTGGCGCTGGAGGTAAGGTAAGCCTTACCTGCGCTAGCCTAGGAGACGGACCGCGGTTCGATCCCCCGGCGTCCCATATGGTCCCCCAAGCCAGGAGCGACTTCTGAGCGCATAGCCAGGAGTAACCCCTGAGCGTCACCGGGTGTGGCCCAAAAACCAAAAAAAAAAAAAAAAAAAAAAAAAACTACGTAAGGTACCTGATTTCCGTCAGGAGTTAAGTCCTGAGCACAGCTCCCCGTGACCCCCTCCAAAAAATAAATATAAAGATAACTGAGAGTACAGAAAAGAAGGCACTTGTTTAACATGTGGCCAGTCCTGATTTGAATCCTCAGAACCACATATGGTTCCCCCAAGCACTTCTAAGAGTGAGCCCCAAGCATAGAGCCTGAAATAAGTCCTGACAAGTACTGGGTGGAGCCCCAAGCCTCCCTGAATAGAAATAAAATAATAAATTAGTAAGTAAATAAATCAAGATATGTGGTGGAAGATGGTTCAAAGGGAGTGATAGTACAGCAGGGAGGGTGTTTGCCTTGCCTGTGGCTGAACCGGATTCGATTCCCAGCATCCCATATGGCCTCCCCTGAGCACTGCCAGGAGTAACTCCTGAGCACCACAGAGTGTGGGTCAAAACCCCCAGAAAATAAAAACCAAAGGGTTAGTCTGCATGCTTTGCATGCTGGATCCCTGGCGTTTGATCTCCAGCACTGCAAGGTTCCTATGTAATGTGATCCCAAAATCACACATAAACTGTGGCCAGATTAGTAGCAACTGGCACCATATGCCTGAACATTGTCAGGCATGACTCCTGACACAGAACCAGGAATAACCTGAGTATCACCAAATGTTTCCCCTCTCATAAAAAAAAAAAAAAAAAAAAAAAGAAGGGCCAAAGTGATAGCACAGCGGTAGGACATTTTGCCTTGCACGCAGATGACCCGGGACTGACCCAGGTTCAATTCCCCGGCATCCCATATGGTCCCCCGAGCTTCCCTGAAGCAATTTCTGAGTGCAGAGCCAGGAGTAACTCCTGAGTGCTGCTGGATGTGGCCCCAAAACAGAGAGAAAGAGAGAGAGAGAGAGAGAGAGAGAGAGAGAGAGAGAGAGAGAGAGAGAGAGAGAGAGAGAGAGAGAGAGAGAGAGAGAGAAAGAGAGAGAGAGAGAGGAAATGTAGATTCAAGAACCCAAGAAGAGCCCCGGGGCAGGGATACTTGTGAGAGACTGGCATAGCCTGGTAATGGGTCTCCCCAAAAAGAGTAGATTCAAGATCTCTGGTCTTATCTGCAGTGTGGCTGAGAAGGCAGATGTGGGCGGGAGACTTATACTAGGGTTAAGGTGCTTGGCTTGCGGGTGGCCTTGTGGTTCATTCCTTCTCACCACACATAGCCCTGCCAGGACTGGCGTCTGAGCACAGAGCCAAGAGTAAGCCCTGAGCACTGCTAGGTGTGACCCAGAGGGCAGAAGGAATAGTTCTAGTGAACGGACTTTGTCAATGGGGAAAGAAATCCAGCTTGGGACCCGGAGAGATAGCACAGCGGCGGAGAGATAGCACAGCGGCATTTGCCTTGCAAGCAGCCGATCCAGGACCAAAGGTGGTTGGTTCGAATCCCGGTGTCCCATATGGTCCCCCGTGCCTGCCAGGAGCTATTTCTGAGCAGACAGCCAGGAGTAACCCCTGAGCACCGCCGGGTGTGACCCCCCCCAAAAAAAAAAAAAAAAGAAATCCAGCTTGGATTTTCACAGATGCAAAACTCTGGCCAATGACTCTGAATTGCCCAAACTAGCAGGCTCCATCGTCCTCACTGTCAGTCTTGTGCCCTCGGAGCACACATACACACACACACACACACACACACACACATACACATACACACCATGGTCATCCCAGCTGGCCCTTGGCTCTCAGTGCTGTTCCAATATGGGCCCCAGAGAAGCAGTTTTCAGCCCAAGTCCTGGAGAGCTGGAGAAGTGGGGTACCTCTGTGATCTATGCAGTGTCTCAGGTGGCCTCCCCTAAGACTACTGCAATTGAGGGGCTTTCAGAATCAGGGCCACCAGGTTGCATTTTTTCTGCAACACTAACCAGTCATCGGATGCCCAGGAGAGCCACTGCCTCCACTTACTTGCCTCCTTCCAGCCACCGAACCCGGAACCACATCCTGGCTGGGCCCACCTGGTTGTTCTTTGGTCTGGTTTCGTTCACTTTCGGGACCACACCTGGCCCTAATCCACCTCCCTTCTAGGTAAAATGTCATCCATCAGCTTGGCTGCCACCTGGCCCTTGGGTCTCTGGGGCTGGAAATGGACACGGTGGTCAACTGAACCCCCTGAAGGTCCTCAAGAGCTTGAGTCACCCCTTTCCCCCCCTCATTTCTCAGGCCAGAAAATGTTGCCCAGAGGCATGGTGCTTGGAGGAGGGTACAGTGCCACTGACTCCAGAGACTCAAGTTTCTTTTTCTTTTTTTTTATTTTGGTTTTTGGGTCACACCC
Organism: Suncus etruscus; assembly: GCF_024139225.1. NCBI lineage: Eukaryota > Metazoa > Chordata > Mammalia > Eulipotyphla > Soricidae > Suncus > Suncus etruscus. The sequence goes on from NC_064861.1 coordinate 88,963,768, forward strand.
GGTGGTGCTCAGGGGTTACTCCTGACTCTGCACTCAGAAATTGCTCCTGGCAGGCTCTGGAGACCATATGGGATGTCGGGATTTGAACCACCGACCATGCAAATGCCCTATTGCTGTGCTATCTCTTCAGTCCCGAGACTCTCATTTTTAAAGCACCCATTTAGCTCTGGCATAGGGCAGAGACTGGAGGGTTCTGAGGTGGTGCTGGGGAGATTCAGACAGAAAAGAAGCCACTTTGCAGTGTCAGGGACTCGGTAGAGGGAAATAAGTATAGTAGAGACAGGGGTGAGTAGAAGGGACTTAGCTGCATGGTAGGGGCCCCACCGTGTGATACAGGGGCTCTGGGGTGGGGGTGGGGAATCTAACAGTTCTCACACATTGGAGTAAGTGAGCATTGCAAGGCTGATGTGAAGAGGAGCCCCCTCCTAATGTCTGCGATTCCCCCCACTCTCAGGCCACTCCACATCGCCGTGGTTCAGGGAAATCTACCCATTGTGCACCGGCTGGTCGCCCTCTTCCATCACGGAGGCCGGGACCTGGACATCTACAACAATCTACGGCAGGTGAGGGGGGCCCAGAAGTCCCGAATTTGAGGGAAGATGGGCCCGATGTTGAGGTTTCTAGGTCTGCAGGAGGGGTTGCTTTTTATATTTCTGCATCCCTGGAAAGCCTGGGAGTAGTGACCAAGTTGGGGGGGGGGGGCGGCTCCAGGCTGGTTCTGAGCTGCATTGGATCCTGATGAGTCTCTATTGCTCCAGACCCCACTGCACTTGGCTGTGATCACTACATTGCCGGCTGTGGTTCGGCTCCTGGTGATGGCTGGAGCCAACCCGATGGCACTGGACCGCAACGGGCAGACGGCTGCCCACTTGGCATGCGAGCACCGCAATGCCAACTGCCTGCAAGCCGTGCTGGACAGCGCTGCCCCCGGCATGGTGGACTTGGAGGCTCGCAATTTCGATGGTAAGCATCAACTTGGAGGTATGGACTGCGGCGTCAGGCAGGTTCTGGAATCTTTATGGGGTACTGGGGGTGACCAGTACCCCCAGAAATATGATTTAATGGAGCCGGCCTGTCTCTTAGGGCTCACAGCCTTGCATGTGGCCGTGAATACCGAGTGTCATGAAGCTGTCAAATTATTGCTGGAGCGTGGAGCAGACATTGATGCAGTGGTGAGCATGAGCAGTCCTAAAGGGATGGAGCCTGGAGGTACCTGGGTGGGCCTGGTTGGTGGCCGTGGCCTATGAGCATCTAATAGGTTTGAGATGAGGGAGCCTGTGGCTGGGCTGGTCTCAAAGACCTTTTCTCCTGCTGCAGGACATCAAGAGCGGTCGCTCACCGCTCATCCATGCTGTGGAGAACAATAGCCTGAACATGGTGCAGCTGCTACTGCAGGTGGGTCCAGTTCCTGCCCTTGGACTCTTGTCACCCTTTCCTCTGGCACCAACTTGCTCCTGTCGCTGGCACTGACCCTGCCTGCTAGTTATTTCTGGCCTTGCTTCTGGCTTCGCTTCCAGCTCTGAGTCTTCCATCTGGGCCCCATTTGTCAACTGATTGACCTCGCATCTCCCCACTAGCCCACAGTCCGCAAATCTGCTCCTATTCTTCCCTACCCCCCCAAAAAAATACAGCTCCCCCACTCACCCAGTGATCACTTTGCTGAGCCTGCCAACCTGCTCTGGCTTAAGCTCTTTGCCCGGGCTGGGTCCCAAGTATGCTGCAGATCTTCTGGAAATTTATCCTCCGTGATTCCGCTCCTTTATGCACCCAACTGAGGCCTACTGCAGGCAGATCTAGCACTCCATCTCTTGCTTCCAGATGTCACCTGTCCCCAGCCTCACCTGGTTTTGATCCAGGGTCTGCCTCTCTCAGTCTATCCGCCAGCCTTCAAAATGGTCCCATCCAGGCCCCGCCCTCGACCTGACCACACCTGTGAACTCCGCCCACAACCACGCCCACCCCCAATAATGCCCCTCCCTCTAAGGCCACGCCCCTTTCCCGGCCATTCAGACTGTCCTGGGCCCATGCCCATCTCCCCGGCTCTGCAGGCTCTGCCCTAATAGGCCACGCCCAGTTCCCCATCCAATCAGATTCCATCCTGGGACCACGCCCATCTCCCCACCCACATGACTCCTCCCTCTAAGGCACGCCCCTTTCCCAACCAATCAGATTTTCTGGGACCACACCCATCTCTCCACCCACATGACTCCGCCCTCTAAGACCACGCCCCCCTTCTCAGCCAATCAGACTTCGCCCCTGGGCCAGCCCGTGACCACGCCCATTTCCCCACCTCTGCAGGCTCCGCCCTCAGAGGCCACGCCTCATTTCACCAACCAATCAGATTTCGCCCTGGGACCACGCCTATTACCCCCCCAGCTCTGTATATTTCACTTCTAAGGCTCCGCCCATGGCCACACCTACTTTCCTTGTGGACCCGCCCCCTCTGTCACGCCCCCTGTCCCTGTGCTCCCGAGCGCATCTCCGGGCGCGGGTCTTGACGCCCCCTCTTCCGATCCGCTCCCCGCCCCGCAGCACGGCGCCAACGTGAACGCCCAGATGTGCTCGGGCAACTCGGCGCTGCACTCGGCGTCGGGCCGCGGGCTGCTCCCGCTCGTGCGCACCCTGGTCCGCAGCGGCGCCGACAGCGGCCTCAAGAACTGTCACAACGACACACCACTTATGGTAGCGCGCAACCGCCGGGTGAGTGCTTGCGGGGTGCGGGGGCGCTGGAGGGACGTCGAGGCACGCGGGGAGCAAGTGATGCGCCTGCTGTCACCGGCTTCTAAGGTGGCGGGGCTCGCCCAGGCAGGAGCCTCGAGAGCCTGGTGCCTGCTGATGGCCCCCCTCGGCCCACAGGTCATAGACATCCTGCGGGGAAAGGCCACGCGGCCCCCCGCGCCTGCACCCCAGCCTGAGCCCTCCCCGGAGCGCGGGTTCACCCCCTCTCCTGAAAGCAGCGGCCTCCTCAGCTCCAATGGTGAGACAGCCAGCCACCCCAGGCTTGGGGGGTGAACCCCAAGATTCCCCCATATAGGGAAACCATCTCAGACCCTCACGACCCCTTTTTCTGTCCCCCCACAGGTCTGCTGTCCGCCTCGCCCGCCTCTTCGCCTTCCCAGTCTCCTCCCAAGGATTTCCCCGGATTCCCCCTGGGTCCCCCCAGTTTTTTCCTTTCTCCCTCCTCTCCACCTGCCTTCCTGCCCTTTGCCGGAGTCCTCCGAGGCCCTGGCCGGCCAATGATCCCCTCCCCAGCTCCAGGAGGCAGCTGAGAGGAATGGGGAGGGCAGATGTCGGACTCATACGGAGGGACCCCCCCCCCCCCAGGCCCAATAGGGCCAGCCCTCCTGGAAACTGTGAAGCGCTCATTCTGCCCTCCCCCACCAATCTTTGGGACCAGGATTTGCACAGGCACACGCACCTACTCTACCCAACCTCATCTCTGAGCACTGTTCTACGGAGCCCTCCCCAGGACTCAACTCGTGACCGCCCTTTCTGGCCTCAACCCCCACCCCGTGATTCTCAGGCACCCGTCTCCCACACTCTCTGCAGTTCTACCAAAACTAGTTCTTCTCCCCGGAGCTGGTGGAAGCAGGGGACCCCCATTCCCCTTTTGCCTGGAACCCCATTAGCGGGCAGGGAGAAGGGAGCTGGGCTGGACACTGATAGCAATGTAAATTATTAGATCTTTTGGTTGGATTTCTTTTGTAATAAACTATTTTTGTACCATGTCGCTGTCCTAGCTGGATCTCATTTTCGGGAAGTGGAGGAAAACACACTGCCCACCCCCTACACACACCCTGACCTCCGTATTCAGGTGATGCTGTGGGGGGCATCTGAGGATCTCACCGGATGCGACATGGTGATGCACTTCCGGTGTGTTTGGGTAACGTGGGCGCCATTTTTCTCATTGACAACCCATGGACACCCTAGTATACCCACTTGGATGTGGTTTTCTGAGGTCAGTTTGTGGGTTCCCAAGCTAGGTCCAGAGGCTGGCATGTGATGGTCGTAGCTCTGGGGGTGTATGTAGATGTGTTGGCAGGGTCAGTCCAGGTCCCAGAGGTGAGCATGTACAGTGTGGTTGGTCCCCTGGGTGACAACCTGACTTCAAGTGTCATGATGTCTCTCAGGCCAAGTTAGCCTCTTGGTTTGGTTTTGGGTTTTGGTTTGGGGGCCACACTTGGTGGTGCTCAGGGATCACTCCTGAAGGTGCTCAGGGAACCATATTCGGTGCCAGGGATAGAATTGGTCAGCTGCAGGTATGACAAGTGCCCGACCTGCCATATATTGCTCCAGCCCTATGTTTGGAATCTGTTTCTAGTGAGATCTTGGGCCTGCCTTTCTGAGTTACTCAGGATTTGCATTCAAATCCCCACAAAATAGATGGTTCGAAACCATCAATATGTTTGCTGGTGGTTCTCTTTTTTTTAGTTTTTGGGTCACACCAGCAGTGCTCAGGGTTACTCCTGGCTCTGTGCTCAGAAATCACCCCTGGCAGGCAAGGGGGACCTTATAGGATGCCGGAATTCGAACCGCTGCCCTTCTGCATGGAAGGCAAACGCCTCACCTCTAGGCTATCTCGCAGGCCCCATTGCTAGTGGTTCTTTTCTTGTGAGTTTAGTTTGGGGATATATCTGGCAGTGCTTAGGGTTTACTTCTGGCTCTGTGCTCATGGATCATTTCCAGCAGTGCCCAGGGCTTACTCCTGAATCTGCATTCAGTAAATCCTGGCAGGGCTTGGGGAACCATATGGACTGCCAGGAATTGAATCTAGGTTAGCCATATGCAAGGCAAGCACCCTCTCCACTGTGTTATCTCTCTGGCCACCCCCCATTTTTTTTGTTTGTTTTTGGGCCACATCCGGCGGTGCTCAGGGGTTACTCCTGACTGTCTGCTCAGAAATAGCTCCTGGCAGGCACGGGGGACCATATGGGACACCGGGATTCGAACCAACCACCTTAGGTCCTGGATCGGCTGCTTGCAAGGCAAACACCGCTGTGCTATCTCTCCAGGCCACCACCACCCATTTTTTTTTTGTTGTTGTTATTGAGTCACACTGGTGGTACTCAGGAATACTCAGGCTCTGTGCTCAGGGATCACTTATTGGGGTAAGGGGTTGGGGACCATATGGGATGTCAAGGGTCAAACCTGGTTCAGCTGCATGCAAGGCAAATGCCCTCCCTACTGTACTATCACTCTGGCCCCAGGAATCTAGTTTATATAGGTTTGGAAGGGCTCATCCAGCGGTGCTCAGGAGTTACTCCTGGTTCTTTGCTCAGGAATCACTCTTGGCAGGCTCAAGGGACCAGATGGGAGACCAGAAATCAAACACAGATTGACCATGTACAAGGCAAACGCCTTACCTGCTGTACTGTTGCTCCAACCCCAGAATCTTTTTTTTGGATGGAAAAGTGGAATAACAAGGTCCTTGCCCAGGTAGGTGTCTTAGGACCTCAGATGAAACTCAGCAGGAGCTGACAAAGATGGACTTGTTTTGCATTTGTGAAGCCTTGGGTTCTATCCCTGGTGTGTGTGTGTGTGTGTGCACGCACACACACACACACACACACACACACACACAGATGTTGGAGGACAGATAATACAGGTATGGCATATGACACTTACCAAACAACTGTCATTGGCTCAGTCCCTGGCACTACTTAAGGGTCACTTCTAAGTAGAGTCAGAAATAGCCCCTCAGCAGCCCCTACCCAAAAAGGAATAAACAGGTGACTGTCTTTTCATGTGATTGATCTAAAACGAACTGAAATGCACCATGGTTCAAATAAGATAAATATTTGTTCTCTCACAGAAAAATCCTGTTAATACTCAGGACCTTAAAAGAAACCCTAGATCATTCCACCTCATTACCCTGTTACCTTCATCTCACACTCCATAGCTCCAGTCGCCACCTCAAGCACGCCTTCCTTATCCCAACCATTGCAAAGCTAATCCAAAAAGTGAGACTTGTGTTGTAGCCCTTTAAGATTAAAAAACGCTCTATGTCATGCACAGCCCTTTTTATTGGCCAGGATTTAGTCATGTGGCCACAGTTAGCACATGGAATTCTGGGAAATGTAGTTTTCTCTGGACAGACTAGATCTGTTAGAAAAAGGTAGAGGGGCCCTGTTGATAGCACAACGGGGTGAGAGCTTACCTGGCACACAGCCATCCCGGGTTCGGTCCCTGGCACCATATTTAGAGCCTGAGCCTGCCATGTGTGATCCCTGAGTGTGGAGCCAGGAGTAAGTCCTGAGCACCACCCAAAAAACAAATAAATAAATAAATAAATAAAATTAATAATAATAATAATAATAAAGGAGAGAATGTTTGGGAAGGAATAAGTAAATCTGTCACCCCAAGTAAATGTGCTTGCAAAGGGCTACATGAGTCTAGGTGTGGTTACCTTACTGTCCTGAGTCTCAGTTTTTCCATCTGTAAAATGGGAATGACCCCACACATCTTGGCAGGGCTGGGTGGAAGAATATTTATTTCATGAGGGTGGTCCAGAGCCCCACCCCAGCCTAGCCTGGCGAGTGTGACTGAAGTGTCCTTCATTGTCTGTGGTCCGACTGTGTGTGAGGAAATGATCCCAAGTTCAAGCGCTGAACCGGGTCTTGAACTTGCTTGGGCACTGACCTTGTCAGTCACTTCTCTAAATCAAAGGATCTGGAAACTCCCTGCGTGCCTCCTGACCTTGGGCCCAGGCGTCCTTCCACAGTTACCCCACTTCCCCTCGAGAGAGAGAACGTAGACCAAAGAACCCAAGGACATGGACTCTTGGGCTGTGATGAGCACGCATGTGGGTGTCAACCACACTCCCCTGACCCACGGCTGCCAAGTCCCTTCCCCTTACCTGTAACTGTCTCCGCTTTCTAAAAAACCAGAAGTGACTTTTTCAGCAATTTCTTGAGAGAGGCCAAGTTTCACTTATTATCACCACTGTGGGTAAAAACCCAGCCAAAACAGCCCTTCCAGGCACAAAAACTGCCAAATGAACTTTTAAGTGCATACATAAATATGCATATATATATATTTACTTTTAAAGCATGAGAACTCAACAAAACTCATCTGTCCAGTGGGTAGGGGACTCTCCTTGCATGCAGCCAATAGAAGTTCAATCCCTAACACCCCTTATGGTCCCACACGTCCTTCAGGAGTGATCCTTGAGTGCAGCCAAGAGTAAGCTCTGAGCACTGCCAGCTCTGACCCTAAAACCAAAATGAATGAAAGAATGGATGGATGGATGGATGGATGGATGGATGGATGGATGGATGGATGGATGGATGGATGGGTGGATGGATGGATGGATGGGAAACAGGACACATCTGCAGGTTAGGCATTCTTGCAGACTTTGAATGGGAAAGGTACCACCATCTTTCAGAAAGGGAAACTGAGGCACAAGAGGGTGCAGCTGTCTTGGGGAACCCAAGTCCTGGTTCTCATATTCACACTTATTGATGAAATTCATCACCAGTGGGGCCGGAAAGATAGTACAATGGGGAGGACATTTGCCTTGCACGCCACTGACTTGGGTTTGATCCCTGGTGCGACATAATGGTCCCATAATCTCACTAGGAGTGATCCTTGATGGGGCTGGACAGATAGCACAGTGGTAATACATTTACCTCACACTCGGCCAACCCTGGACAGACCCAGGTTCGATTCCCGGCATCCCATATGGTCCCCCATGCCTGCCAGGAGTGATTTCTAAGCGCAGAGCCAGGAGTAACCCCTGAGCACAACCAGGTGTGGTCAAAAAATAAATAAAAGAGTGATCCCTTAGCACAGCTAGGTGTGACCCCACAAAAAAAAATTCATCACCAACCTTTGTGTGCCTTCCCACAACAAGTCTCCCAGGCACATGTGGTCACTTCTAAAGAGTATCATCCCCTATCACCCCCAGAATCTGGTCACAAGGTATTATTGGGTAAGCGTGAGTCTAAGCAGGCAGTCTCTATCACAACTGAATGATGAGGTTAAAATTGTATTAACTGGGGCCAGAGCAATGGCGCAGCTGTAGGGAGTTTGCCTCGCATGCGGCTGACCCAGGACAAACCACAGTTCTATCCCCCAGCGTCCCATCTGTTTCCCCAAGCCAGGAGCGATTTCTGAGCGAATGACTAGGAGTAAACCCTGAGCGTCGCTGGGTGTATTACCTGCTTCAGAACCTGGGAATGACTCCAGAGCAAATGCTCCAGCCTTGTACACCTAAGGCCTCAAGTTTCACCCCTGGCCCTTCCCACATATGCCTAGCCTAGTCCAACTCGACTGTTTAATCCCCCTGATGCCACAACTAAAGTGCACAAGGGAGATCATTGAAAGAGCTACAGCTTAAGCTGTGAATGCAGGAGACCCAGGTTTGATCCCCAGCACCGCATGGTTCCCTGAGCGCCATCAAGTGTGAGCCTGAGCACTGTGTCAGGAGCAGCCTCTCCTCCAGCATTGTTGGGTGCGGGCCCAAAACAAAGACGACGATATAGTTTTTTTGTTTTTTTTTTTTTTGGTTTTTGGTTTTTGGGCCACACCCTGTGACGCTCAGGGGTTACTCCTGGCTATGCGCTCAGAAGTTGCTCCTGGCTTCTTGGGGGACCATATGGGACGCCGGGGGATCGAACCGCGGTCCGTCCTAGGCTAGCGCAGGCAAGGCAGGCACCTTACCTCCAGCGCCACCGCCCGGCCCAAAGACGACGATATAATCCTGTGGTTCCCTTCATGGGCAACAACAAGGGGAAGAAGAGGAAGAGAAAAAACGGTGGAAGTCTTCAGCTTCCTGAAACAAAGAGAAACTGGACGCTGATTGAGATCTCCAAGGGACCCCAAAAACACCTGAGGAAATAGGCACCCAAAAATTTACTCTCTAGTTGGTGTGGTGGGGGAGGGAAACAGCCTAAAACGAATCAGCAAATTGTTATTTGTTTTGTTTTGTTTTGTTTTGGAGTCACACCTGGTGGTGCTCAGGGATTACAGGGAATCACTCCTGGCAGGGTAGTGGAGGATCCTATGGGATGCCGGGGATCAAACCTGGGTCTGTCCTGGGTCGGCAGCATGCAAGTCAAATGCCCTACCGCTGTGCTATCACTCCAGTCCATTCTTGGTCCTAATTTTGAAAATTTTCGGGAAGTTTGAAAGCGATTTCTAAAAGAAAAAGACTAAGGTTTTAAAGCTCTAGCTAATTCATGCGGCTGGAGAGATAGCACAGCAATAAGGCGTTTGCCTTGCATGCAGAAGGTCAATGGTTCAGATCCCGGCATCCCATATGGTCCCCTGAGCCTGCCGGGGTCGATTTCTGAGCATAAAGCCAGGAGTAGCCCCTGAGTGCTGCCAAGTGTGACCCCTCAACAACAACAAAAAAAAAACCTAAATTCATGCTTGCATCAAGAAAAGAGAAACTGAGAGGGCGAAGGTGGGGTTTTAGGCATTAGGGATTTAGACATTTTGGGTCACATTTGGGATGTGACCTTAGGGGGGCTAAGGACAATTGGGGGTATAGCCAGAGCCTGGTGGCTTGGCCTGAGAAATTTCATTCCCAAGGGAGAGGGAAAACCTGTGCTTATAGCGCCCCCTTGTGCTCATTCTAAAGCTCGTTCTTCCTTTTTTTAAAATCTTGGCCCAGAAGTATAGTGGGGAAGGCACTTGCCTTACACGCAACTGATCCAGGTTCCATCTCGGGCATCCCAGATGGTCCCCCGAGTTACTACCATCATGTTAGGCTTCTAGGGGACCAGAGAGAGACAGCACAGCGGGGAGGGCATTTGCCTTACACGCGGTTGACCGGCCCGGGGTCCATCCCTGGCATCCCACATGGTCCCCCAAGTTAGCCAGGAGTGATTTCTGAGTGTAGAGCCAGGAGTAAACCTTGAGCGCCACCGGGTGTGGCCAAATAGAAAAAGAAAAGTATTTGGGCTGAGAGAGAGAGAGAGAGAGAGAGAGAGAGAGAGAGAGAGAGAGAGAGAGAGAGACTTTCTAAATCATAGATTCCACATCTATGAGTCGGCATAAGGGGTGAAGAGATGATGGGGGCAAATGGAGGAACTACTCACCCCAGTATACTCATGCTTACGTTTTTCTGATTCATGCTAATGGCCCGTGTAACCACTTTTGCCTATTCACACTGCTGTTGGGCTCTGTTGGAGGCGTGCACCCCGTTTTTTTAATACCCCCCCATCCAGCAGCAGGTGATGGGCACCAACTTCTCGTTTCTGACAAGACCTTAATTGACAGTCCTGGCGAGGCCTCGCTGAGTCTTCTTAAGGCAATGTTTTCCAAGCTGCCCAACAAGACCCATTAGTGGGACAGGAAATCTAGTTAGTGGGCTGCAAACGCGATTTTCCCTTTAACCAAATGGAATTAAACACAAGTTCCAACATGCACCCAGAGCCAGGGTGAAGAAACATTTCGTTTGGGCTGTTTTATGGCAAGATGTGCACAAAAATAGATACAGGACCCAGTTCTAAAGGATGGAGCATTTAGGGCTGAGAGATGGGATCCTGGAAAAGGCTAGTTTTGGGGGCTACTAGACCCCCAGAACCATCCCTGCCTGGCCAGGGTTCACTCATTAGGATAGTCCAGGAGAGCCCATGGACATCAGGAATGTGGCCCAATCTGACCCCAGCCCTAATATCCATACATATGAATTGGGGGGGGGGATATTTGTAGAACAATCACCTTGCTTGTCTGAAGTCCTGTTTTGACTCCCAACAGGAGAGGAATTTAAAAAAGAATAAAGAAAAGTATTTCAGGCAGGGGTGATAGCACAGCAGGTAAGGGCATCTTCCTTGCATGAAGCCGATCCAGGTTTGATTTCTGGCATCCCATATGGTCCTCCTAGCCTTCCAGGAGCGATTTCTGAGCGCAGAGCCAAGAGTAACCCCTGAGCACTGCTGGGTGTAGCCCAAACAAACAAACAAATACACAAAATTACTTTGGGTCTACCTTCTAGAGGATGCTAGAACTCAGGCAGGGCAGGATTGCAAACAGCTCTAGGCAGATATTCGGACCCTGCCCAACTCTCCTGCATTCTCACAGGACAGAAGGTGGGTCTCTGTTTAGCCTGAGGCAGCCTCAGGAAGTCTGGAGGCTAAGGGTTCCCAAATTCTTTGTATAGAGTGGAGGAGACCGGAGACTGAGGAACAATGTGCAGTTGGGGGGTACAACAAAGTTCCCCATCCCTCCACCTCAAATGATTGTGCTATTTAAATACAGTGGGAGGGTGCTTGCCTTGCAAGCAAGCAGCCCACCTAGGTTCTATAACCCCAGCATCCCATATGGTCTCCCAAGCACCTGCAGGAGTGTTCCCTGAGTGCAGGGACAGAAGTAAGTAGCCTCTGAGCATCACTGAATATGACCCCCAACAACCCCCTCATCCCACAAAAAATATATCCCAAAACTCAAGAATGGTGTTTTTATTTGACTTTGGAACTCTGTCTAGCCACCTGAGACATGCCCAGGGAGCAGGTGTGCTCATAACCACGCCCACCAGCTACAAACCACACCCACTAGCTATAAGCCACGCCCACAGGCTACAAGCCGTGCCCAGTAGTCATAAACCACGCCCACCAGCTACAAATCAGTCACTAGACGTAAACCACGCCCACCAGCGGGTGGGTGGTAGATTACGGTGATGTGAACCACGCCCACCAGACATAAACCACGCCTACCAAACGCAAATCACGCCCCGTTGGACACAGGTCACGCCTCTTAAAGCCACGCCCACCGCGTTGCACATATATAAGCCCCAGGTTCGCCCGGTTGTCATCAGTGGGATTACTTCCGGCGTGGACCACTAAAGGCCTAGCTCCAAGCTCTGAACTCAGGGCTCCCTCCTAGCAGTGATCAGGGGACCTAGTGGGGTTCTGGGGGGCTCCCACCCGGGTTGGCCGCGTGCAGGGCCGCCTGGAAACTTGGGGGAACGGGAATTCTGCCTCCTTCTTGGTCCTGAGACTAAAGGCCCAGCTCAGACCTTTGCTTCCAGAAAGTTCTCTCCCGACCTTTAGTCCCCATCCCCCGCCGCAGGTTCACCTGGAGCCTCGCCCTCGAGGCAGGTCGGGAAGCAAAGGGCCCCCGTGATATTGCAGGGGTTACACCCAGCAGGTCATTCGCTCCCTGCAGGGTCCAGGGGTCCCCCCTGCAAGTGTCCCCCTTCCTCTGTCTCCCCACTGAAGCCTCTGCAGGGGGGACCAGAGGCCCGAACCCCAAGTACCGGGGAGTGGGGCCCACCTGCTGTCCCCGCCCCGAGCGTGCAGGGTCCGCCCCACCCCGCCCCAGCTGGGCCCGCAGCCACCCAGCCGGCCGCACCTCTCGCTCCCCGGGCACCCGGCACCCATGGCTGCCGCCGCAGAGGCCCCAGGGGCCCGGCTGGGGAGCGACCCTCGAGCGATCGGCAGGGCCGTGAAGCGGCTGCAGCGCCTGCAAGCCCGGTGCAGGGACCCCCGGCTCGCCACCAGCCCGCCCTCGCTGCGCACCCTGCTGCCCGGTCTCGCGCGGCTGCTGCGGGATGTGGACCAGGCCCGGGCCCAGCCGCCCGGCCCCAGGGACGACGCCTTCGAGGGGCCCGGAGGGGCCGGCCACTTCCTCGCCATCTACCTGGGCAACCTGGAGGCCAAGGGCAGGCAGCTGGCGGCCCTGCTGCCCAGGGAGGGCAAGGCGGCCGACGACCAGCTCTTCCAGGAGGGCACCTCGCCCAGGTGAGCGCCCACCTACCTGCCAGGCTGTGACTGGGGGGGGGCATTGGGCAGCCTCCCTCAGACTGGGATACCCCTGACTGGTTCCTCCTCCCTCAGACTAGGATTCTTCAGGCCCACCTCTGCTCCCCCAGACCAGATTTCCAGTGCCCACCCTCCTCCCTCAAGCCAGCATTGCCCATGTCTGGTCCCCCTTCCCTCAGACTGAGATTCCCCTTGGTGGGGGGCATTGGGCAGCCTCCCTCAGACTGGGATACCCCTGACTGGTTCCTCCTCCCTCAGACCAGGACCCCCCAAACAGATCCTCCCTCAGACTAAGATTCCCCCTACAGCCCCTCCTCCCTCAGACTAGGACTCTTCAGGCTCACCTCTCTTCCCTTAGACCAGATTCCCTGTGCCCCCTCCTCCTTCAGATCAGGACCCCCCAAACAGATCCTTCCTCCCTCAGACTAAGATTCCCCCTACAGGGCCCTCCTCCCTCAGACTATGACTCCCTATGCCTGGTCCCTCTTCCCTCATACCAGACTCTCCATGCTCCCCTGCCCTCCTCCCTCAGTCTAGACTCCTCAGGCCCTGGACACATCAGGAGGGGAGATATGGGACCTCCAAGACTAGAAGCTTCCTACCTGAGAGGGTTTGGAGGGATCCTCAGCTCCCATTCCCACCCCTCCTGAGTCCCCAAATCTCAGGCCTCACTGTGTGAGCAGCTGCTGCTGCTGCTTCATATAAATGCAGGGTTGGGGGGCACTGCTGAGTGACCTCGAGGACCAACTGAGGGGGACTGTGTCCCGGCTCTCCCGCTGCTAGGCAACTTTTTGGGCATGTCCCCTCTCATTAACCCCAAAGGGAGCCATATAGGTGAAAGCACCCATAATTGTATTTAATTGAGTGGAGAGATAGGATAGCAGGGAGGGTACTTGCCTTGCACACAGCTGACCTGGGCTCGATCCCCAGCATCCCATATGGGCCCCCAAGCACCACCAGGAGTGATTCCTGAGCACAGTGCCAGGAGTAACCCCAGAGCACCACAGGGTATGGCCTCAAAACAAAACAAATAAATAAAGATAAAAGTCTACCTGGGATGAAATGCAAAGGCATTTGCACACTGTGGAGAAGAGGCCATGCCCAGTCTGTGTAAATCCTTGGGATCAAATGGTTTCCCAGGGTTACACAAGATGGCAGCGTTCCTTCTAAGTTGGCGAGCCCTGGGGCTAGTGAGTCAATTTAAGGGCCAAGGTGTGTAGCTCGGTCAAGGGTACTTGCCTTGCATGCCTCAGACCCAATCCCTTTCCCAGTATTAATTAAAGTCCCTCAAGCATGGCCATGAGTGATCCCTGAGCACCGATGGGTATGGCCCAAACCCTCACACACACACAAAAAGAAATTATATATATATATATATATATATATATATATATATATATATATATATATATATATATATATATAAACTAGCTGCTAGAAAGATAGCACAGTGGTAGGGCGTTTGCCTTCCACGCAGCCAATCCAGGACGGACGGTGGTTCAAAACCCAGCATCCCATATGGTACCCTGTGCCTGCCAAGAATGATTTCTGGGGCCCAGAGAGATAGCACAGCGATGTTTGCCTTGCAAGCAGCCGATCCAGGACTAAAGGTGGTTGGTTCGAATCCCGGTGTCCCATATGGTCCCCCGTGCCTGCCAGGAGCTATTTCTGAGCAGAAAGTCAGGAGTAACCCCTGAGCAAAGCCAGGTGTGGCCCAAAAACCAAAAAAAAAAAAAAAAAAAAGAATGATTTCTGAGCGCAGAGCCAGGATGCTGTGACCCAAAAACAAAAACAAAAAGCAACCTAATGTGGGACCGGAGAAATAGCACTGTGAGGAGGGCATTTTGCCTTACACATGGTCAACCTTAGTATCCCATATGGTCCCCTGAGCCTGCGGGTAGTAATTTCTGAGCGCCACCGTTGTGTCCCAAAACACAAAAATAAACAAAATAAAAGATACAGGAGTCAGTCCTGGTGGTCTCAGGAGATTGAACCCAAATTGGCCACAACTGCAAGGCAAGTGCTTTGTCATTTATACTATTGTTCCTGCAAGGACCATTTCTGACTAGGCTCTGGGTTCGACCATATGGGGCACTGGAGATAAAACCCACTGGGTTGGTATGTACAAGGCAAATAATATCTCTTATGAAAGAGGTTTTTATGGGGCCAGAAGTGGTTGCACAGCAGGAAGGGCCCTTGCTTTTCACATGGCTGACCTGAATACGATCCTTGGCATCCCATGGGATCCACCAAGCACCACCAGGAATGATTCCAGACAGCAGAGCCAGAAGTAGGCCCTGGCACTGCTAGGCATCGTCCCCCCAAAAAACAAACAAAAAATTAGGCTTTTATATTGAGTTTGTTTTGGGGATTTGCAGCCACATAGTTGTGGTGCTTATGGGTTGTTGGGGGATCAGAGGCTGTCAGAGATCACACTGGGGGCTCCAGGGTGCAGAGCCATCGCCCCAGAAGAGGGGTTCCGAGGAGGGCTGTGCTGAATGAGGATGAGGCCCCGCTGCTGAGCTGGGAACCCCAGGCTCAGCAGACCCTCCGTCACCTCTCAGGAGGCAGCTGGCCAAGCTGGCGTTGATCTTCAGCCACATGCACGCGGAGCTGGGTGCACTCTTTCCGGGGGGCAAGTTCTGTGGTCACCTGTACCAACTCACCAAGCCACCCGCACATGCCTTCTGGAGGGAGGTCTGCGGGACCCGGTAAGTGAGCACCCCTGAACTTCAACCCATCAGAGCCCACCTCCTCCCTCAGACCCTGGAATCTGGACATGCCTCTCCTTCAGACCCTAGAGTTCTAACCTTACCTCCTCCATCAGACCCTGGTAGCCATACCCCATCTCCTCCCTCAGATCTGGAGTCTAGACCTTGCCTCCTCCCTCAGATTCTGGAGTTCAGACCCGACCTCCTCCATCTATCCCAGGAATCCAGGCTCCATCACCTCACTCAGACTTGGGAATTCAGCCCCCACCCTCCTCCCTCAGACCCTGCAGCCCAGCCCCCAGACTCCTTCCTAGCTCCTGAGGCCTCCCCTATGTCCCCCCAGTTGTGTGGTGTCCTGGGCTGAGTTCCAGTCGCTCTTGGCCACCTTCCACCTTGTGACCTCAGGCCCCATGGCCCAGGCCTTGCGCTCCACTGTGGATATCACCTGCAGCGGCCACATTTCCGTCTTCGAGTTTGACATCTTCACCCGCCTCTTCCAGGTCGGGGGCACCAAGGGTCTGAGTGGGGGGTGGCCCCAGCCTGATGCCTGCTGAGGGAGGAAACTTGGGGTATAATGGGGCTTTCTAAAGCCCACCAACAGGTTAGTTTTACATCCTGGATCCTGGAAGTTTCTTTATTGTTGGTTTTTATGAGGGGTTGGTGTTTGGGGGGGTCACACCCAGCAGGAGTTACTCCTGGCTCTGCATCCAGGAATCATTGCTGAATGGCTTGGAGGACCATATGGGATGTTGGGGATCGAACCCAAGTAGCCAAGTGCAAGGCAAACGCCCTCCCCACTATGCTATTGCTCTGGCCTCTCCTTTTTATTTTGTATTTGTTTTTTTGTTTTGTTTTGTTTTGTTTTTGGGTTTTGGGCCACACCCGGCGGTGCTCAGGGGTTACTCCTGGCTGTCTGCTCAGAAATAGCTCCTGGCAGGCACGGGGGACCATATGGGACACCGGGATTTGAACCAACCACCTTTGGTCCTGGATCGGCTGCTTGCAAGGCAAACGCCGCTGTGCTATCTCTCCGGGCCCTTTATTTTGTATTTGTTTGGAGCTACACTCATCGATGCTCAAGGGTTACTCCTGGCTCTGTGCTCAGGGATCATTCCTAGCAATGCTCAGGGGGCTATCTGGGATGTTGGGGACTGAACCTAGGTCGACAGCCATGTGCATAGATGAACACCCCCCCCCGGCTGTATTATCATCCTGATCCATGGATTCTGGAAGATTCTAAGAGCTCAGCCCTTCCAGCCCTTCCTGACCCTAGTGCTGCCCCCCACCCCCTAGCCTTGGCCGACGATCCTGAGGAACTGGCAGCTCCTGGCAGTCAACCACCCGGGATACATGGCCTTCCTCACCTATGAAGAGGCACAGGCGCGCCTGCGGGCCTGCAAACACAAGCCGGGCAGGTAAGGTGTCTAGGGTGCTTGGGGCTCAGGGGCATGTGGAAGCCAGACAGTCAGGGGTCCTGGAAACCCAGGAGGCCAGAACCCAGAGATCGCATGTTGAGTTACCCTGCACCCCACTTCTTTCCCAGAAGCTCTTGGATATTTCCCCTTCCTAGGCCTGAAGGGTAATTCCTGGTGGCCTGTCTGGTCAGTATCTGTTAAATACATTGAGTATATTGAGTTAGAGATATTACAGCCGGGGAGCAGGAGAGATAGCACAGCGGTAGGGCATTTGCTTTGCACACAGCCAACCTAGGACTGACAGTGGTTTGATTCCCGGCATCCCATATGGTCCCCCAAGCCTGCCAGGAGCAATTTCTGAGCGCAGAGCCAGGAGGAACCCCCTAGCGCCGCCAGGTGTGGCCCCCCCCCAAGAAATGAAAGAAAGAAATATTATATCCGGGGAGTCACTTGTCTGTGACCGACCTCAGTTCAATCCCTGTACCATTGGAGCCCTGAGCCTCACCAGCAGTGGACCGCCCCTGAACATAGAGCATGAGTCAGCTCTGAGCCTCATCTGGGAGTGACCCCCACTTTTGTGGGCGGTTGAGCCACACCCGGTGGCGTTCAGGGGTTACTTGTGGCATGTTGCGCTCAGAAATTAATCCTAGCAGGCTTGGGGGACCCTATAAGATGCTGGGGATCGAATCTGGTTGATCCTGTTTGCAAGGCAAGCACCCTACCTGCTGTGCAGTCGCTCAGCTCTACCTCTCTCCTCCCATTTATTTTTGTTTGTTTGTTTGGTTGGTTGATTTTGGGGTCACACCCAGTGATGTTCAGGGGTTCCTCATGGCTCTATGCTCAGAAATCGCTCCTGGCAGGCTTAGGGGACCATATGGGATGCCGGGATTCAAACCACTGTCCTTCTTCATGCAAGGTAAACGCCTTACCTCCATGCTATCTCTCCAGCCTTACCTCCTTCCATTTTTAAAAAATGTTTTTTAGTTTGTTTTGTTTGGGGGCCACCTGGTTGTGCTCAGAGCTTATTCCTGGCTCTGCACTAAGAGATCACTCATGGTGGTGCTCAGGGAACCATATAGGATGCCAGGGATTGAACACTGCTTAGTCGCATGCAAGGCAAGAGCTTTACCCACTGGGCTACACTTCTCAGGCCCCTTATGCATTTTTGTTGGGCTGGTTTTTGTTTGATTGTAGTTTTGTTTTTGCTATACCCAGCACTATTCCTGGTTCTTTGCCCAGGGATTCCTTCTAGGGATGCTCAGGAATCGAAACTGCGTAGGCAGTTTGCAAAGCAAGTATCCTACCCACTGTACTATCTTTCCCATCCTCACTTTTCCTTTCTAGAAAAGTCTAGAAAAACTCGTCTAGGATTTCAGGCATAGCTGGATCCAGGTATTCTAATGCAATGATTTCTATTTTCCTTTCCTTCCTTCCCAGCCAGATTCTTTCCTCATGAGCAATCGAGGGGGGGGTTGATTTCTAACAATCCCCCTTTAGACTGCTAATAGCCTTACCAATCCCCCCCATCACTAACCCCCATCCCCAAAGTCAGGGGCCCTGAAATATCCTGGCCAACCAAGACAGAATCAACCTAAACCAAATGTTCAAGTATGGGGAGCCCTGATAGTGGCCTGCATATGGATCTGGTGCCTCCATAGCTAGACTTTAGGAAGCTGGACCACACCCAGGGGCCCCCAACAATGTGGGGAGCCGGGGACAAAAGCCCCCTTTAGGAACTGGCCACATCCCCACCACCCCAGCCTGCCTCCTCCCTCTGTTGCAGCTACATCTTCCGGCCCAGCTGCACTCGCCTGGGGCAGTGGGCCATCGGCCATGTGAGCAAGGACGGCAGCATCCTGCAGACCATTCCCCCCAACAAGCCCCTGTTCCAGGTGCTTCTGGAAGGACAGAAGGATGGCCAGTGAGTCGGGGCGACAGGGCGTCGGTTCCACCGTGGGCCGGCAGGTGGCAGGCGGGAGTCTCAGCAGATGTGGGCTGTTGAGGGAGGCCCAAGTTTCTGGGTCCCCAGGCCAGGCAAGGGGAGGGTGCGTGTGCAGACTTCCCGGGTTCCCTCTGCTGTGCTCCCGAGGAGTGAGTGAGATCAAGTCCAGACTGGTAGAGAGGAAATAAAACTCAGGGAGATGCCTGGGGTTAGAGGGAGAAGAAAGGGAGCTTTGTGTGTGTGTGTGTGTGTGTGTGTGTGTGTGTGTGTGTGTGTGTGTGTGTGTGTGTCTGTCTGTCTGTCTGTCTGTTTGTCTGTCTGTCTGTCTCCTCTTCCCTCTCCCTCTCCCTTCCTTTCTTTTTTCTTTCTTTTTTATTTTTGTTTGTTTTGGGGTTTTTTTGTGGGGGGGCCACACCTGATGGTGCTCAGAAATTATTCCTGGCAGCCTGGCTGGCTCGGGGAATCTATGGGATGCCAGGTATTGAGCTCAGGTCAGCTGCATGAGAGGCCAACACCCTACTCACCGTGCTATTGCCCCGGCCCCCTATATTTTTGTTTGTTTGTTTTTGTTTGGGGGCCACACCCAGTGATGCTCAGGGGTTACTCCTGGCTATGCAGTCAGAAATCGCTCCTGGCTTGGGGGGAGACCATATGGGATGCTGGGGATCGAACCGCAGTTCGTCCTAGGCTAGCATGGGCAAAGCAGACATTTTGCCTCTGTGCCACCGTTCCAGTCCCCGGCCCCCTATTTTATTTTGTTTTGTTTTGGCCACATCCAGAGATTCTCAGGGTTACTCCTGGCTCTGCACTCAGAGGTTACTCCTGGTGATCGGGGACCATATGGGATTGAACCTGGGTCAGCCCCATGTAAGGCAAGCCCCTCCCTGCCATACTATCTATTGCTCAGGCCATGAAAGCTACTTTTTCAGCTGTCCTGATCTCTGCAACAACACAGCAAAAGAATAACTTCTTCCTACCTTTTTTCCATACCTTTCTCCTTTCCTCCTGTCCTTCCCTCCTTCCTTTCTTTCTCCTTTCCTCTCTCCTTTCATCCTTCTCTCTTTCCTCCCTTCCTTCTCTCTACCTCCCCCACTCCCTCCCACTCTCCCTTCCTTCTTTTCCTTCTTTCTTTTCCACACCCAGCAGTGCTTAGGGGCTACTCCTGGCCCTGTTTTTTTGTTATTGTTTGATTGGTTAATTTTTGGGGGGTTTTTTTTTTTGGCCTTTCTCCTGGCCCTGTTTTGGGAATTGGTGCTGGGGGGAGGTGGAATGAACCCTAGAACTCTGCATACAGAGAACTCCAGCCCTTCAAGGCACCCCCAGATCATCAGTGAGTGTCTGCACTGACAGGTTATGAGCTGAATGCCAGATACAAATCAATGATGTCATTGATCTGATTAGATGACTGGTCCTGTACTGGGAAAAAAATGGTCAGTGGCTAGGAGGGACATGGAAGAATGACAGTTTATTGACAGATGCAAAATGATAGTTTTGATGGATGATTCATAAATTATTGACAGGTGACTGATAAGTCCAGGAGTAGATGAGTGGGTACCTCATTGTCTAGTTTGGGTAGATGACAAATACATGGCGGGGATCCGTGAGAGCTGGGGGGGCGGTGCATAGATGGATCTGAGGTGGGCAGAGAGAGGAGGGTGCATAGGTAAGGAGGCTGGATGGGAGGGAGAGAAGGAGGAAAACAATCACCTCTACTCCCTGCCCTAGTGCCTCTGTAGAAAGTTCCTGCAAATATGGAATTGACTTATTTATACTCAGCCTGTGCTCCCATAGGAAATGAAGGGTCGGGTTCTCGAAAGACGGGTCATGCCACTTTTGCCAGCCCGTTCCCGGAAAATGCTGGTAGCTGTGCGTCTGCGTCATGTGGAGCCTGTATAGATGATCAATTCCTGGGTGACTCATAGCTGAGAGCACCCCAAGTCCCACCCGGGTGAAGCATCTCTTATACTGGCCTTTCTTCTGCTCAGGATCAGTGAAGGCATTACAGCATTGGGGGGGGGCACTCCAGACCAGTGGCCGGCACCCAGAAAAGCAAACAAGCCTACAAATGCAGAGTATCAGGGCCAGAGAGATAGCGCAGTGGGTAGGGCTTTGGCCTTCCCATGTTCAATCCCCAGCATCCCATATGGCCCCTTGAGCATGCCAGGAGTAATTTCTGAGAGCAGAGCCAGGAGTAACCCTTGAGTGCCACCGGGTGTGACTCAAAAACAAACAAACTATAAAAAGCACATCCTAGGAGCCAGAGAGAAGAGACCCAGGGGAGAGCCCTTGCCTTGCAAGCAGCTGACACTGGTTCAGTTCTCAGCACCTCACGTAGTTCTGCAAGCAGGAATGATCCCTGGGCATACAGAGCCAGGAGTGAGGCCCAAGCATCACCAGATGAGGCTCAAAAACCAAACCAATAGACAAAGCACAGCATTGGAGAAAGTTTATTCAAAAAGCCGAGTGCAGCTTTTTGTGTGCATAAGTTGCATGTTTGGGCCAGAGCAAAAGCACAGTGAGCAGGGTTTTGCTTTGCACGGTTACCTGGGTTCGATCCCCGGCATCTCAGAGCCTGCCAGGAATAACTTCTGAGCTCAGAGCCAGGAGTAACCCCTGAGCACCAACCGAGTATGGCCCCAAACAAAATCAAAAAATAAGCAAACAGATCCCCAAAACTTCAGGTTGGATTCCTGGCTCTTTAAGAACATCTGAGCACTGCTGTGTTGACAAAAAGGAATATGTATATTATAAAAACAACATTACGTGGCTCTGAACAATGTGAAAAGGGCTAATTTATGGCCTGAGCTGAAACAAGGCCAGGAGTAAATTGGCCCCTGAAAGCTCCGATTTTTAGCGGCTGTGCCCATGTCCAAATATTGATCCTGGCTGCAAATACATTTGCAATTAAGCTATGAGAAAACACAGAAGCCACCAATAATAGAGATTACGTGTGTGGGACAGAACACCCACACACAGTCGTGCTTTGGGGTGGGGGCCTGGGGTGCTCCTGGACCTGTGCTCAGCAGCGACCCCCGGTGGTCAGCTCAGGTGTGTCAGGGCTGGAGAGGGGGGGGGCCTCCTGTGGTCATTCTCACTGGAGTCTATTCAGAGGGACAGCTAAGGAAACTGAGGAAAAGAGACATTTGCTCCTGCTGAGCTCAGAACCTGGGGTGGGACTAGGAGGCAGGCAGCAAGCTTTATCCCCCTACTAGAATGTTCTAGACCCAGAACAGATGTGATTCTGGTTTTGGAGCTGGAGTGAGTGTAAACAGATTTTGAGGCCTGGTACTGGGTCTGAAAGTCAGCACTCGGGTGCCTGCAGACCCTACTGTGTGGTTTTAGGGGGACAGGGAACATGCCCCCAGAGCAAGTGGGAGAGTTGGGGGTCCAGGGCTCCGTGTCCTCTATACACACACTCCAGACTCTAAGGCACTGACTGCAGTGCTCAGGTCTGAGCCCCTGGAGAAGAAACTGTGGAAAAGGTGTCTCCCACCTTGCCTCTGCTTCCAGCCATTTCCAGAAGTGTAGTCTATAACTTAGTCCAACGGCCCCTTCTGGGGACTCAGGGGGTCTGAATTCGCCCGGAGAGTCTGTACTGTGTTTCCCAGCCAGCATATGTGTGTCTGTTTGGGGCACCCCTGAGGAGCCTGGGCCATGGTGGGGGGTCATCTTGTAGGTCAGGCAGGCTGCCTCAATGGCCCCTCTCTACCTGTCCTTAGCTACCTCTACCCGGACGGGAGGAACCACAACCCGGACCTCACTGAGCTCTGCCAGACAGATGCCCATCAGCACATCCACGTGCCTGAGGTGAGGTGTAGCTAGAGTCCCCCCATGCCACCCCACATCCTCTCTCCAGAACCTTTGGCCTGGCACAGGCTGTGTGACCTGTGTTTCATCAATTGGCCTCTCTGAGCTTTGTGCCTCCTCCCCGGGGCTCCTCAGGGAGGTTGAACCAGGAACTATTTCACCGTCAGCAAATGTTCCACAGGTGTGCAGCCCCCACCTTTAGCCTTATGTACCCCACAGGCAGAATATGTGACCAACACAGGGTTTTTTTGGTGGGTTTTTTTGGGGGGAACCCACATCTGGTGATGCTCAGGGGTTACTCCTGGCTATGTGCTCAGATATCGCTCCTGGCTTGGGGAACCATATGGGACACCAGGGATCAAACCGAGATCCGTCCTGGGTCAGCCACATGCAAGGCAAATGCCCTACCGCTGCACCATCACTCTGGCCCCCAAATACAGGGTTTTTTGTTTCACCTTTTTGTTTATATTTTGGAGCACACTTGGTGAGGCTCAGGGGCCATTTCAGGGCTAGAAATGGAACCCAGACACCCACATGCCCAGCATGAGCTCTAGCCCTGACAATAAGGAACTGACTTTATTTGATTCCCCCCAGCAGTGCTCATATGTTACTCCTGGCTCAGTGCTCAGGAGTGATCCCAGGTAGTTCTCTGGGACCATATGGGGTACTGAGAATCAAACCAGAGATGCAGGGGCCGAAGCAATAGGACAGCAGGTAGGGCACTTGCCTTGCATGTGGCCGACAGGGTTGGATCCTCAACATCCCATATGGTCCCCTGAGCACCACCAGTGATAAATCCTGAGGGCAGAGCCAGGAGTAACCCCTGAGCATCAACAGGGGTGGCCCCAAAACAAAACAAAAAAGTCAACCAGGGATGCAAGGCAAATGCTTTACCTCCTGTTCTACCTCTTCACACTCTGAAAAAATGATTTTAGAATTACCTCCTTCATTTAATATTGGGCATAGAGGGCCAGAGCAATAGTACAGTGGGAAGGTTGTTAGCCTTACGTTTATGTGGTTTGGTCACTGGCACACCCTATATGATTTCCTGAGCCCACCAGGAGTGATCCCTGAGCACTGCTAGATGTGGCCCCAACCCAAAAACCAAAAAATATATTGGACCCTGATTTCTCACCCTCTCCCCCACATGTCTAAAGGATCTGCAAATTTGGGGAAGGTGTTTGATTTGGTTAGTATTTGGGCCATATCAGGTGACACTCAGGGGTCACTCCTGGCTCTGTGCTCAGAAAACACTCCTGGCAGGCTCAGAGAACCATATGGGATGCCAGGGATCAAACCTGGGTCAGTCACATGCCAGGAAAGCACCCTACCCACTGTGTTATCACTCCAGCCCCTCTGCCAATTGTTTGTCTCCATGTGTGACTCTGTGTGTGGGCAAACCCCAAAAGAGTCCCACCTTCAGGGCAGCATTTTGGAAGTAGGAGGCATGGCCTTGAACTTGAGATAGGGCTGGGGCAGGTACCAAGGCTGGAGCTGTTCTCCCTGGGGCCACCCATGGCCCCAATCCCTGACACACACACTCGACTGTCTCACCAGGAGCAGCTGCAGCTATACTGGGCCATGAATTCCACCTTCGAGCTGTGCAAAATCTGTGCTGAGAATGACAAGGACGTGAAGATCGAGCCCTGCGGCCACTTGCTGTGCAGTCACTGCCTGGCCTCCTGGCAGGTAGGTGGGGTCCCCCTCGGGGGGGGGCCCTCCTTCTCCACCTGGAGCCCAGCAGCCTTGTCCCTGCTGACACATCCAGGGTGATGCGGGGTCAGGGGCTGAGGAGGGAAACTGGGGAGCCAGGCCCGGTGCCCAGAGCCTTTTTCCTCCTGCTGTCTGTGTTTGACATTGGCCTTTGATGGGCTCTATCTTGACTCCCCATCAGGAATAAACATGGCCCCGCTCAGGGACGCAGGGACCCGGCCAGCTGCCAGTCCAGACACTGATAAGGAGCTCAGAGCCCTGCCTAGGGTCCCCCCCCCACTGTCAAAGCCTAGGGTGACCCAGATGGTCCTGGAGTGACCCCACATTGCCCTGCGTATACCCTGTACCCAGTTCTGTGTGTTTGTTTGGGTTTGGGGGGAGAGGTGGGCCACACCTGGCGGTGCTCAGGGGTTGCTCCTGGCTCTGCACTCAGAATCACTTCTAGCAGGCTGGGGGGGACCATATGGGATGCTGGGAATCGAACCCGGGTTCATCCTAGGTCGGCCCTGTGCAAGGCAAATGCCCTACCACTGTGCTATCTCTCTGGCCCCAGTCCTATGTCCTTTGGTATGGTTTGGGAGGCACACTGGTGATGCTCTGGGGTTTCTCCTGGCTTTGCACTCAGGAATCACTCCTGGTGGTGTTCAGGGGCCCCTATGGGATGCCGGGGATCAGACTTGATCCCTCCCCGCTAGACTGTACCTCCAGCCCCTGTTGCCTTTTCTGTGCTGTCCACTCACCCCTATGCAAGTCAGAGTCCCTTGTGTATGCCTGTTGCTGGGACCGAATCAGGAATGTTCCAGGTTCCCTGGCATTTGTGCAACAGAGTCTCAGATCATAAACGTGCAAACCCCAGAACCTTGGCCTTCGTTCCCCAATATGGGGGACACTGGGGCTGGGCCCATCTCTCATCCCAATCCCAGCCTGGACCCCCAGTTCTGGTCTTGCTCACCCTCCCATCCCCCTCTGTCTGCCTCCCCTGCACCCTGCGTCACCCCGCTGGGGATGGAGCTCGAAGGTTCTTGCCTGGTGACCCCCCAACTTCTCCCCCTCACCCCTCAGCTCTCCGACAGCACCACCTGCCCCTTCTGTCGCTGCGAGATCAGGGGCCAAGAGCCCATCAGCATCCACCAGCTCCCCAGGGACTCGCTGGCTGCTGACACCTCCAGAAACCACTGCGACCCAGGGGACCAGGAACAGGTGAGGGACATGGCGGAACTCCCAGTCTGAGGGAGGAGGCTGGGATGGATCCTGAGTCCGATAACTGGAATGCAGCATGACTGGGACTTTGCTTCGAGGGCCTCCCCAAGGCCCGGACTGTGGTCCTGGTGACTGCAGTTAGGGCCCCCCCCCCTTTCTCCTTTCCCTGGGCAGCTCCATAGCAGTCAATGCTGTGTTCCAGGCAGGTGCAGGAGGGTGGTGAGAAGGGACAGGCTCCCATTCCTCCCCTCTGTCTCCCCTAGGTGATCCCCTCAGCTCCCCCTTTGCCCCCTCAGCTGGACACCCCCCCCAAGAGAAGCCCAAATAAAGGCCCACTGAAGGTGGTGAGTTGGGCTAGTCTGAGGTGGGTGGCCTTGGTCTCCCCAGCTCTAGGTCCCTGGTCTCTGTGGGCACCTGTCACGCCTATGCTTCCCCAAGACATTTGCTCTCACCCTTCCCTCTGCCTCGAGTGCTTCTCTTCTCCTCCTTCAGGAAGTCCTCCCAGATCATTCCATCCCCTCTCTCCTCCAGGAATATTGCTTCCTAAGGCCTGGCTATGGGGGGGGGGGGAGCGAGAAGGACACCTTCACAGTTATCTTCAACAAAGTTGCTGAACCTGAACCGGCCTCTTGCTTTGCCCCCACTCCATCCCCTCAGACCAGGACCCCCACCCAGAAGCTTCAGTTTTTTGCCTTAATCTGGCTCCCCTCAGAGTCTGGGGTGGTGTCCAACACAGGACTCTAGAATTTCCTGGAGGGGCCTCAGCCCTGCCAGGTATGACCCCAAACTCCCTGGAAAAAAATGTGTTTGCAGTGAAGGGGAACCTAGAAAGCTCCATTCCAAGGTGCTGGTATCTGCCCCAAAATCACAGCCCTGAAGACAACAGTTGGGGTGAGGGGAGAAGACCTGTTAATGACACCCCATCACCATCTCTTTCTCTCTTGAGTGGGCTTCCACCCTCACAGTACCCATCCTCGCTTTTCATCTCTCCTCCCTCCTCCCTGATCTCCCAGGAATTTCGGGGCTGGCTAGAAGGGGCAGATGAAACTCTTTTGGCCTCTCAGCTTTAATCAATACCCGGCAGTCTTCAAACAAACAGCGCAGGAAGTAGGGAATATTATTCCACCGCAGCAAACAAGAGAGGCAACAGGAAAGGGGGGGGCCTGGGAGCGCGCGCTCGCGTGTGTGTGTGTGTGTGTGTGTGTGTGTGTGTGTGTGTGTGTGTGTGTGTGTGTGTGTGTGTGTGTGTGCGCGTGTGTGCGCGCGTGTGTGTGTGTGTGTGTGTGTGTGTGTGTGTGTGTGAGAGAGAGAGAGAGAGAGAGAGAGAGAGAGAGAGAGAGAGAGAGAGAGAGAGAGAGAGAGAGAGAGAGAGAGAGAGAGAGCAGCCAGCGAAGCAGCTAAAAACAGATCCGATCCACAGCCAAGAAGCAAATGGAAAGATTAGGAAGAAGCACTCAGCAGCTCCCCGGGGACAGCGAGGGGCCCAGGCAGGAGCTCAGGCAGGCTGGGCCCTGCACCCCATGGTGGCGCCTTGCCCTGATCCAAATTCCAGTCAACTCCTACTCTGCTCTCCCCAGCCAGCAACACCCTCTTCCCTCCCCACAAGGTGACCAGCACCCTGAGAATGGTCAATGAGCACACAGCCTGCCAAGTGGCCACCTGCCCTGAACCCTTGTCACCCCACTTTGACATGGGACATGCAGGCCCAGGTTCTTACCCAGTCCAAAAGGAGGTGAAGTGGGGACTTGAACCCAAACCCCCAGCTTTAGACTCCCAAGCTGTCCTCCTCTCCCACGGGGTCCTGGGGCACCGTCCATGGCCTGAGACAGGACAGCGCAGAGAGTGTTTTGCCTTGCGTGGAGCTGGCACTGGTTTGAATACCGCCACCACCACAGAGGGTCCCTCCAGTGCTGCCAAGGGTCAGGCCTGATCACTGACCACCTCCAGTGTGACCTTCCCTCACTTATACCCCCCAAAATTTGACGAGGGTGCTGAAAGATTAATCCAGTGGGGAAGATGCTTGCCTTGCACATAACTGACTCTAGTTTGATCTCTGGTATCACATAGGGTCCCCCAGACCCCAGCATGAATGGTGCCTGAGCACACAGAGCCAGAAGTAAGCCCCAAGCATAGCCAGGTGTGGTTTCAAAAGCAAAAAAGGGGGGCGGAGCAAAAGTCTACTAGGAAAGGTGTTTGCCTTGCACACAGCTGGCTGACCTGGGTTCTATCCTTGGCATCCCCGATGGTCCCCCAAACCTGCCAAGAGTCATTTTTAGGGGCTGGAGAGATAGCATGGAGGTAGGGCATTTGCCTTGCATGCAGAAGGACAGTGGTTCGAATCCCGGCATCCCATATGGTCCCCTGAGGCTGCCAGAAGCGATTTCTGAGCGTAGAGCCAGGAAGAACCCCAGAGTGCTGCTGGGTGTGACCCCAAAACAAAACAAAACAATCACTTCTGGAGCCGAAGAGATAGTATGGAGATAAAGCGTTTGCCTTTCATGCAGAAGGTCGGTGGTTTGAATTCTGGCATCCCATGTGGTCCCCTGAGCCTGCCAGGAGTGATTTCTGAGCACAGAGCCAGGAGCAACCCCTGAACGCCACTAGATATGGCTCTAAAACCAAAACAACAATGCCCCAAAATTAGGCTGGTCTGTCATGGGGTCCTGAATATCGAGGTGTGAGGCTGTGTTCTTCCACCCAGAGATGCGCTTCACTGCTCTCCCCCTCTCAGGGGTGACTGCATCCTTCAAGGGATCCAGGTATCTGTAGTGGCCACTGGGGTCCTCTCCCAGCCTGAAGAGATGAGCACAAAGTGGCAGCAGGCCCCACTGCTTCCAGTGATGCCCTAAAGTTGGTGTGTCACAGTGTCCCCACTGGAATGACATTTGTGCACCAGCAGCTCAGGACAAGTGTCTCACTCCATAAGGACCATTAACTCCATGGGGACCCTCAGTCCCATAGGAACAGACCTTTTTATTCGTCTGATTACAGGTTGTTTCTTTAGAATGCAGAACAGTGTCTGACTCACTGTAGGTGCTCAGGAAATGTTCATGTGATGAGTGAATGAGTTGGTAAGTGGGAGGAAGGAAGGAAGGAAGGAAGGAAGGAAGGAAGGAAGGAAGGAAGGAAGGAAGGAAGGAAGGAAGGAAGGAAGGAAGGAAGGAAGGAAGGAAGGAAGGAAGGAAGGAAGGAAGGAAGGAAGGAAGGAAGGACAGAAGATAGGATGGAAGGACAGGATGATGGAAGGAAGGAGGGAGGGATGGACAGACGAAAGGAAGGAAGGAAGGAAGGAAAGAAGGAAGGAAGGATGGGTGGATGGAAGAATGGAAGGATGGATAAATGGATGGATGGGTGGATGGGTGGATGGAAGGAAGGATGCATGGATGGATGGATGATGGATGAACAAATGGAATGAAGGATGAAAGGGTGGATGGGGGCCGGGCGGTGGCGCTGGAGGTAAGGTGCCTGCCTTGCCTGCGCTAGTCTAGGACGGACCGAGGTTCGATCCCCCGGCGTCCCATATGGTCCCCCAAGAAGCCAGGAGCAACTTCTGAGCACATAGCCAGGAGTAACCCCTGAGCGTCACAGGGTGTGGCCCAAAAACCAAAAAAAAAAAAAGAAAGGGTGGATGGATGTAAGGACAAATGGAAGGAAGGATGGATGAATGGATGGAAGGAAGGAAGGATGGATGGACAAACAGACAGAAGGAAGGATACATGGATGGATGGATGGAACAGTGGGTGGATGGGTGAATGGATGGATGGTTGGATGGATGGACAGATGGAAGGATGGATGAATGTACGGATGGCTGGAAGGACAGAAGGAAGGAAGGAAGGAAGGAAGGAAGGAAGGAAGGAAGGAAGGAAGGAAGGAAGGAAGGAAGGAAGGAAGGAAGGAAGGAAGGAAGGAAGGAAGGAAGGAAGGAAGGATGGATGAATGGATGGATCGGATCAGTGGGTGGGTGAGTGGATAGATGGGTGGGTAGGTGGATGATGGATGAACAGACAGATGAATGATCAGATGGGTGGATGAACAGCTGGAAGGATGAAACATTGGATAGTTGAATGGACAGATGGACAAATTAAAAACACTTCCCACTTGAACCAGAGTGTTTAGAGGAAAATCCTGGACTTGGGACAAGACCCCCGCTACACCCTCCTTGTGCTCCCTCAATTTGGACTGTGACATGGAGCACAGCTGCAGCTCAGCTGTGACATTTCCTAATCTCCTCTTGTACAGGCACCTCCGGTTCTCCCCAAACTCCGCGCGCCCCTGCCCTTGCCAAGAATCAGAAGCGTGGCCTTGGTGCCCTGGGAAGTCACCTCGCACTCCCAGGCCAGGGGCCGAGGCACCCAGTAAGGAGAGGGGACTAGGGGACCAAGGAACAGCTGGGGTTCGGAGCTCCTGGGTCTGCGGGAAGAGGAGGTGGGACTAGAGGGATAAGTAGGTCCCAGGAAACTTCCCCGCAGCCTCACCCCTCACTCTTCCTGCTACAGAAACTCCTAAAAAGAAAAGTCCCCCCTCCAGCTGGCCCTGGGGGCCATGATCCCATCCGGCCTGGATGCCAGGTGAGACCCCGTCCATCCCTCCCTTGGCCCTGCCCTGCCCACCAGAGGCTGAAGCTGCTGAACCCACTTCCCTTTCCTCCCGCAGGATACCCAGATGTGCTGCTAAAGGGAACCCAGGGGGGCTGGAAGGGGCGCAGGGTAGAGAAATAAACTGTCTAGTTCAATCTGTACTCTGATGTGTGGGAAGGGGTGGCAGGGTGGCAGAACATGTCCTCCAGGCCGGAATTCTTTCCGGTCCATCCCGAGGATCCCCCTCCCCAGCCTTTCTTGCCCAGACCCAGGCATGATGCCCTCAGAACTTAGGTATCCAGAACCCTAAGTTTCCCAAAAATCGGGTGTCAGACTCTCTTTTTCCCATCATGATCAAAAAAAGGGGGGGGGGAGAATTTTTTTAATTTTTTTGGTTTTTGGGCCACACCCGGCAGTGCTCAGGGGTCATTCCTGGGGGTCTCAGGGAACCAAATGGGGTGCCGAGGGGATTGAACCCAGATTGGCTACATGCAAAACAAGTGCTCTGACTCCCGTACTGTCTCTCTGGTCCAATTTTTTTGTTTTGTTTTGTTTTTATTTTTTTTGTTTGTTTGTTTTTTGGGCCACACCCGGCTTGCTCAGGGGTTACTCCTGGCTGTCTGCTCAGAAATAGCTCCTGGCAGGCACAGGGGACCATATGGGACACCGGGATTCGAACCAACCACCTTTGGTCCTGGATTGGCTGCTTGCAAGGCAAACGCTGCTGAGCTATCTCTCCGGGCCCTGGTCCAATTTTTTTATTGTTGTTTTTAGGGCCAGACCCGGCAGCACTCAGGGCTTACTCCTGACTCTGCTCTCAGAAATCACTCCTGGCAGGCTCAGGGAACCATTTAGGATGCCAGCATTTGAACCCAGATCAACAACATGCAAGGGAAATGCCCTACCCACTATGCTATATCCTCTAGCTCCCCAATTTTGTTTTTGTTTGGGGTTTTGGGCCACATTCTGGGCTCACTCCTGGTGGGGCTCAGGGGACCGTAAGTGATCCTGGGGATCAAACCTAGGTCTGACATGTGCAAGGCAAGCTCCTTAACCTCTGTCTTATCTTTTCCCCTCTCTGCATCCCTGCCCTGTGACCATCACAGGCTGGCAGGTGCTGGGTCTCCAGCTGTGATTGGAGCTTACACCCCCAAATCACATGGCTGACCTAGGTTTGATCCTCAGCATCCCATATGGTCCCTCCAGCCTGCCAGAGTGATTTCTGAGTGCAGAGCCAGGAATAACCCCTGAGTGCTGCAGAGTGTGGCCCAAAAACAAACGAACAAACAAAAAAGACAGATATGTCCCTGGACTGTGGTGACCCAAAGAGGGCCAAATGGGGAAGGGGGAGTTCAGAGCAGGCACAGAGAGTTGAGCCTATTAGGGTGGTCATGGAGGGCTTCGAGGAGGAGGGGGTATCCCTAATGAGACAGAAAAGAAGAGAAAAAGGTTATTCTGAGGTAAATGGAGCCCTGAAGGCTGCGGCTTGGATTGAATTCCCAGCAGTTGAGAGAGAATTGACTAAGAGAGAGAGCGAGGGTTTGGAAATCATTCTTGATTTCCAGAAGTAGTGATTACAGAGCTAGGACCCGCGTGATCAGGAACCTGGCTGGCCTCCAGCCCACGCACTCACCATCTCATCTCATCAGGGCACTGTGGGATGAGCCCACACCAATGCATGGCCCCAGGATGCCCCAGCCTCCTGCTACCTTGGCTGACCCAGAAACAAATCATGTTTGCTTACGCTGCCTCCGGACAAAGTACCCAAATCTGCAGGCACACAATGACAGCCCTGGCTGCTGTGGCCAGGATTAAGGGCAGTGAAAGGTGCCAGAGTGGGTGGGTTTGGGGACCCTGGGGACCGGGGTCTGGACAGGGGAATCTGCTACTGAGACCTGAATGAGGGGCTGCCACGTTGGCTCGGGGGCTTCCTCACAACATGGCTGCCTCCAGGCCGGGACCATAGCACGATGGGACAGTTTGCCTTGCACGCAGCCCGCCCAGGTTTGATCCCCAGCATCACATGGGATCCCCTGAGCCTGCTAGGTTGACCCCCTAGGTGTTATGGAAGCCTCATGCCCCAAATCCAGGGTATTGGAGAGACGCGGGTTTGGAAGCAAACAACCCAGAAAATAATCCACACACAGTTAAGGAGATAAAAACCGGTTCAGGAACTTCCTTCCACACGAGAGCCTTCATCTCCTAAGAAGCAGACAGCTCAGTGGTGGAAAAACCGAAACCACAAGCGGTTTTTCCCTGAGACTCGGGTTCAATTATTCGCAAGCACCAGACCACACCCTGGGGTGTGAGAGCAGGTGGTCTAAGGCACCCATCCAAAGAATGCTTTCATCCAAAGGTGCTTTAACCAGCACATCCCTGAAGAGGCTGGGACCTGCTTAAATCCAACACCTGAGCACAGAGTTGGAGTAAGCCCTGAGCAGACATGGGTGCGGCCCAAATTTTTAAAAAGGAAGAAAAGGGGGCCCAGAGAGATAGCACAGCGGTGTTTGCCTTGCAAGCAGCCGATCCAGGACCAAAGGTGGTTGGTTTGAATCCCGGTGTCCCATATGGTCCCCCGTGCCTGCCAGGAGCTATTTCTGAGCAGACAGCCAGGAGTAACCCCTGAGCACCGCCGGGTGTGGCCCAAAAAAAAAAAAAGGAAGAAAAGGGGCCAGAGTGATAGCACAGTGGAAGGGTGTTTGCTTTGCATGGTCGACCCAGGACAGACCCGGGTTTGATGCCCGGCATCCCATATGGTCCCCCAAGCCTGCCCCGAGCAATTTCTGAGCACAGAGCCAAGAGTAACCCCTGAGCACTGTCAGGAGTGGCCCAAACACAACCCCAAAATGAAATAAAATAAAAAAGGAAAAAGGAAAGGGATTTGAGGCCTTCCATCTTTTTGGGAAAGGTTGGGTCACACCTAGCAATGCTAAGGGCTTACTCCTGGCTCTGCACTCAAGAATCACTCCTGGTGGTGCTTGAGGGGACCATATGAGATGCTGGGGATCAAGCCCAGATTGGCTGCATGCAAGGCAAAATGCCCTATTTGCTGTACTATCATTCCAGCCCCTTTTAATTTTTGTTTTTGTTTTTGTTTTGGGGCCACACCCAAACTCAGGGGTTAGTCCTGGCTGTCTGCTCAGAAATAGCTCCTGGCAGGCACGAGGGACCATATGGGACACCAGGATTTGAACCAACCATCTTAGGTCCTGGATCGGCTGCTTGCAAGGCAAACGCCTCTGTGCTATCTCTCCGGCCCCATCCCTTTTAATTTTTTAAGTTTTGGGGCCACACCAAGCAGTGCTCAGGAGTTATTCCTGACTTTGCACTCAGGAATGACTCTTAGTGGTGCTTGGGGAACATATGGGCTAGTGGGGATCTGCTGCGTGGAAGATAAACACCTATAGCTGCATTATCACTCCAGCCCTTTTTCCTTCCATTTAAAAGTTTTAAAATGCAGCCAAATTGAAGATGTTCTTTCTTATATAGGTTGTTGGGTTTTTTTAAGGCGGGGTGGTGCTTAGGGGTTACTCCTGGCTTTGTGCTCAGAAATTGCTCTTGGCAGGCTCCAGGGACCATATGGGATGCTGGGAATTGAACCCAGGTCTGTCCTGGGTCGACCATGCAAAGCAAACACCCTACCACTGTACTATCACTCAGGTTCCTTGTTTTGTTTTTGAGCCACGCCCAGCAGTACCCAAAGCTTTACTCCTGGCTCTGTGCTCAGGACTCACTCCAGGTGGGGCTCAGGGCACCCCAGTGGTGTTAGGGATTGCATCCTGGTTGGACAGGTACAAGGCCAGCACTGGACCGGCCCTCTTTGCTTTCTCTGTCCCGAAAGTTCCTTTTCCACCTGATCTTGGCCTTCGTCCCTGACCACCTGCTCTCTGCAGCCTGCAAGTAACAGAACCACAGAGATTTCAGAGGACGGGGTTGGAGAGCAGAATCCCATTTCTTAGGGTGTCAGTTGTCAAGATCAGAGTGTAGGACTGGAGCAATAGCACAGCAGGTAGGGCATTTGCCTTGCACGCCGCTGAGCTGACCTAAGTTCAATCCCATATGGCCCCTCTAGCCTGCCAGGACTGATTTCTGATCGCAGAACCAGGAGTAATCCCTGAGCACCACTGAGTGTGGCCCAAAACCAAAATCAAATAAACAAAAAAGAGATCCTGGGGCTGGAGAGATAGCATGAAGGTAAGGTGTTTGCCTTGCATGCAGAAGGACGGTGGTTCGAATCCCAGCATCCCATATGGTCCCCCCGAGCCTGCCAGGAGCAATTTCTGAGGATAGAGCCAGGAGTAACCCCTGAGCACTGCTGGGTGTGACCACCACCCCCAAAAAAAAGAGAGATCTGAATATACAATAGAAGGAAGCTTGGGAGGGCTTTGATTTGGTTCCAGTGGGGTGAGGTTTGGTGGCACTTAGGGGTTACTCCTGGCTCTGTGCTCAGAGGACCTGGGCAGACCCTATGCAGTACCAGGGCTGGGGGCGGACACTCTGAGGTGTCAAGATTGGCTGCGTCCCAGGCCAGTGCCCTGCCACTGTCCTCTCCCTCCTCCGGCCTCTGCCCAGCTATCTTTGGAAAGTCAAACCATTCTCCGCTGCCAGGCAGAACTCGATTCTCCTGTTTCCATGGTATGAAGAGACGCGACTCCAAGTCTAGAATGCTACCTTCGTTCCAACAGGAAGCAGGAAAGGGTCTGTGCTAGTTTTTTGTTTTTTTGGTTTGTGTTTTAGGGCCACACCTTGCAGTGCCCAGGGCTTACTCCTGGCTCTGCTCTCAAGAATTACTCCTGGAGGGGGGGGTGGAAACCGTAGTATGAACAGCCTTGTAACCATGGTGTTTAAATTTTAAAAAATACACAATGAAAAAAATAAATAAACGTTATACAAAGATCATATTCTCAACCTGCCCCTAGGCACTCATTAAACCCTGGTGCCAACCCAGAAAGAAAAAATAAATAAAGAATTACTCCTGGGGCCGGGCTGTGGCACTAAAGGTAAGGTGCCTGCCTTGCCTGCGCTAGCCTTGAACGGACCGCGGTTCGATCCCCCGGTGTCCCATATGGTCCCCCAAGCCAGGAGCAACTTCTGAGCACATAGCCAGGAGTAACCCCTGAGCGTTACCGGGTGTGGCCCAAAAACAAAAAAAAAAAAAAAAAAGAATTACTCCTGGGCCCGGAGCGATAGCACAGCGGCGTTTGCCTTGCAAGCAGCCGATCCAGGACCAAAGGTGGTTGGTTCGAATCCCGGTGTCCCATATGGTCCCCTGTGCCTGCCAGGAGCTATTTCTGAGCGGACAGCCAGGAGTAGCCCCTGAGCACCGCCAGGTGTGGCCTAAAAACCAAAAAAAAAAAAAAAAAAAAAAGAATTACTCCTGGCAGGGCTGGAGAGATAATACACAGCAGCAGGGTGTTTGCCTTGCACTCAGCCGATTCAGGGCTGGCAGTGGTTCGAATCCTGGGATCTCATATGGTCCCCTGTGCCTGCCAGGAGAAATTTCTGAGCGCAGAGCCAGGAGTAACTTCTGAACGCTGCTGGGTGTGAGCCAAAAAAACAAACAAATTACTCCTGGCAGTGCAC
Organism: Suncus etruscus; assembly: GCF_024139225.1. Taxonomy (NCBI): domain Eukaryota; kingdom Metazoa; phylum Chordata; class Mammalia; order Eulipotyphla; family Soricidae; genus Suncus; species Suncus etruscus. The sequence continues at coordinate 88,999,423 of NC_064861.1, forward strand.
AGGGGACCATATAGGATGTTGGGGATTGAACCTGGGTCAGCCACATGCAAGGCAAACGCCCTCCCCAGTGGACTATTCGCCCCAAACCCCTGTCCTTGTTGATTTCGGTGGCAGGGATCTTGCTGGAAGGGGGACAGGCACTAACCACCCCTCTGCTCCAAATCCACTACAGTCCTCCCCACTGACCACTCAGCATCTGTATCACCTTTTTTCCTGTACCCACATTCTCTCCCTTACCATGTTCTACTAATCTTCCCTGAGTAGCAACCCCAAACACATTCATAGCCCCTCAAGATCACAACTGATGAAAGTTACACTTTCTTTTTTTTGGAGGGAGCCACACCCGTTTGATGCTCAGGGGTTACTCCTGGCTAAGAGCTCAGAAATTGCCCCTCGCTTGGGGGGACCATATGGGATGCGGGGGGATCGAACAGAGGTCCTTCCTTGGCTAGCGCTTGCAAGGCAGGCACCTTACCTCTAGCGCCACCTCGCAGGCCCCGAAAGTTACACTTTCTAGAAGCAAGTCTAGAACTACTAGGGAGTGGCAGGAGTGAAAGGACTGCAGGAAGAGCATTTGCCTTGTTACCAGCTGGCCTAAGGTTCCATCCTCAACATTCCATAGGGTCCCCTGATCCCTACCAGGAATGATACTTTTTTTGTTTGTTTGTGGGCCACATCCGTTGGTGCTGAGGAGTTACTCCTGGCTCTGCACTCAGAAAAATATCCTGGAACCAGAGCAGTGGTGCAAGCAGTAGGGCATTTGCCTTGCACATGCTGACCTAGGATAGACCGCTGTTCGATCCCCCAGCATCCCATAAGATCCCCATAGCCAGGAACGATTTCTGAGCACATAGCCAGGAGTAACCCCTGAACGTCACCAGATGTGGGTCCCCCCCAAAAAAAATAAAAATCTCCTGATGGTACTTTAATAAAGATATTAATTTGGGACTGGAGTGATAGCATAGAGGTAGGGCGGTTTGCCTTGCATGCAGAAGGACAGTGGTTTGAATCCCAGCATCCCATATGGTCCCCCAAGCCTGCCAGGAGCGATTTCTGAGAGTAGAGCTAGGAATCTGAGCGTGTGACCCAAAAACTAAAAAAAAAAAAAAAAAAGATATTAATTTATTTATTTTATTTTATTTTATTTTATTTTGGTTTTTTGGGCCACACCCGTTGACGCTCAGAGGTTACTCCTGGCTATGCGCTCAGAAGTCGCTCCTGGCTTGGGGGACCATATGGGACGCCGGGGGATCAAACCGCGGTTCGTCCAAGGCTAGCGCAGGTAAGGCAGGCACCTTACCTCCAGCGCCACCGCCCGGCCCCAGAAGATATTAATTTAAAAGAAAGAGAGGAAGGGAGGGAGGGAGGGAGGGAGGGAGGGAGGGAGAGAGAGAGAGAGAGAGAGAGAGAGAGAGAGAGAGAGAGAGAGAGAGAGAGAGAGAGAGAGAGAAAGAAAGAGAGAGAGAGAAAGAGAGAGAGAGAGAAAGAAAGAAAGAAAGAAAGAAAGAAAGAAAGAAAGAAAGAAAGAAAGAAAGAAAGAAAGAAAGAAAGAAAGAAAGAAAGAAAGAAAGAAAGAAAGAAAGAAAGAAAGAAAGAAAGAAAGAAAGAAAAGAAAGAGAGAGAGAGAGAGAAAAAGAAAGAAGAAATTTCTCCTGCAGGTTCAGGGGACCATAGGGATGCAGAGGATTGAACCAGGGTCTATCTCAGTCGGCCGCATGCAAGGCAAAGGCCCTACCACTGTGCTATCACTCTGGCCCCCAGGAATGATTTTTTTTTGGTTTTTGGGTCACACCCAATGCCACTCAGGATTTACTCCTGGCTCTACGCTTAGAAATCACTCCTAGCAAGGCTGGACAGATAGCATGGAGGTAAGGTGTTTGCCTTATAATTTACGATTTCTGAGCATAGAGCCAGGAGTAATCCCTGAGTGCTGCTGGTTGTGACCCAAATACAAACAAACAAACAAAAACAACAACAACAGGGGCTGGCAAGGTGGCACTAGAGGTAAGGTGTCTGCCTTGCAAGTGCTAGCCAAGGAAGAACCACAACTCGATCCCCCGGCGTCTCATATGGTCCCCCAAGCCAGGGGCAATTTCTGAGCACTTAACCAGGAGTAACCCCTGAGCATCAAACGGGTGTGGCCTGAAAAACCAAACAACAACAACAACAACAACAACAAAAAGAAATCGCTCTTAACAGGCTCTGGGGACCATATGAGATGCCGGGATTCGAACCACCGTCCTTCTGCATGCAAGGCAAACGCCTTGTCTTCTCCATGCCATCTCTTCGCCCACCCCCCAGGAGTGATTCTTAAGTCAAGAGTCAGGATTCAGTCCTGAGCACCACCAGGTATGATCCAAACAAGTGAAAATAGAACTTATAGGAAATACCTGGGTTCCTCTTAACTGTCAACATCCCCACTTTTTGGGGGGAACCTCACTCAATGGTGCTCAGGGATCACTCCTGTTAGGACTCAAGGGGCGGAACCCCAAAAAGAAACCAAACAGCCATAAAAAATGGGGCCAGAGAGATAGCACAGCGGTGTTTGCCTTGCAAGCAGCCGATCCAGGACCTAAGGTGGTTGGTTTGAATCCTGGCGTCCCATATGGTCCGTCCTGTGTCCCCCCCTCATGCCTGACTAACAGGGGCTATTTTTGAGCAGATAGCCAGGAGTAACCCCTGAGCACCACCGGGTGTGGCCCCAAAACAAAAACAAACAAACAAACAAAAAACAAAGAAACCAAACAGGAGCAAACTGTAAAAAGTCCAAGCTGGCCATTATAGAGATTTGGGGAGCACTAGGAAGTTTGAAAGTTGGGGTGACCAGACCTGATGAAGTTTCAGCTTTCTATTTTTTGGAAGACCACACCCAGTGATGCTCAGAGGATACTTCTGGCTCTGCTCTCAGGGATCACTCCTGGAGGTGCTCAGGGAACCCTATAGGATGCTGGGGATGAAACCCCGGGTTGGTCTTATGCAAGGCAAAGATAACTGTCTCCTCACCCTGCTCAATCACATTTGGAGGGGGGCACACCCGGTGGTGCTCAGGGGTTACTCTTGGTTGGCTCTGTGCTCAGAAGTTGCTCTTGGCAGGCTCAGGGGACCATATGGAATGCCGGGGATCAAACCCAGGTCCATCCGTGCAAGGCAAATGCTCTACCACTAAACTATCTCTCCAGCCCATTCACTTTCAACACCATTTAATTTTTTGTTTCTTTGCTTGTTTGGACCACACCTAGCAGTGCTCAGGGGTAACTCCCGGCTCTACACTCAGGAATCACTCCTGGCAGACTTGGGGGACTCTACAGGATGCCAGAGATGGAATCTAGGTTAGCTGCATGCAAGACAAACATCTTCCCACAGTCCTGTCGTCATTCAGGCCCTGAGGCTTTTAGCTTTCTCTTGGAGTGAAAGCCTGGAAAGGCCAGTAAGGATCCCCCAACTTCCATTTACAGGCTTGGATTGAGTCACCTTTTCCTGGGTTCCCTCCGGCTGTTTCCATGGGACAAACGGAAATAACCAGGGGACAGAGGATAGCTGATGTTTTGGCATGCCTTCAAGAACTAGACTGGCCTGGGGCCGGAGAGATAGTGAGGTAGGGCGTTTGCCTTTACATGCAAAAGACAGTAGTTTGATTCCCGGCATCCCATATGGTTCCCCGAGCCTGCCAGGAGCGATTTCTGAGCATAGAGCCAGGAGTAACCCCCAGCACTGCCAGGTATGACTCAAAAACAAAAAACAAAAAACAAAAACAAAAACAAAAAAAAAACAGGGGCAGGAGAGATAGCATGGAGCTAAGGCGTTTGCCTTTCACGCAGAAGAATGGTGGTTCAAATCCTGGCATCCCATATGGTCCCCTGAGCCTGCCAGGAGCGATTTCTGAGCAGAGCCAGAAGTAACCCCTGAGCGCTGCGGGTGTGACCCCAAAACAAAACAAAACAAAACAAAACAAAAAAAACTAGCCTGGCCTTCCAATACTCTCCTGCATTCATTCCACCTGATCCTCTGGGGCCTTAGCAGATCAGGGGGTCCTGGGGAAGATGGGGACCAGCCAGGCAGAGGTGCCCAGGTCTATGAGGGGATCAAAGGGTCGTAAGTGGAGCTCTAAGGATCTTTGGAGTGGTACAAATCTCAAATTCTGCATTTGCTCTGAGTGAGGGAGTGCGAAGGGATGCATTCCAGGGGATGCCTGTGTGTCTGCTCCCCAGTCTGAGCCTTACCAACCTACCCTGGGGAACACAACAGTGCCCCAGCCACCTAAATTTTGATTCAGTTCATTCCCAGAGCTTCCGTCTAAATGGGGTAGGGGAGGAGGAAAGGGTGCCCCTGTGGGCAGGGCTGAGAAAGTATAGGGCAGACTTCCTGGAGGTGACTTCAGGAAAAATCTTCACTCCCATGTGGCAGTTGTTTCCTGGGTCCCACTAGGCCTCTGGGCAGACAGACCTTCTGCCCCTTCATGCCCAAGCTGACTTGAAATCTGGAACCTCAAATCTAAGGCAGCAGGTCCATCTCCCAACATGCCCGGCCACCGGGTTCTGACCCATATCAAGGGCTATCTGGTGACCAGCCTCTTAACACCCCCTCCATCAGTCTGGGCAGGATACGGCCAGTGGCCTGTGACCTGTGACCCCTCCAAGCTGACCCCTCACTAGGCTCCGCATTCTTGCCCCTGGGCGCCACCTCCCTTCCCCCCCCCCCCCACTCACCTGCTCCTGCCAGCCCGGCTGCCTGCCCTTCCCCCCAAGACAGGAGGCTGTACAGGGGAGAAGGAGGGAGGCAGGGGGTGTGCATTCCTGGGATTCTCTGCAAGGGGGGGAGCAAGGGAGGACCCGAAGGGAGCGCCCCAACTCCTACCGGTGTCTGGAATGACACCAGGTGCAATCTGGGGGTGCAATCCTTTCGCTTTAGATGACTTGGAAGCAGGTTCCAGGCCGCTGCCCTGGAGAGAGTGGAGGCCCTGGCAAGGAAGGCCATGAGGGAAGGAGACTGGGCATGTCCAGCCCGGCTGGGGGTGGCTGGTTTGGGGGGGGGGCTAGTGCAGACTGTTTTGGAAAGAGGGGGTCCCCAGTGATGTGGGGAGGAAGGATACTGGGGATGTGGAGATGTGGACCAGGCCTGAGATTCCCCCCAGACACCCTCCCAGCCCCATTAAGCCTCAGAGGGGAGAATGGGGGGCCCCCTGCTCCCAGCTCAGCCAGACCCCTGATCCTGTCCAGTCCAGTCCACTCGGATCCCCGAGACAGGACACCGGCCAAACTGGTCTGACGGGTAGGTCCAGGGGCGCAGGGCCCGGCCGGGGGCGCTGGGGGGCTGCGGAAGGCCAGCGCGCCCGTGGATCGCTGGGAGGTCCGCTCCGGGCAGTGGGAGGTCCTGGCCCGAAGCCCGGTTTCGGGGGGATCAGGGGGGGCTGCAAGGCGGGACTGGATGGGGCGGGGCCGCCGGGGGTGGGGCCTCCCGGTCCTCCCGGGCCCACGGCTCAGTCGCCGCCGCGCTGCGATCATGGAGCCCCCGGACGCAAGGGCCGGGGATCACCGGGCCCCACGGCTGCTGGCGCTGGCGCTGCTTTTAGGGGCGCATCCAGGTAGGGCCGGGGACACCCGGCTGGGGGACGGGGACCCCGGGAAAAGGAAGGACATGGGGGGCGGGGAGCAAAATCTGGGGAGGAATCTGGGAATATTCAGGCGCGGTGGGTGGGTCCCCCCCCCAAGACACCCCCAGTGCACAGGCTCCAGGGAATGGGAACCCCCTGAGATGTCAGCCCCTTCCCACTCAGGGACAGCCCCCCCCCAGTTCTCTCCCGACCCCCACATGCTCCGCTGCTACTGCAGACCCGGGTTCTTCCAGCTTTCCAGCCTCCTCTCCAAGGCTCTCTCAAGTTTGCAAAGGGTTACTAACTGACTTGGGGCTGGAAAACAGTGGGGTACCCTCACTTATGGGGGTCCCCCTGCTAGATTCAGAATAATTCAGACACCCCCCCCAAAAAAAATCCCACTTCTCCAGGGCCCCGACCCAGGCCTGGTAGTCATAGAACAGAACAAGTGGTTTTTTTTGGGGGGGAGGCTGATCTGGGGGGTGTTACACCTGCTGCCTGGCCAGTGCAAGGGACAGACCAGAGAGGGAGGCCCTAGGGAAACTGGAAGGGACATTTCCTCTCGCTCTCTACCTGTTTGTCTGTCTATCCTGGGTGGCGAAGACCCAGGCCTGACTCCCCGAGCCCTGGGGAACAGCAGGGTAAAACATGGGTCCCCCCTGGGCAGGGCAGGGCAGGGCCGGGCAAGATGGGCGGGGAAGGGAAGGGAGGGGAAAGTTGTAAAGGCAGCTGATGCCAGGCTGGGAGGGAGGTGGTCCCCCAGAGGGACTCTGACTGCCTATGTCCTGGGGTGCCCACATCCCATCTCTCTGGGGACCTTTCCCTGGGCCTACAGACACCCCCTCTCGTTCCTTGTACCTTCCCTTCTTACCTGCTCTAGGTAGGGGAGACTGCATGATAGGAATGATCTAGAGGTACATACAGTACATGTCTAGGAGGTGGGAGGCCCCAGGTTTGATCCCTCAATCTCCCACTCTGTCTGCACCTCCTAAACACTGCCTACACCCACTGAGCACTGTCCCAAGCAGCCCTCCAGTCCTGTCCCCCATCTCACTACCTTGAGCACCCTCAGCCCAAATCAGGCTGAGTTCCACTGAGAGTGGCCCTAAGTCCCCCAGCACCAGGGGGGGAGGGGTCCCCTATAAAATTGAAGAAATGAGAGAGGGGGGCCGGGACGGGCAGGGGGCTCTGGCGCCAGGCGGGCAGGTCTGAGCCAGCCTGTCCCTCCCACATTCCTGCAACCTGCCCAGCCCTGTCCCCCCTCACCACCCCCACACACCCATCCCATCCCGCCGCAGCCCACACCCCATGAAGGAGCGCCCGCCTGCCCGGGGCTGAGGAGACAGAGCAGGCGAGGGAGATTCAGGAGAGGCTGAGATGGAGGCCCTGGGGCTCCCAGGAACGGACCTGGCCCTCACCTCAGAGGACAGCCAGGCCTCCCTCTTCCCCAGGACATTTGGAAAAAGGAAGGAAAAGGCGTTTACCCCAATGGCTGGAGGCCCCTGTGGGCTCAGACGGCCTCAACTGCAACTGAGGGCAGCTGGGTCTGAGGGAGGAGGGGATGAACTCCTGGATCTGAGGGAGGAGGCTGGGGGTGGACCCCTGAATCTGAGGGAGGAAGCTGAGAGTGGACCCCTGGATCTGAGACAGGAGGCTGGGGTGGACCCCTGAGTCTAAGGGAAGAAGCTGAGAGTGGACCCCTGGATCTGAGGGAGGAGGCTAGGGATGGACCCCTGAATCTGAGGGAGGAAGCTGAGAGTGGACCCCTGGATCTAAGGCAGGAGACTGGGGTGGATCCCTGGGTTTGAAGGAGGAATCAGGGATGAATTCCTGGGTCTGAGAGAGGAGGGCACCCGTCTGGACTTTCTCCACGGTTGCTGTCCCACAGGTGTCCGGGCTGAGGTGAAAGTGTCGTTGCCTTCCCTGGTGGAGGTGATGAGAGGGGAAACGGTAACGCTGGACTGTCGGCCTGTGGGGACCCAAGACCACTTTGTGCTGGAATGGTTCGTGGTGAGTGTCCTGCCTAGTGGGCAGGGGAGGGGTAGAGGGCCGGAAGTCGAGACCCTAAGAAGCTGCCCCCTGCCCCCCACTCCCTCCACACAGCCCTGTAAAGCTGCTGAGGGCTTTTCTTCTGGAATAATTGAGACCCAGTAAGGAATAGGGACTCAGGGTCAGAGTGATAGCACAGTGCAGAGGGTGCTTGCCTTGCACATGGCCAACCAGGGTTCAATCCCTGGCACCCCATTTGGTCCCTGAGCACTACCGAGAGAGAGAGAGAGAGAGAGAGAGAGAGAGAGAGAGAGAGAGAGAGAGAGAGAGAGAGAGAGAGAGAGAGAGAGAGAGAGAGAGAGAGAGAGAGAGAGAGAGAGAGAGAGAGAGAGCGCAGAGCCAGGAGTCAGCCCTGAGCATCACCAGATGTGGCCCCCAAACAACAAAAGGACACCAGTCTCTTAGGGGCCCCCTGGTGTCGAGGTACAGGGGAGACTGGAACCAAGTTCCTAAAAAAGTATTGGCTGGATCTGAGAGAACGCACAGAGACACTAAAGGAACAAGCCCCAGGGTGCCAGGAAAGAGAGCGGGAAGCCAGAGAGGGCAAGGGACTAGTGGGGGAGCAGGAACGCCCCCCACACTGAGACCTGTCCCACCTCCAGATGAACCGTTCTGGGGTCCGCCACCGCCTGGCCTCTTCGGAGCAGAAGGGCTCCCGGGTGGTGCATAACAAAGTACACGACTCACGGGGCCGCAGCCCCCCGTACCAGATGGACTCCCAGGGGCGCCTGGTGCTGGCCGACACGCAGGTGGGCGATGAAAGCGATTATGTGTGTGTAGTGACCGTCGGAGCGGTGGACACGGCCGAGGCCACCACGAGGCTCCTCCTGTTTGGTGAGTGTCCTGTTCTCCTAGGGAGAAAGAATCTAGGGGGGGATGTGAAGCCAGAGAAGGGACCCCTGATAATACCATCTCCCTCCCCTCACCCCTCTGTAACAGCCAAACCAGAGGCCACCCAGGTCAGCCCCAACACTGGGACACTGTCGGTGACAGAGGACTTTCCTCAGGAGGTACTGGGCTTTGGAGCTGGGGCCCCACCTGGACCCTCGGGGACTCTGTCTCCAGGGGTCCTGGAGCAAGAGGGGACCCGGCTTCGACTTCAGGGCCTGGTATCTGCTTCAGATCGCCACCTGCAGGAGCCTCAATGGAAACCCCATGCCCCGGATCAGCTGGTACCGAAATGGGCAGCAGTTGGAGGTGCCCACGGAGGTGAATCCAGGTGAGGTGGAGGAGGCCCAGCTGGCGTGGGTTGGGGTACGCATCTCGGGCCTGTGGGGATCCCTGGCTGAGCATCTCTGCTGTCTCCCAGATGGGTACATGACCAGCCGCACAGTGCGGGAGGCCTCGGGACTGCAGTCGCTCACCAGTGTCCTCTACCTGCGACTCCACAAGGAGGACCGTTCGTCCAGCTTCCACTGTGTAGCGGAATACCGCCTGCCCAAAGGCCAAATCGATCGGCTCGACAGCGCCCCCTTCAGCCTCACCCTGCACTGTGAGTCGACCCAGGGCACCCCCACACCCCCAAACCTAGAGACAGTTGCCTGCCTGCCCCCAGACATACACATAATCTCACCGGGCCCGAACACCCACACTGAGCTCTAATCCTTACCCTGGTGGGTTCTGAAAAAAAAACACAAAAAACAACAACAACACATGCACCTGGGCTTTATTTCTGTGCAATGCCTTGCACAGGTTCAATCCTCGGCATCCCATATGGTCCCTCGAGCCTGCCAGGAGCTATTTCTGAGCGAAGACCCAGGAGGAATCCCTGAGCGCCTCCGAATGTGGCCCAAAATAAATTAAAAAAAAAATGCATCTGAGCCTTGAAATAGTGGCTGGAGGGGTTTGGTGGTGGCTGGAGCCATAAAAACAGCAGCCCATAAGATACTAACTTTGCATGTGGCTCGCTGAGTTCGATTCCCAGAACTCCAGGTGGACCCCTGAGCCCCGCCATGAGTGATGGCTGAGTGCAGAGCCAGGAGTAAGCCCCAGGAGGGCTTTCCAAAAAATGGGATATTGATCTCTGACCTTCCACCCATCATTCAAGCCTAGCCTCATTGCCTACAACTTGACCTTCATTCATCCTTGCACCTGCCTATGAGCCATCCTTTCCCACAGATCCCACGGAGCATGTAAACTTCTGGGTGGGCAGTCCAGCCACCACGGAAGGCTGGGTGCGCGAGGGGGACTCTGTGCAGTTGTTCTGCAGGGGCGATGGCAGCCCGAGCCCCGAGTATACCTTCTTTAGACTCCAGGTGAGTCCCCCTAACTTGGCACCCACTTCTGCTGTGGGATCTGGTCTGGTGACTGGGTGGGTGGGGGGTCCTGACTTGGCCTGATGCCTAATGAGGCTAAATAAGGGTCACTGGCCCCTTCTTCTGGGGGGCTTAGGCATGGCAGGGCCCCAGCTGCCTCCTGAGCCAAACCCCTCTCTTCCCTTTGACACAGGGTGGGCAGGAGCTCACGCTGAAGTCCAACCTTGCGGGGAACCTCACACTGGAGGGGGTGCAGAGGGGCCAGAGCGGGACTTATGGCTGCCGCGTGGAGGACTATGATGCCCCGGAAGACGCAGAGCTCTTCCAGACGCTGGAGCTGCGTGTGGCCTGTGAGTGTTCTGGGGAACCCCGATATTCTGACCCCACTCTGGCTGGGTCTCTGGGCCAGCCCGAGTCAGATGTTATGTGTCCTCTCCACCCAGTCTTTTATTTTGGGTTACTCCTGGCTCTGCACTCAGAAATCACTCTCAGCAAGCTCAGGGGACCATATGGGATGTCAGGCATAGAACCCGGGTCTGTTCCAGGTCAGCCGTGTGCAAGGCAAATGCCTTACCATTATGCTATCTCTCCAGCCCTTCACCCACTTCTCAACTCTCAGTCGCTTCCTCTGGAAAGTTCTTTGCAAAGCTCAAACCAGCCTCCCACTGCCTAGAACCTGACATGGCTCCCCTGGGATCTGAAGACACACAAACCAGTCTCTGCCTAAACTCAGAGGTTCACCACAGGGACCCTTCTGTCCTCTCCAAGCTTCTCTCCCGGGACTTGACTTGTCAGAGTCCCCTCCACTCCACCCTCCCTTACCTTTCCCTTGTCCTCTCCTCTCCCCTTCCCTTCTCCCCATTCCTCCCTCCACTTACCTCCCCTGCCCTTCCATTCCCTCCTCTCCCCTCTCCCTTCCCCTCCTTTCCCCTCCCCTTCTCCTCTTCCTGCCTCCCCCTTCCCTTTCCTTCTTCCCACCCCCCTCCTTTCCTTTCCTCCCTTCTTCTTTTTTGGGTCACACACCCTAGTGCTCCCAAACTTCTCCCAGCCCATCTGGCAGTGCTTAGCAGCTATTCCCAGCTCAAACTTTTGAGGCCAATACTGGTTGTGCTCACTCGAGGGATCCTATCGTTCTGGGGGTTGAATTCAGGCTTCTGCATGATGCCCTCTCCCTTCCATTGTGCTTCCCCAGACCTCAACCCTCCTTCCTAACCCCTCCCTGGGCTCAGTCACCAAAAAAGAAGCCTGCTGGTGCCCGGCCCAGTGCTCGCCTCTGATCCTCACACACCCCCTTTCCTTTCCTTGGGGGGGCCACACCCGTTTGATGCTCAGGTGTTATTCCTGGCTATGCGCTCAGAAATCGATCCTGGCTTGCAGGGAGGGACCATATGGGACGTCGGGGGATCGAACCACGGTCCGTCCTAGACTAGTGCTTGCAAGGCAGACGCCTTACCTCTAGTGCCACCTCTCCTGCCCCACACCCCCTTTTCTGTGCCCGCTGCCAAGGGCACATATGGGACAGTCTCATGTCCCCACCAACACAGAGCTTCTGGCCCAGGGGCGCCAATGAGGCCTAACCCAGCGGGAGGGGGTCACTGGTAGCAGGACAGAGGGCAGGGAGACCGCTCAAAGGACTAAAGCACGCAGATTTTGTGCAATCAGCCCTGGGTTGATTCCCACACTCCGCCCTGCATGTTCTGCAAGTCCCATCAGGACGGAGCAGCTCCATTCTACCCCCTCCAAACCCCCCCCTTCCTCGAGCACTGCTAAGGAGCACCCCTCCCCCTGCTAAGGAGTCAGTAGAACAAAGGGGTAATGACTCTAGAATTGGTGTCACGGGCTTCATTATTCCACGGGAAGCAGATTGTGACTCAGAGACGGAGGCAGGAAGTTTAGGACCCACAAGTGTTGGGGGGCAGGAGAGGGCGGAGGGAGATGTTGGCGGCCGAATAAACAAGGGCTCAGGTGGCCGCCCCAGGATGAGCCCCATAAAAGGGGGGTGTGACTTTCCACTCCACACACCCCCCCCATTCATGCTTGTTCGGGTCTGAGCAGGTCCCGAGGAGTGGCTGGCAGCTGAAGGCTGACAGCTGTCATCTTTCTCAGCAGCTGGGCCCATGGCTGTGAGGGGGCACAGTTGGCCCAGCAGGTGTCTCTGACAAGGGCACCTTTGAGAAGACACCCCAGGATGGGAACAGAAATGCTCAGCGGCTGAGGGGCATTCCAGGGGCAGAAATGGCAGGTGCAAAGGACCTGGGGTCTCTGGGGAGGAGCAGAGCTTGGCGAGAGGAAGCCCTGATGCAGGTGGGGTGGAGTGGGATCCATTTGGCTGCTGAAGACCCTTGGGGTTGATGCGGAGAGTTCTGGGGAGCCACTGCAGGACTTCAGGCAGAGGATAGCTGTGAGCGTGTGCGATGTTGATGTTTCCGTTTTTTGTTTTTTTGTTTTTTTTTTTTTTTTTGGTTTTTTGGGTCACACCCGGCAGTGCTCAGGGGTTATTCCTGGCTCCAGGCTCAGAAACTGCCCCTGGCAGGCACAGGGGACCATATGGGATGCCGGGATTCGAACCGATGACCTCCTGCATGAAAGGCAAACGCCTTACCTCCATGCTATCTCTCCGGCCCCGTTTCCGTTTTCTTGTGTTTCTGTTTTCTTTTTATTTGGGGATTTGGCTGGGGTGGTGCTGGGGACCAAATTCAGACCCCTCTACATGCATGGGACATGCTCGATCCCGGGCCCTGTGGGGACTGGACGAGTCCCTCACAGCTGGGGAAACCCACAGTAGTCAGAGGAGAAAAATGTGGGTGCAGCAGCACAGGGAGAGGCAGGACAGAAAGGAAAGGAAAAGTGGGACCCGAAGAAAAGGCTGATTTAGGCTGGGTGACCAGAGCGGGATGAAAAGTACCCCTGGGAACCCAAGGCTGCATGAACCCTCTGTTAGCTCTGAAGAGGGGGGACACCTTGAGGGGTTACATTCCATAGGAGGTGGGAGGTTTGGCGAGGGACCCCACCTGGCTCACTCTTACTGCTGATATGACCCTTCACATCCGCACCCCAGCTGCCCTGGAGAGACCCTGAGCTAGTGAGGGACCAGGAAGGTGACCATGTGTACCCCTTCTTACAGACCTAGACCCCCTGAAGCTCAGCATTGGGGAGGAGCTGACTGTGCCCCTGAGGGAAAGTGCTGTCGCCAACTGCTCCGTGGAAGGCCTGCCCACACCCGCCCTGCGCTGGACCAAGGTGAGGATAGCCGCCAGGATTCCCCGGGATGCCCCCTTTCTGCCCACCCTCCCTGGCCCTCACCCTCTTGCCTCCGCAGGACTCTGTGCCCCTGGTGGACGGCCCGGTTCTGTCGCTCAGCTCCGTCACATTCGACTCTGCAGGCAACTACACATGTGAAGCATCCATGCCCACCGTCCCTCTTCTAAGCCGCACCCAGAGCTTCAAGCTGTTGGTTCAAGGTTTGGGGGATTCGGGCAACCAGGGGCAATGGGGAGCCAGGATAAGCTAGAGGACTGCAGACCCATGGCTCAGTCTTCCACTTCAATCCTTCTCTTTATTTTTCTTTATCTTTTTGGGGGGTTTTGGGCCACATCCGACAATGCTCAGGGGTCACTCCTGGCAGTGCTCAGGGGACCCTATGGGATGCCAGGGATCAAACCCAGTTGGCTGGGTCCTCTCTGCTTACTGTTTCTCTAGCCCCCTTTTTTTTCCTTTCTCAATTTTTTTAGGGGGTGTTGGTCACACCCAGTGTGTCTCAGGGTTTACTCTTGGCTCTTTGCTCAGAAATAGCTCACGACTGGCTCGGGGGACTACAGGAGAATCCGGGATTCGAACAACCATCCATCCTGGATCGGTTGCGTGCAAAGCAAACGCCCTACCACCGTGCTATTTCTCCTGCCCCTTTCTTCTTCTTTTGGTGGAAGGGTCCCTAACCACTGCTCGGAAGTGGGGGACAGTCACAGTGATGCTTTGTCAACCAGACCCAATGGATAATCCAACACTCAGGATCAGGGATGCTGGCAAGCATCCAGGCACCCTTGGAAAGCATCTTAGTTGGGGATCAAAATCAGGGGCCTTTGTTTTGGGATTTTTTTATAGGGTGGGGTTTGGAGTGCTCAGGGCTTACTCCTGACTCTGTGCTCAGGAATCACTCCTGGAAGGGATCTTATGGGGTATTGGGGATCAAACCCAGGTTGGTTCTCAGCATGCAAAGGATACATACATGTTACCCCACCTCCATGTTTGTTTGGTTTTTTTTTTTTTTTTTTTGGTTTTTGGGCCACACCCGGCGGTGCTCAGGGGTGACTCCTGTCTGTCTGCTCAGAAATAGCTCCTGGCAGGCACGGGGGACCATATAGGACACCGGGATTCAAACCAACCACCTTTGGTCCTGGATCAGCTGCTTGCAAGGCAAACACCGCTGTGCTATCTCTCCGGGCCCACCTCCATGTTTTTCAACACAGACATACCCCTGAGCTATCACCCCGTGTCTGTCTCCTTTCTCCCTCACTCCTTCCTCCTTGTCTCCCTCCTTGCCCACCTCCAGGATCCCCAGAGCTAAGGCCAGAGAAAACTCAGCCCCAAGCTGCGGAGGGCAGTTGGAGAGAGGGGGATGAAGTGACCTTGACCTGCTTGGCCCGTGGCTACCCAGAACCCAAACTCAGCTGGAGCCAGGAGGGTGGCAGTGTAAGCTCAGTAACCCCAAATCCCCGACCTTCCCCAGCCAACACCCATATGATGGGATGGTCCACCCTAAGGACGGGACAGCTTGAACGCCATCCTCAACCCTGCCTCCCACCCCAGCCCGCAGAACCGACTCCCGGCGCACAGGGCTGGGTGAGCAGCACCCTAAAACTCAAAGTGACCAGCGCCCTGAGCCAGCAGGGAGTGTCCTGCGAGGCAGCCAACCCCCACGGGAGTGAACAACACACCTTCCACTTTGGCACAGGTGAGGGTTCAGGGTTCATGGCTGGGCAGGACAGGAGGCCCAGTGGGGCGAGGGCAAGGCGACAGATTCAGCCCTTGCACCTCTGTCCCTTTCTGCAGTGGCCCCCCAGGCTGCCCAGGCTGGGGTGGCCGTCCTGGCCGTGGCTGTCAGCGTGGGCCTCCTGCTCCTTGTGGTGGCCGCCTTCTATTGTATGCGACGCAAGGGGCGCCCCGGATGCTGCCGACGGTCTGAGAAGGGGTCTCCGTGAGTATTCCATCCACATCCCTATTTCCACGCTCCCTCTGCACCCCATTCCCCTGCCACCCTCGCCCAGGAAATACCTACCCACCGCCCTTCCATTCACGCCAGGACATCTCCTCAAGGACCCAAAGTTCCAGAACCATGGGGAACCCAGCTTCACTTCTCTGCACCCTTCTTTGCCTCCCCCATCTTATCCTTATTTCTAGCATTTTTTTTGTTTTTGTTTTTGTTTTTGGTTTTTGGGTCACACCCGGCAGTGCTCAGGGGTTACTCCTGGCTGTCTGCTCAGAAATAGCTCCTGGCAGGCACGGGGGACCATATGGGACACCGGGATTCGAACCAACCACCTTGGGTCCTGGATTGGCTGCTTGCAAGGCAAACGCCGCTGTGCTATCTCTCCGGGCCCTTTATCCTTATTTCTAAGACCACCCTCCACCCAGCCCTGGGCCTCCCTGTCCCATCCTGACCAAGGCAACCTGGACCTGCAGAACCACGCCCCCTCTGCTCTAAGCTCCGCCCCTGTGGCCTATGGTCTATGCTTCACCCCATCTTCTCTATGCTCCGCCCCATTTGCTCTACGCTCCGCCCCCTCTGACTAAGCCCCGCCCACACACCCCATCAGCCCATCTAGGCCCCAAATTCATCCTCATTCCTGGTCCCCTCCAAACCCCAATTGATTCCTGTTCTAATACTCTGTCCCCATCTCCATGAAGACCCCCCTAAAAAAAACCCTGCCACCTTCCTCTCTGATCCACAGCCACCCCCCAAAAGCTTCCCAAACCACTCTAGCCAGCTTGGCACCCAATCCCCGCACCCCAACCTCCAAGGCCAGGAATAGCTCCTTCCTCCCCAGTGGACCCCAAACCCCCACCGGCCCTCCAACCCCAGCTCCTGTCCAGCCTGGATCACTCAGGCCACATGCCGCCTTCTCCCAGCAGGCCTCCAGGAGAGCCTGAGCAGAGCCAGAATGGGGCCGAGCCACCTGAGCAGACTGGACTCCTCCGGGGGGGCCCCTCGGGGTCTGCCCAGCGTGGCAGTGGGGGCTTCCGAGATGAGGTGGGTGAGGTCACCCCGGTGAGGAGGATCAGGGTGGAGCTGGGACAAGCTCCCCCAGGTGCTGGCTGACCCCCTCCCTCTCTCTCCAGTGCTGAACCCCAGAACTCCCCAATGCACCCCCAGAGGCATCCCAGGACCCGCTGCCGAGTGCACAGCCCAGCCGAGGGGACCCGCACCGCCCCTGCCTTCCCTCCCTGGGCCCTCCCTTCCTTCCTCGGCTTTGCTCGGGGAGGGTGCGGGGACCTTCCTCCGGAGCGACTCTCCCAGGCCCCAGAATAGCTCCTGGATCCAAGCCCAGGGCCGGCCTGGTCCCAGGCTGCGGGGGTCGCTGGCCGGCCGGCTCTATTTTTACCTTCTGCCACCACCGCTGGGTCCCCCCACCTGCCACCCCTAGTCTGACACTGGATCCCCCGCCCGCCCCTGCCCCTGCCCCGTGGACACTGGATTCATTCGGAATAAACGCTGCCACCTCCACGCTGCCCTCCGGGAGGGATAGAGGGCAGGTGAGGTGCCAGCTCCGAGCTGACCTCACCCCCGACTAGTCCTGATGTATGTAGGCCAAGAGCGGAGTCCTGATCGGGCCGGCCAAGTGGGGGCTCAGGGTGGGTGGCCAGGCCTTGGGATGGGACCAGAATCCAGCTTGGGAAGTGGGGTGCGGCGACCCCTTTCAGACAAAGCTCCAATCTTGGGCGGCCTGAGTTCCAGAGGGAATAAAACTCGAGCTGTAGAATGAATGGAATTCAGGCCAGAGTCGCCTGGGGGATAGATACGAGGGCGGGTGTGGGGGTGAGGGCCGCCCTAGGGAAGGAGGAGTGACTGCGAGGCACCCAGACAAAGGAGTGGGGGTGGGGAGGTCCAGGAGGTCCTGGAAGGGAGATTGGCTGCAACCCTAAAGTAGAGGAAGCATAAAGAGAAGATGGAAGGCCTTAGGGGCAAGGGGCAGCCTGAGAGAGACTTTGAGATTTTAGGGGGGAGGCAGGAAGAAACCCACAGAATGGGAGGTGCTGGAAGCTGTTCCTGGCTCTGTTCTGGGAAGGGACCCCTGACCCATCCAGGGGACCCTATGTCGAGGTGGGATGTGAACCCCAGTTAGCCTCCTGCAATTAAAAACTCCACAAAACTAACAGTTATTCAATGGAGGAAGTGGATGGGGGCCCCTAAGGCATGCAAACCCCAAGTTTATTTAAACCCCACCCCTTTTCAATAAAAGCCAGAGACTGTACAGCAGGGAAGGGCGCTTTCCTTGCACATGGCTGACCTGGGTTCAATTCCTGGCATTCCAGATGGTCTCCCAAGCCTGCCTAGAAGGATCTCTGAGCTCAGAGCCAGAAGCAAGCCCTGATGAGCAAAGCCGAGTATGACCCCCAAATTAAAAATAAAATAGAGGGGTGGGATGAGAGGGATATTACAGTGGGAAGGGCACTTGCCTTGCACACAACCAATCCAGGTTTGATCCCCGACATTCCATATGGCATCTGCACCCTGCCGGGCATGACTCCTGAGTAACTCCTGCCTTGAGAATCTACAGGTATGCCCCCCAAAAAACAAACATAAATAAATAAATAAATAAATAAGCAAGAGGCCAGAGAGATGAGCCAAAGGGCTGAAGCTCATAATTTGCATATAGGAACCCTGTATGATTTGATATGTATGTTTGATCCCCAACACACATGGGGTGAATCTTGGCAGGAGCAACCCCCAATTACTGAGCTGTGAGGCATCCCCTGCCAAGTGTCTCCCCCAAACAAACCATAAAAGCTAAAACAACAGCAAGGAGGAGGGAAAAAAAGAGCAGTTGGCACTGATGAGCTCAATCCACCAAAGGTCACAGGCCCCCTCAAATCACACCTTTTGGGGAACAAAGCTCTCTGTCTTAGGGTGTGGGGCTTTGAGTTGTACCCAGAGAGAAACAGCAAAAGCCATTGGACATGATGGGTGTGGCTGGCAGTCCCAGATTTGGATGGGAAGACATGCCCAGTGGGCGTGGCCATTAGCATACCCCCTCACTGGGTGTGGTTATCTACAGGACCGCCTCTTTGGGGCGTGGCTACTTGGGGCTTGCTCTGCCCTTCTCCTTCCAATCCCCATTCAACTCACATAAAATCCTTCCAGTCAATTATTTGTCCCCCTATCTGTGTTCCTTTCTTGCCTTCTCTCTAGGGCAAAAATTACTCTTTTAAGGAATATGCAACAGGAGGCCAGAAAAGTAACTCAAGGATTAAGGTGCTTGACTTACATGCAGCAAACCCTATTTTGTTATTGTTTGGGGGACTTCTAGTGGAAATTAGGGCTCACTCCTGGGTCTGCGCTCAGGGATCATTCCTGGCCTGGATTCAGGAAAAATCTGGGAAGCTGGAAATTGAACCCCCTCAGGCAGGGTTCAACCCTTTGCCAGGTGCAAAGCAAGTGCCCTATCGACCCACTGTACTATCTCTTCACCACCCCTTGTGTATCAGCCCTGGCACCACATGGTTCTCTGGCTATCACCCCAAAACCCTACTTCCCCCCATACAACAGGACTCAGGAAGTGGTTTTAACTGCTGCAGTGCATATGCTTTGTATGTGGGCACCCTAGGTTTAATCCCTGGTACCATGTGGTCCCCTAAATACTATGCCCCAAGCATGGAAAAAAATATATTTAAGTGGGGCCAGAGAAATAATAGTGTGGATAAAGTCCTTGCTTACAAGTGGCCAACCCAGATTCAATCCCCAGCACTCAATATGGTCCCTTGAACCTGCAGGATGATCCCTGAGCACAGATCTAGGGGTAAATTCTTAGCATCACCGGGTGTGGCTCAAGAACAGACAAATAAAATGGGTAGAGTACTTGATTTGCACCTGGTAACCCAGGTTCAATCCCTGGCACCCCATAGGGTCCCCAAAACTTTCCTGGCATGATCTCAGAGCATAGAGTCAAAAGAAGAAAAACCTAAGCACCATCTAGTGTGACTTAAAAAATACTTTTTTTAAAGCATCAGCGGGGGGCCAGAGCAATAGCATAGCGGTAGGGCATTTTCCTTGCTCACGGATGGTGGCTCGACTCCCGGCATCCCATATGATCCCCCGAGCCTGCCAGGAGCGATTTTGGAGCACAGAGACAGGAGTAACTCCTGAGCACCGCTGGTGTGACCCAAACCAAAAAATAAATAAACAAATAAATAAATAAATAAATAAATAAAAAGCATCAGTGGAGCCAAAGCTATAGCACAACAGGTAGGTCATTTGCCCTGTACAATAGACCCGGGTTCAGTCCTGATCACCCCATAGGGTCCACTGAGCCTGCAGGAGTGATTCCTGAGCGCAGAGCCAGGAGTAACCTCTGAGTGATGCAAAACAAAACAAAACAAAAAACAGTAGCAAGGACATAGCAGATCATAGGTTGGGAGGAGCTAACAGTATGGATGGAAAGTGTTTTGTTCAAAGTCAAACTCAAAGTCTGTTCAGTTCATGATAATGAAGAGACAGAGGAGGAGCCTAAGGATAAGGGTGTAGTACCCCAAGAACAGGAGAGGGACAGAGGAAAGAAAGGGGCCCTGGGGCCGGGCGGTGGCGCTAAAGGTAAGGTGCCTGCCTTGCCAGCACTAGCCTTGGACGGACTGCGGTTCGATCCCCCGGTGTCCCATATGGTCCCCCAAGCCAGGAGCAACTTCTGAGCACATAGCCAGGAGTAACCCCTGAGCGTTACCGGGTGTGGCCCAAAAACCAAAAAAAAAAAAAAAAAAAAAAAGAAAGGGGCCCTGGATCCAGGTAGAGAGGTAACCAGATATCAGAACAGGAAGACTTCTGGGTACCCCAAGGGGAGTGAACAGATGGCTGGGGGAGGTAGAGAGGACCCCTGGGAGAAAAGGGTTCCCACCTAGCACCTGGTCCCCCCAATTTAATGAAGGGAGGAGGATCCTGGCCCTCTCCCAAGAGGACAACATTTGCATGACATTCCTCATCTGCCTAGCACCCCTAACACTTTGCATACAGATGGCAGCCTGCTTCCTCTCCCCTCTGACCAGTTCTCCTCCATTAGTCTAGAGTCTAGGGATTGGGAAAGGCGATGGGAAGAGGTACAGTTTGGTTTCGGTTTGGGGACTACACCCAGCCATGCTCAGGGATGACTCCTGGCTCTGTGCTCAGGAATTACTTTCTGGCAGTGTTTAGGACACATATAGGATGCTGAGAATCGAACCTGGGTCCACTGCGTGCAAGGCAAGTGCCCTCCCTGCTGTTCTACAGCTCTGGCTCCAGTCACTGGAACCCAGAGAGTACAGGGTGGGGGGTGGAGGGGTGAGGGGTGTTAAGGCCTTGCCTTGAACACAGACAACCCAATTAGTGGTTTGATCCTGGCACCAGATGTGGCCCCCAGAAGCTCCCCCGAGAGTCTAGCGCCAGGAGCAGAGAACCCCAAGCTCCACCGTGGGTGTGGCCTGGAAACCAAAATAATCCAAACTTCTGAACCCTCTTCTCTTCCCTTTCCCTGCCCTTGGAATTTTACCGCATTTCTTTGGGCTTCTGCTGATATTACTAGGAAAGCTATGTTTGGTGGCAAAAAATAAAAGAGGGGAAAAAAAAACCCACCCCAAGCCAAAAACGGCTGCATGACACACGCTCATGAAATAAGTCAGAAGGAGCAAGACAAATAACCAATGATCTCACTCACATGTGGTCTGTAAAGAAACAAAGCGAGGGAACAGACGTGTCCAAGGGAAACAACCCCTTCCACGCTGATAACAGCCCAGAGAGGGCCCAGAAGAATAACTCAAGGCTCCCTCCCAGTGCTTGGAGACCCACAGCGTGTGGCCACAGATCCAGGTGCCCACGATGCCCTGCAGGTGCCCATTTTGGCCAATACTGCCAGGAACTGTAGGAATGAATTGCCAGCCGTTGTGGTTCTATCACAGCCAGGTGTGTATCGGCCCCAGGAAAAATTAAGGTGGGGTTGGAGGAAATATTCGAGATTACCAGGGCTGGGAGGTAATTCCAGCGCCAGGATCTGACTGGAATGCATGTTTCCATCTGGGTTTCATCTCTAGCATCAGCAGGTGCTCCCCAGAGAACCTCTGGGAGTACTGCCAGGTGTGGGAAGGAAAGGAAAGGGAGGGAAGGTAGGAAGACAGGAAGGAAGGGAAGAAGAAAGGAGGGCAAGAGGATGAAGGAAGGAAGAAAGGAAAAGGGGTGAAAAGAAGAAAATAAAGAAGGGGGGGCTGGAGAGATAGCACGTGGTAGAGGGTTTGCTTTGCATGCAGCTGACTCATAATGGACCCAGGTTCCATTCCCCGCATCCCATAGGGTCCCCCCACTGAGCTTCCCAGGAGTGATTTCCAAGTGCAGAGTCAGGAGTAACCCCTGAAAGCCACTGCCGGCCCAAATCCCCTCTTCCCCACAAAAAAGAAAGAAGAGGCCAAGTCATAATTAGCAAGTAGGAAATTTATCTTGCATGCTGACAATCCGGGTTTGATCTCCAGCATCCAATGTATCTCCCAAGCCTGCCAGGAATGATTTCTGAGCTCAGAGCCAGGAGTAATCATTGAGCACTGCCTGGTGTAGCCTAAGAACTAAAAAGAAAGAAAAGAAGGGAAGGAAAGGACAGAGGGAGGAAGGATGGAGGGAAAAAGAAATGAAGGAAGAAAGACAGGAAGGAAGGAGGGAAGGAAGGAAGGAAGGAAGGAAGGAAGGAAGGAAGGAAGGAAGGAAGGAAGGAAGGAAGGAAGGAAGGAAGGAAGGAAGGAAGGAAGGAAGGAAGGAAGGAAGGAAGGAAGGAAGGGGAAGGAAGGAAGGAAGGAAGGAAGGAAGGAAGGAAGGAAGGAAGGAAGGAAGGAAGGAAGGAAGGAAGGAAGGAAGGAAGGAAGGAAGGACAAGAAGATGGTTCAAAGGTCAGAGCACAGAATTTTATGGAGGAGACCTGGTTTGATCCTTATTTCATGTTTCCCTGAGCACGGAATTGAAAGTAGTCCCTAAGCACTGCTGGGTATGGCCCCCAGATCAAACCAAATAGCCAGATTGCCTCAGGATGGGGGGTAAATAACAGGGAAGGGTCTTCTGATCCTCTGTCATAAACTGGTCCCATTACACTCCGAAATATGTGACATTTACATCCTTGTAAGCTAAGTTTACCACAATGAATTAATGCACTTTTGGTTTGGGGCCACACGAGGTGGTGCTTACTGTTCAGGGATCACTCCTGCTGGTGCTTTAGGGTGTACCAAAGGTGCTTCTGGGGTTCAAGCCCAAGTCAGCCAGGTGCAAGGCAAGCTTTTTAGCCACTTTACTCTTTCTCCAGCTGTCCCCCTCCCTTGCATAAACCATTTTTATTTAGTGTATATGAAAATGGAAATGTCGTCATTCATACAGCCATTCATTTTCTTTGTATTCATATACGAAGGTTTGTGCCTTCAGGTATAGCTGGATCTAGGAGCTTAAAACTCTCAGCTGTCCTGGACTCAGAAAGATAGGTCATACAGGGGTCAAGGTACCTGACTGCTTGGGGAGGAGGGATCAAAGTAATCCTGACAGGGTCCCAGCATCCCTGAACTGCCAGTCTCATTGACTGAGAAATCATGATCTGCGGGGCCTCTTGTGAACCACTTGGGAAACATACACCCTGAAAAAAAGAAAGAAAGAAAAAAAAAAGAAAGAAACACAACCGGTTTCTCAGTGCCACTGTCCTCTTTGCCAAGACAGGTTCTTTTATGTCCAGAGCCCCAGAGTTCCAGATTTTACCCCATCAGCACACAAAGCCCATAGAAAGAGGGTGGCTCTGGATCTGGGAGCTGGCTCAGTCAGTAAGACACATGACTTGCATGTCCAAATCCCAAATTCAATCCTAGGCATCCCATGGTATTTGCACCCCGCAGCATGGTCCCTGGAAGACTGCCAGGAGAGTCCCCTGAGCCTGGCCCAAAAAACAAACAAGAAAAGGGTGTTCTGGGGGTGATGGAAGAGGTAATACAGAAGTTAGGGCATTTGCCTTGCATGCGGCCAACTATGGTACGAATTTCTGGCACCACAAATGATCCCCAGAGCAACACTGAAGATCATTTCTGAGGACAGACCCAGAAACAACCTCCAACCACCGCTAGGAATGGCCCCCTGCAAAAATAAAAGATGGAGGGGTCGGAGAGATAGCATGGAGGTAAGGCGTTTGCCTTGCATGCAGAAGGACGATGGTTTGAATCCCGGCATCCCATATGGTCCCCTGTGCCTGCCAGGGGCAATTTCTGAGCATAGAGCCAGGAGTAACCCCTGAGCACTGCCGTGTGTGACCCCCCCCAAAAAAAAAAGAAAAGATAGGACCAGAGAGATAGCACAGCAGTAAGGCGTTTGCCTTGCAAGCAGCCAATCCAGGTCAGACAGTGGTTCGAATTCCAGCATCCCATATGGTCCCCTGTGCCTGTCAGGAGTAACCCCTGAGCGCCTCTGGGTGTGACCCTCCCGAAAATAAAAGAAAAGGAAAAGCTAAAAGCTGTCTCCTTCCTTTTTGGGGTTGGGGTGGGAACACACCTGGCTGTGCTCAGAGCTTAACCCTCGCTGTGCTCAGGGATTATTCCTGGTGAGGTGTGGGGGACCATATGGGCTGCTGGGGATCAAACTCATCAACTGCTAGTAAGGCAAGTGCCCTCCCAGCTTTTCTATGGCTCCGACCCCAACATCTAAGCAATCATCTCATAGCTACTTCTTGTTGGTTAGGATTGGGCCACACCCACTTGGCCAAACCAATCCGAGGCCAGAGAGAGCATCAAGAGCTCTGAAAGGGTCCAGCATCTTGCCAGCCTCACTTGAAGACACTGGAACATAATATTGGGGTTCCCCTTGCAGGGGTCTCAAACTTGAGGCCCTCGGGCCATTTGCGGCCCTTTGTACAACATTCTGTGGCCCTGCCCTAGAGGAATCTTTTTTTGTTTTGTTTTAGTTGTTTGGGTCACACACCCCCAATGTTCAAGGCTTACTACTGACTTTGCACTCAAGGATCACCCCCGACTTTGCCTCCTGCGGCACCCAGGTAAATTAAATTTGAGACCCCTGCAAGTTAAGGAAACTAGGTAGGGGCTGGAGTAGGGGCTCAAGGAGGACCGAGCACGTCTTGCATGTTGGTAGGTCTGAGGGTCTTTTTGCCCTGACACTGCAAGGGGATGACACTCCCCTGCATCCAACACAAAACCTGGAGTAGCCCCTGAACACAGCTGGGGATGGTCCCACACCCATGGGGGGGTTTCTGATCCAGGAGACCAGAAAACTACGTAAAGAATGGGTTTCTGGAGTGGCACTGGCCACTCCAGCTGGAACCCTGGGATCTTGTTGCCCCTGGTACTTCCATGAAAGGCCTTTGCTGGGCTTCCTTAATATTTGGGGGTCAGCTCCCCAGGTCAGCTCCAGTGCTCAGCCTGGGGCATGTGACCCATGACTGAGGGGAGAGCCCTCGTGACTGACCTCTCCCCACCCAAGATCTCCTTCCACACCCTCAAAAAAACAGGCGGCACCAGAGTCCACTCAGTGACAGGCCAGGAAAGGGGCCGTGCCAGGGTCCTTCCGGGAAGGTCCCCTGGGGATTGATGACTTTGTTCAAGGTAAGACAAGGCCAGGGAGGGTCAGAATTTTACAAAGCACATCGGCAGCAAAGCTGGCACTGAAAACCCAAACATCCTGACGGCCGCTCGGCCCAGAAGGAGGAAAAGGGCCTGGAGAATGAGGACACTTTTTTTTGTTTTGTTTTGGGGTCACACCTGGCAGTGCTTAGGGGTTACTCCTGGTTCTACGCTCAGAAATCGCTCCTGGCAGGCACGGGGTGGGGGGGCGGCATATGGGATGCTGGGATTCGAACCACCATTAGTCCTGGGTTGACAGCGTGCAAAGCAAATGCCCTACCACTGTACTATCTCTCTGGCCCTCTTTGTTTTCTGCATCACTTCCCACTCCATGCTCTAGGGGTCACTCTCAGAGGTGCCTTGAACACTGTCCAGAGAGTCAGAAATCAAACTCGGCCTACCCAGTTTAGGCTCACCTTTCTTTTGTTGGGGGTCTGAGGGTGCAGTTTGGGCTACGCCTCGAGATCCTCAGGGCTGTCTTCTGAGCTCTCCTGGCAGTGCTCAGGGAATATGTGATACCAGGGGTGCAAGACAAACGCCTAACCCCTTTACTATCTGTCGCCCAAGAGCACTATTTTTGGGAGAACCACCCCTGGCTGAGGCTGTGTGCAGGGCTTTCTTCTGGCTCTGTGCTTAGCGATGCTTGGGGTGCAGGGATCGAACCCTGGCAGGCCAAGTGCCAGGCAAGTGCCCTACTAGCTGTACTATGGCTCCCCCAAAGATCACTTTTTTGTTTTGTTTTTAATTTATGGTCACACCCAGCAATGCTCAAAAGTAATTTCTGACTCTGCTCAGGGGACCATATGGTATTCCGGGGATCGAACCTGCATCTGCGCTTGTGTTAGCGTTCTTTTGGGGCTCCAAGAGGACATTCCTTTTTGTTTGTTTTTGGGTCACACTAGGCGGTGCTGAGGGGTTACTCCTGGCTCTGTGCTCAGAAATTTCTCCTGGCAGGCTCAGGGGACCATGTGGGATGCCGGGATTCGAATCTCCATTCCCCATCCATCCTGGATAGGCTGTGTGCAAGGCAAATGCCCTACCGCTGTGCTATCTCTCCGGCACCCCCCAAGATCATGTTTCTTAAGCACGGTTGGTCTCCATGCATTCTCTACCAACCAGTCTGGGCCAAGCCTGACACCTGATCTATAGACCAAAGAACACGGGATACCAAGCGCACACACAGAATGGGTTCGAATCCCCATCAGCCACCTGCTCATCAGGGAGCTTGGGCCAAAGCACCCCTCTCTGCTTCTCTGTAAAAGTAGGACAGAGATAGGGCCCCCTCTGTGTTACCCTGTGCAAATTAATGAAGACCCGTCCCTGAATTTCTGCCCCAGCTAGTATGTAATTGGGCGTCCAAGTTCTTTCATCTCACTAGCCTCAGTTTCTTTACCACGCAGCACAGGCTGCTGTATGGACTGAATTTCTCCCAGCACCCTGCACAGAGCAAACATTAAATATTAAATCGACGAAAGGGAGCAGGAGCCACAGCACAGCGGGGAAGGCATTTGCCTTGCAGAACCAAGAGTAACCCCCAAGTGCTGCCAGATGTGGCCCAAAAACCAACCAAAAATAAATAAATAAATAAATAAATAAATAAATAAAATAAAATAGGGCCTGGAGAGATAGCTTGGAGGTAGGGCTTTGCCTTGCATGCAGAAGGACTGTGGTTCGAATCCGGCATCCCATATGGGCCCCAGAGCCTGCCAGGAGCAGTTTCTGAGTGTAGAGCCAGGAGGAACTCCTGAGCACTGCCAGGTGTGACCCAAAAACCAAGAATAAAATAAAATAAAAATGTATCGATGAATTGTTTTAGGGCCAAGATGAATTGTGGATCCAATCAGCCTAGGCTGGATTTGAGATCCAGCTCTTCTGGGAAGGAAGGGCAGGAGGATGTGTGTGTGTGTGTGTGTGTGTGTGTGTGTGTGTGTGTGTGTGTGTGTGTGTGTGTGTGTGTGTGTGTGTGTGTGTGTAAGGACTGGAAATTCGGGGGGATGGGGTGAACCCTTTTGCAAGCAGCCCAGCTCGGAACTTCCTGGGACACTGGAAGCCAGAGACTTCCCGAGCTCGGCCGGCCCCTGGCTAGGCCTCAGGCTTTCCACCCAGGGCCCTAACGTACCCGCTGGGCAGCCCCAGGAATGTGAAGAGGTAGGAGGAGGGGGCGTGGGAAGGCACAAAGGGGCCGAGTCAGAGCGAGACACAAAGGCGAGAAGGAGCCGGGAAGATAGGATAAGTGGGACAAGGACACGGGGTGGGACCGGGAGGCCGGACTCCGGCGATCCACTCCAGCCTGGGGCCGAACCAGCAGGCCCAAGCAACTAGGGCGGTCTGTGCTGTCCCCTGGCGGGCAGTTGCGGCATTTGCAAGGGGTGCAGGCGTTTGGGGGGGGACCCCGCTGGTGGAAAGCACTAGAGAGGGGGTGATATGGTGCAGGGAGACCCCCCCCCAGGCAGGCCCTACAGACCTCGAGAGACCAGAGACAGATCCAAGAGACACCCGAGGAAAGAGACTTAGAGGGCCGGGGAGAGAAATTATTTAGCACAGCTGGAAGAAAGGGCACCTGTCGTGCAGACCAGACCAGGATTCGATCCCCGGCATCCCGTAGGCTTGAGCTCCTCCAGGATGTGATTCCAGAACTCAGAGCTAGGAGGAACCCCTGAGCATCTCCAGGTGTGATACAAAAACAACAACAAAAAGGAAAAAAAAAAAAGAAGAAGAAGAGAGAGACAAAGGGATGGAAAAAAGATGAAGCTGGGGGGGATCGAGGGATGACAGACAGACAGACAAACAGACAAATAGGCAGAAAGACAAAAAGACAAATAGGCAGGCAAGCTGACAAATAGACAGACAGACAGACAAATAGACAGACAGACAAGCAGACAGGCGGACAGACAAACAGGCAGACAGACAAAAAGACAAATAGACAGGCAGACAAGCTGACAAATAGACAAACACACAAATAGACAGGCAGACAGACAAGCAGACAGGCGGACAGACAAATAGGCAGACAGACAAATAGACAGGCAGACAGACAAGCAGACAGGCGGACAGACAGACAAATAGGCGGACAGACATCTAAGAAACACCCCAGCAGAGTCCAAGGCAGAGCTTAGAAAAGAAAGACAAGGGCCGGGCGGTGGCGCTCGAGGTAAGGTGCCTGCCTTACCTGCGCTAGCCTAGGAGACGGACCGCGGTTCGATCCCCCGGCGTCCCATATGGTCCCCCAAGCCAGGAGCGACTTCTGAGCGCATAGCCAGGAGTAACCCCTGAGCGTCACCGGGTGTGGCCCAAAAACCAAAAAAAAAAAAAAAAAAAAGAAAAGAAAGACAAGACAAGACTGAGGCCTGGAGAGACCATGCAGAAGGAGAGCGGGCGCTTGTCTGGCACGCAAACGACCCGGGTTCGATCCCCGCCATCCCATTAGGGTTTCCTCCCCCCCCCTCTATCCGAGCCCCATCTGCAGTAATCCCTGAGCAAGCAAGCAGAGTGTAACTCAGTTCCCCCTAGAGGCAGGCAGGTGCCGGGCTACTAGAGGCGAGAACCTGGGACGCCTGGAGGCCGGGATGGGAAAAGGGTGGGTGGGCGGGAATCGAACCATAACCTCTTTCTCTCACTCTCTCTCCGGCGGCTGCTGCGAGTGACCGCAGCGCCAGGCCGGGGCCGAGGAAGGCGTGGCCAGGCCGGTGGTGGGCGTGGCAAGACGATGGTGGGCGGGACCGAAACTCGCCAGACCTGGTCCCGGGAAAGGAGGAGGGGCGTGGCCTTTCGGGGCGTGGCCTTGGGCGGGCGGGCGTGGCCGACCGTCATTCATGAACGGGCGTGTTCGGTGTGGGCGGGGCTTCGTGCAAGTGGGCGGGGCCCGGACTGAAACTCCAAGGGGGCGTGGCAGAAACTTACATACTCTCGGCTCGGAGAGACTGCGCCGCGGGGTGCGGGAGGGAGAGCCCCGGGGCGCGTGTGTAAGCGAGTGTACGAGTGTGTAAACGGGTCCGGAGTCCAGGAGGCGTCGACGCGACGCGGAGGGGCGGGCCGGGCCGGGCTGCAGCCCGGGGAGAGCGATGCCCGGGGGAGGAGGCCAGGAAAGGGGGCGGCGGCCCTGGATTCCCGGGGCGCGGCCTGGGGAGGATCCCCGCGAGATCGGGAAGCGGCTGAGGGCCCCGGGGGTGCTCCCGGGCGGGGGCGGGTCCCGGGCGGCGGAGGAGGCGGGGCGCAGCCTGGGGTCGGCGGGGCTGGGGCTGGGGGTGGGGGAGGAGGAAAGGGGTGGGCCGTGTGACGTCAGCGAGTCCGAACTGCCAGAACCCAGGCAGGGGCCGGGGGGTGCCGAGCGGGACCCGGAGATCGGGAGCGGCCGGGAGCCCCAGCACCTGGAGCGGCGGCGGCGGAGGCGGAGGCGACTTGGGCTCGCCCGTCCTGCGATCGGGGCCAGCGCGCACAGTGGCCCGCAGGCCCCCGCCCGGGCCCACTCCCTCCCCGGGCCCTCCATGGCCCGGGCCGCAGCCCTCCGGCCGTCCAGATCGCCGCCCGTGCCGACGCTGCCGCTGCTGCCGCTGTTCCTGATGCTGCTGCGGGAGGCCGGTGAGACCTGGGGCTGCCCCGTCCTGCCCTGGACGGACGGGTGGGGGGTGGGGGCGCCGATCCTGACCCCCTGCCTCCCCTTGCCGCCTTGCAGATCGCCTGATCGGACACCCCGAGCCCCCCCAACCCAACCCACCACACCCACTCGCGCCCGGAGACGCACACCCCCTCCATCACCATCCCTGGGCACCCCGGATCCTTCCCCCTGGGTCCATCCCTGGGTCCGGCGCCGCCGCAAGGGTTAAGCCGAGCGCCCCTTCCCCACCCGGCCCCCATCAGCGAAAGGCTGTTTCGGTCCCCGCTCCCCTCCTGGCTTGGGAAATGCGAGGAATGTCTGCCCGCCTCCTCCTCCAGGCTGGCAGAGGGGTTTCTGGGGGAGGGGGAAGGGGCTAGACCCCTCCCCCAAGGCCTCCCAGGCTCGGGGGTCCAGGAGGAGGAGGAGGAGGAAAAGAGGGGAGAGACGGCGAGTCTTGGGCCTAGGAGAGTTGGGGGCTGCTAAGCCAGGCCTGAACTCTGCACCCCAGAAAAAAAAAAAAAGAGAAACCCGGGGCTGCATTGCATGGAGGGGCCGAGTCCTGGTGTCAGAAAAATCAGGGGCCGGACATGGGGGAACGTGGATTGCGGGGTTCACTGCCCAGCCCCCCCCCAGGGTCCGTCTGTCTGTGTCTGTCTGTCTGTCTGGCCACGTCTCCCGAGCTTCCCGGGCGTGCAGGCGGACTGGTAGTCACGGGGGCCCAGGTTCCAACTGGGTCCAGATCGCTGGTGCGGTATGGGGGGGGGGGAAGCTGGGGAAGCTGTTGGAGACCCCCTCCCGGCCTCAGTTTCCCTCACTTTCCCCGCTTGCTGGGCCGGCGGGGCGGTCCCGAGGGAAGTTTTCCTGGTCTCACTTTCGGGATCCCGGGGATTCGGGTTGGGGACTTTTATCCACTCCGGCAGGGCCCGTCTTTGTCCTCCCCAGGCTCCCTGGGCGGGAGGTGGCCGCCAGGCGCCGCCGCCCTAAGCCCCCGCCCCCTCAGGTCCCCCCACCCCTGTTCCCCCCAGGGAGGGAAGGACGGAGGGAAGGAGGGGCGCGGCCTGGAGGAAACAGGTGGAGACGCGGGCCCGCCCCTTACAGGTGACCTGGCTGCGGCTCTTGTCCTGCTGGAACTCTGGGTGTCTGTGGCCCGGCAGAGAGCTCGCCCTCGGGATCGTGGGGCGACCCTTAGCACCCCTTTGGCCTCCTGCCCACCTGCCAACGCCTCCCAGCTCCAGAGCTGGGACACCTCTGTCGTGGGAAGATCTAGACAGACTTGGGGGGGCCTCCTACATCCTCTGCTCCTTCCCCTTCTGCACCTGGCAATGGGGAACCAGGCTCAGAACAGACTAGTCCCCCCTCCCAGGAAGCCGATGGGCGACCTGAGAGCTTTCTGGGGCTCTGCTTCAGCAGGGAAAAGGGGTGCCCCCTGCAAAACTGAGCTGCCCTCCCCTTCCCCTCGGTGCTCTGAAAGCTTGGGGTGTCCCAGGCCCTAAGGGGCTTTCTCCCCCACATCCTTGTGTTTTTGCTCTGCTCCTTGCTCCCCTTCTTCCTCATGTTAGTCTCCCCCCACCCCACCCCTGATCCGGTCTTGCTGTAGTCTCCCTCATCGCCCCCCAGCTCCGAGCTCTCTTCTCCTCCTCCTCCTCCTCTTCCTCCTCTTCCTCCTCTCTCCTCTCCAGCCTTCTCTGTCCCCTTCTTTGGCTTCTAGAGGACCCCACTACCTGGGGATCCATTTGCTCCCCAGTGAGACTGGCCGCATGGAAGGTGCCACATGGAAGGGGGGAGGGACAGGCGGTGGCATCATGCAGATGGGCACCGGGCTGCCAGCGGGCATCAGGCAGACACAGGGCAGGCGGGTATGGGGTATACGCTAGGTGGGCATAGCATAACTGTTTCTTCTGGTGAGGGAAGTGGGTCGGGCAGAAGCGAAAAGGCATTTGCTCCCAGACTGGGCAGACTGGGGGGTACAGGAGAGGCTGGAGTCAGGGGTGGCAGGAAAACAGACAGGAAAAGCTTTCAAGGTCTGGGGTGAGCCAGGCCAGTGTCTGGACACAGCCGCCCCACGCAGGCAGGAGTGGCCTCAGGAGAAAGACAGGGGGGGTGTCATGACCCCGGAAGGTCCCAGCCAGCCAGGCCAGTGAAGGCCTCAAGGCCAGGGAGTAGGGGTGGGGTGCTGGGAGGCCCCCAGACCGCCAGCTCCCCCGCTGGGCCGCTGCTGTTACATTTTTAATGTCCATCTGGGCTGAGATCCCAAGCAGGAGTGGGAGGAAAAGCAGAAAAGCTGAGAGAGGTAGACACAGGGTGACCTGGAGGAAAGGAGCAGTGGGCCACAGAGACCAGCCCGGAACCTTGAGAAAGGGAGCATCCAAAGATGGTGTGGAGTGTGGAGGACAGACACTGGGGCTGGCAAAGCCTAGAAAGGACTCCCCAAGAAGGACTTGGCAGGAGAGAGAGTTTAAGGCTTTAAGGCACTTGCTTTGCATTTGGCCGATCCAGGTTCAAGTGCCACCGTGGGCTCTGAGCACCTCCAGGAATGATCCCTGAGCCCAGATGCAGGATTCAGGTCTGAGTTCCACAGCTTCCAGACCTCCCCTTCCCCCCCAAAATCAAGAGTGAGAGTGATTGGGGCTGGAGCAATAGCACAGTTATTAAGGGTGCTTGCCTTCCAGGCAGCCGATTCAGGTTCGATTCCCGGCAGCCCATATGGTCCCCTGAGCACCCCCAGGAATGACCCCTGAGCTCAGAGCTTATGAGTAACTGCCAGATGTGACCCAAAATGCAAACTCTCCCCTGCAATAAAAGAGTGAGTGGCTAAGAGAAGTGAGGGGTGAGCTGGGGCCAGGGCTTCGGAATGGGGTGTGGTGACAACACCCCCACTCGACCCATCTCTGAGCACCACAGAAGTGTTCTTGATGAATGAGAGTTGGATCTCACTAGAGTTACAAAGGGGGTGGCAGAGAGAGAGAGAGAGAGAGAGAGAGAGAGAGAGAGAGAGAGAGAGAGAGAATGACAGAGTGAGAGAATTAGAGAGTGAGAGAGTTGGCGGGTCTTGGGGAGACACAGTTAATGGGGGAGACCCATAAGAGACAGTGACCCTCCCCCAGAGCTGAAGACTTAGAGGTGGAACTTGGGGTCCAGCCTAAAAGATTCACCTCTGCAGAGGGGGAACCAGACAAGACAGAGGCTGGGGCCAGAGCCAGACATAGCACAGTAGGGAAGGTATTTGCCTTGCACGCAGCCAACCTGCATTTGGTCCCCAACATCCCATATAGTCCCCCCAATTCCTCCTCCCTGACACCACCAGGGGTGATTCTTCAGTGCAGAACCAGGAGTACCCCCTGTGCATTGTCACAACTACCTCCCCCCCCAAAATTAACAAAATAAAAACCATGACAGGGAAGCCCCCAGCCAGGCCCTAGAAAGAGGCCCTGGGAGACACTCTCTGGGGAAGAGGGAGCCAGCTAGGTGCACACTGAGCTAGGAGCACCCAGATCCTGCCTCCACCCCCCAAAAAAAATACCGGCTCCCGGATGTCTGCTGGGTGATTAATGCAATTAATTAATTAACAGGCGGCTGAAGCTGCAGCTGAGGCCAGTGCTCCAAGCACACAGGGGCCAGCTGGAGCTTGGGGCGGCCACTGGGTTTTATCAGACTGTGGGGGGTGCCAGCCAGACAGGGACTCTGGAGGCCAGGCCCCCCACACTTTGCTCTGGGGTCTCGCCCCCCCTCCATTGCCTCCCACCCCCCACTAAGCTTCCCCCCTAGGCTTACACAATGCCTAGACACCCCCACAGGAAGCCTGCAGTCTCTGCCCTGGGAGAAGGAAGTGTGTCTAGGGACCCAGCTGACACCTCATAAAACCAATGACCTTGTAACCTGCCAGGCCAGCTGGCCTGGGAAGCTGAGGGAGACACGTGCTTGTTGGCCTGACTGGCCAGGGTGACCAGGATAGGACATAGGCACCCGGCACAGCACCCCAGAGCCTGTGGAGACAGATGGCTCCCCCGCCTGACCCCCTCCCCAGTTCTAGCCTCTGCATGTGTTTCCGTCCTGTTCATCCTGCACCCCTCAGGTCTTCCTTTCCTGCTGGCTTTTTCGGGGTTTTGTTTATTTGCTTGCTTGTTTATTGGTTTTGGTTTTGGTTTTGGTTTTTGGGCCACACCCAGTGACACTCAAGAGTCACTCCTGGCTCTGCGCTCAGAAATCGCTCCTGGCTCTGGAGGACCATATGGGACGCCAGGATCAAACCCAGGTCCATCCTCGATCAGCCACATGCAAGGCAAATGCCCTACCTCTGCGCTATCGCTCTGGCCCCTTCTTGCTTGTTTTGATCTTTGGGCCTCACTCAGCAGCACTCAGGGGTTACTCATGGCTCTGCACTAAGGAATCACTCCTGGCAAAAAGTTTGGAGACCATATGAGATACCGGGGATCGAACCTGGGTCTGCTGCATCCAAAGCAAACTCCTTCCTCACTTGCGCAGGCCTTCCTTGGGGGCTCTTTCAGAAGTACAAGCCGAACCCTGTTGCTTTGACCTAACCCCCAAGCATGCCCCCTTTAACCCCTGGAAGAAGCATAGACTGGAATTTGACCTTAGCTGATAAGAGCTTTATCAAGTCCATCTTTCTTTGACATGTGTGTGCGTGTATGTGTATGTTGTGGCCACACCTGGCTGTACTGGAGGCTGCAGGGATCAGATCTAGAACTGGGGGGGGTCAGTTGTGACCTTCTGTCCACAGAGCCCGCCCTGTCCTTTGAGCCCTTTCCCCACCCTTCCGCCCCTCTCTGGCGCTCGGCCAGTGTGCCAGGGACTGAGGAATACGTGAGGACTCAGCAGTGAACAGGATGGCAGCTCCCCCGTCCAACAACCCCCCACTTCCATTGCCCTAATGATGGGGGGCAGGGCACATATCCTGCAGGTGCTATGAGGCAAAGCAGTCAAGGAGATTTTGTCGTTGAGGTTCCAGTGGTCTGAGAAAATATGGGGACATTGCGGTGAGGACTCCCAGGGTTGGCATGCGCAAAGGTCCTGGAGTGACATTTGCTGGGCCATACCCATTGATGCTTGGGGCTTACTTCTGACTCTGAGCTCAGGGATCATCCCTGGCGGTGCTCAGGGGACACTATGGGGTAACGGATTGAACCCCAACCAGCTGCTTACAAGACAAGTGCCTTGCCACCCTGTGTTGTCTTTAGGGCCCTGGCAGGGCTGTTTGAGGGACACGAAGGAAGCCATCATGGCCGAGGTGGACGAGGGGGGACAGGAAACACCATCAGCAGGAGGGGTGCAGGTGGGGTTCAGGAAAACCTGGAAAGAGGGCCTCATAAGGGACCTCTGCTGTCCAGAGGGGCAGCTGAGATCCTCCAGGGGGTTGTGTGTGAGGATTGGGCTGGAAGCCAGGAGCAGTAGGGGTAGAGAAACTGGGACCTTGGTGGCAGGAAACGAGCAACATGAAAGGTTTGGTGTTGGGACAGTGTCTGACCGAAACTCCATATTTCACCAGTGATTCAGCGAGGAAAAATTTGCCCAAACAAACACAGATACAGCCTCTCTCTTCCTGGGCTCCTGGCCTTCAGTTGAGCTGGTGTAGGGGGAGTGGGGTGGGGCCGGGGATCAGCCTCCTTCATTTGGCCAATGTCCAAGACCTGGGAGCTCCTTTATGGGAAAGAGGGGAAAGAGCTGGGGAGGGTGGCCAGAGCCATGGTACAGCATGGAGGGTATTGGCCTTGTACCTGGCCAACCAGGGTTCGATCCCCAGCATCCCATAGGCTTCCCTGAGCACTGCCTGGAGTGATTCTTGAATATCGCTGGATGTGGACACTCACCCACAAAAAGGGATGAGGAGGATATGTGTTGTCCGGGTGATGGGGTTCAGCAGTTATGGGGAGGCTTGTCCACTAGGGCAGAGCATGGGGATGGATCCACACAGACTGAGGACCGTTCCGCCCCCAAAAAAACTCCGAGTCTAAGATTTATCTGTTGGTGTTTTGGTCTCAGGGTCACATTTGATTCTGTACTTGGCTGGTCCCAGGACGAAACCCAGGCCTCATACTCCCATTGAACCATCATTCTGGCACACAAGTGGAAGGTTTTAAATTGCTTATGACGGGGCCGGAGAGATAGCACAGCGGTAGAGTGTTTGCCTTGCATTGGGGCCAACCCCGAAGACAGTAGTTCGATTCCCAGTATCCCATAGGGGTCCCCCGAGCCTGCCAGGTGCGATTTCTTTCTTTTTTTTTTTTTTTGTTTTTTGTTTTTTGTTTTTGGCCAAATCCAGCGGTGCTCAGGGGTTACTCCTGGCTGTCTGCTCAGAAATAGCTCCTGGCAGACACGGGGGACCATATGGGACACTGGGATTTGAACCAACCACCTTTGGTCCTGGATCGGCTGCTTGCAAGGCAAATGCCACTGTGCTATCTCTCCGGGCCCCCCCAGGGGCGATTTCTGAGTGCAGAGCCGGGAGTAACCCCTGAGTGCCGCTGGGTGTGACCAAAAACAAGTAAATAAATCGCCTATGATACTCCCCAGCCACCCCAAGAAGCAAGAGAACATTCCCATCAGAAGAAGGGGAGACCCATCTCGTCATCAGTCTCCTCTGAGGACAGGACATCTCTCCTAGAAAGGACATAAAGGACCCCAGGAAAGGGCAAAGTTTCTGCAGGCCAGAGCTCAGCTTCCCTGGGAAAGGAGAACCAGGCCTCCTCCTCCTCCTCCTCCAGGGAGTTCACTTGGCTTCTCTGCTCAGGTGGCTCAGTTTCCTGCTCCATCTTCTCCTTCTCCCCTGCTCAATCCTGCTACACCGCCCCCACCCCCATTTTCCTGGCATCCCTCCTGGCGGTTCTTTGTGCAATATTTGTCTCCCCTGATGGAATGTCACCTTTGGCAGGACAAGAACGCGCTTTGTCCCCTGCCTGGCAGTAGCCCCGTGTAGATGGAGTCAGCCCTGTTCCCCTCCACACACCCCCCCCAAGCAGGGAGCAAGCTCCTTGTTTGTGCCCCCGGATTAATTCTGGATGCGGATGTGGCAGGAGGGGGTGAGGAAAGGGCTCTTCCCTCGGATTCCACCTCTGTCATCAGTACTTTGCTGTCTTTCTGGGTGAATGTCCCTTCCCTCTGCACACATACCCCCAGGGCACTCCAGGACTGCATTTTACCTCCAGGAGAAAAGCAAGCCTCAACAGCGGTGTCTCGTACACTCTGACCCTCGCTCTCACTTCAACTCTCTCGCTCTCTCCCCCTTCCTCCCAGGCATCTGCCTCTGCACTCAGGAGTCAGTGCTTCAGAGAACTATGGGATGCCCGGGATAGAACCCGGGTCACAAGTACCAACTCCTGCTCAATCATTTTTTGTTTATTTTTCTTTTTTGTTGTTGTTTTGTTTCATTTTTGGGTCACACTCAGCAGTGCTCAGGGGTCCCTCTTGGCTCTATGCTCAGAAATAGCTCCTGGCAGGCACAGGGGACCATATGGGATGCCGGGATTCAAACTACCATCAGTCCTGGATCATCTGCATGTGAGGCAAATGCCCTCCAGCCCCTCATTTCTTTCTTTCTTTTTTTTTTTTTAACTGTATTGATTGATTGGGTTGGTTGTTGGGCCAC
The DNA here is from genome assembly GCF_024139225.1 of Suncus etruscus. Lineage (NCBI taxonomy): Eukaryota > Metazoa > Chordata > Mammalia > Eulipotyphla > Soricidae > Suncus > Suncus etruscus. The sequence continues at coordinate 89,036,325 of NC_064861.1, forward strand.
ACCCAACGGCACTTAGGGGCTACTCCTGGCTCTGCACTCAGAAATTGCTCCTGGCAGACTGGGAGACCATATGGGATGCTGGTATTCAAACCAGGTTCTTTATAGTCAGCTACAAATTCCCTACCGCTGTGCTATCTCTCCAGCCGTAAGTCCCATGACCTGATGCCGTAAGTCCAATGACCTGATATTTCTTTGGTGAGGTGATTTGTAAGGGACCAGTCCTGGCTCTGGGCTCAGGCCACATCCGATGTAGGGGAATGGATCACATGCCTTGTCACTGTACAGTCCTTTACTGTACTGTACTGTACTGGCCTCCTGTCCCCACCCAGGTCCTGATATTTTTCTCCCAGTATTTTCTTTTCTTTTTTTTTTGGGGGGGGGTCACAACCGGCGGTGCTCAGGGGTTACTCCTGGCAGGCACGGGGGACTATATGGGACACCGGGATTCGAACCAACCACCTTTGGTCCTGGATCGGCTGCTTGCAAGGCATACGCCGCTGTACTATCTCTCTGCCCAGTATTTTCTTTTTGTGGATTTTGTTTGTTTTGAGGAAGGCTACTCCCCCCCTCTGGTTAGGGTTTAGTCCTGGCTCTGCTCAAGGATCACTACTGAGGCCGGAGAGAGAGCATGGAGGTAGTGTGTTTGCCTCTCATGCAGAAGGTCGGTGGTTCGAATCCCGGCATCCCATATGGTCCCCCGAGCCTGCCAGGAGCGAGCCAGGAGGAACCCTAGTGCTGCCAGGTGTGACCCAAAAACTAACAAAAAAGATCACCTCTGGCCGGGCCCCAGGAGAGGGGAAACCCCTATGCAGTGCCCCACCTCATTTTAACACATTTCTTTTTTTTTTTTTTTTTTTTTTTTTTTTGGTTTTTGGGCCACACCTCGTGGTGCTCAGGAGTTTCTCCTGGCTGTCTGCTCAGAAATAGCTCCTGGCAGGCACGGGGGGACCATATGGGACACCGGGATTCGAACCAACCACCTTTGGTCCTGGATCGGCTGCTTGCAAGGCAAATGCCGCTGAGCTATCTCTCCGGGCCCTTAACACATTTCTTGATAGTTTAACACTGAGGTTAGAAGCCAACTGGGGTGCTATAGAGAGCTGCTGCCACCTGCAGTTAAACTGCCCCAATACAGATGCGAGGTGGGTGGTGAGAAACCAGGCTCCCCACCTGCACAGGAAGGGCACCTCCCAGAAGTGTCTGGCCTCTCACTTTGGGGTCCCCCAAGCCTGTGCCCACGGGGTGTGGGACCTCTAGAGGGGACGAGCCCTGGTTCCCAAGGAGTCCCCTGAGTCTGCTGAGCAGCGGGCTTGCGTGGGGGGGACGCGTGGGGATTCCTCCCAGCCGAACCCCCTAATTAGAGTCCCCTGGCTTCCTCTGGGAGGCACCGGCCTGGCCCTAGACACCAGACAAGGCCATTTCTGTCTCTAGGTGGCTCTGCCCCAGGCTGGGGTCAGAGGCCCCGTGTAATTAGATGGGACTGAGAGTTTGTTTAACCTGCTCTGGCCTCCCTTTCCGGTGGCCCAGTGCTAAGTGCTCTCAAGTGGTACTTTGAGGGGTGCAGGGTGCAGGTCCGCCTCCCCAGCTCTGGAAGACAGAAAGGCACTTAGGCCAGTGCAGCATGGCAGGTTCTGGGTTTAGACATTCCCACACCCCACCCCAGTGCCCCTAAGTGCCCCTAAGTGGGACTGGCTGAGTCCAAGGCCATGCCCCTCCACAGTACCATTTCTTGTAGGCCCCTCCCCTATGGGGGTTCCACCCCTGAGACTCCGCCCATTTCCGATTATCCTTGCTTATGGTCACGCCCCCTTCCTGACCCCACTTTTATGGGCTCCATCCCTTTCAGGCCACACCCCTTCCAGGCTCCCCTGGCTCCTCTTCAGGGTGGTCTGAAAATATTGTGCTTCGGCTTAGGGCATCCAGAATGGCTCCTGATAATTCTTGGGGTACTACATGGAGTAGAGGATGGAACCAGGGTTAACCCCATGCAAGCTGTGAGCCTTTTGAGTGGTTGGTTGGTTTGTTTGTTTCTTTTGGGGCCACACTAGGCTGTGCTCGGGGATCATTCCTGGAGGCCTTGGGGGACCATATGTTGTGCGGAAAATCCAACCGGGTGTGCCTCCTGTGAGTCAAATGCTCTACCCACTATGTTATCGCTCTGGCCCGCCAAGTATGAACTTTAACCCTGGGCCCAGTTTTCTTGCTGAGGAATACACAGCATCAGGAATGCTTAGGGGTTACTCCTGAAGCAGTGTTCTGGGGCCCCTCTTGGAGGTGCTGGGCACCACAGTGTGTAGATCAAACCAGGGTTTCTGCATTCAAATCCTGCGCTCAGCCCATTGAGCTTTCTCTCTACCAATGCTTTGTTGGGGAAGACACACCCAACCTTTTCCGGGGATCACTTCTGGCAGGCTCTGGAGACCACATGGGGTGCTGGGGATCAAACAGGGTGGCCATGTGCAAGGCAAGTGCCCTAACCATTGTGCTATCTCTCTACAAGTGTTCTTTATTTAATTTCCATTTTGGGATCACACCCAAGGGAAACTCAGGGCTATCTTCTGACTCTCAACTCGGTTACCTGACATAGGGCTGGGAACAAACTGGGGGCATGCAAAGTGAGGGCTTTTGTTTTGTTTTGTTTTGGGTTTTTTTTTGGGCCACACCCGGCGATGCTCAGGGGTTACTCCTGGCTGTCTGTTCAGAAATAGCTCCTGGCAGGCACAGGGGACCATATGGGACACCGGGATTCAAACCAACCACCTTTGGTCCTGGATCGGCTGCTTGCAAGGCAAACACCACTGTGCTATCTCTCCGGGCCCCAAAGTGAGGGCTTTAACTTCGGCCCTTTCTCGCTCTTCAACCCCTGGACAAGTTTTCTTTCATCTTATTGCCAGCTCGAAGGGCTGGATACTTTACCTTGTCACAGAGGGATCCTGGCTTTCATCTCCAGCACTGCAGGATCTCCTACACTCTGCTGAGCCCTGTGGCGCCTCCCCCCCCCCAAAGCAACCCCTCAATGCCTGACCAAGCATTGCCCTGGGAATGGCCTCCAAGCCCTCTGAGCCATGGCTTAGAAGACCTTAAATAAATAAATAAAGTCATGAGATAAATCCCAAGACCATGAGTCTTACAGCTCACCTTCCTGTAAGCCTGAAGTGACATCTGATGTCTTGCTCGAGGTCACACAATGTGTGGCAGAACTAGGCAGTCCCTGTGGGCCTCCATACCCCGGCAGTGCCATGCTGTGCTGGCCCATTCCAGCAGAGAGAGCCTGTCACCACACCAGGGTTTATTCAAGGCCTGTCATACCCGAGGGGCCAGAGTGATAGTACAGTGGATAGGGTATTGCCTTGCATGCAGCCCACCCAGGTTTGCTCCCCATATGATCCCCAAAGCCAGTCAGGAATAACTTCTAGCGCTACTGGATGAGGCCCAAATCCCCCCCAAAAAAGATTCAGACCTACAATGCTTCCTCAGCACCCCCAGTGGAGGTGCCCCAAATGCCACAAGCTGGGAGATTCTGTGTAACCATGAGGCACAAGCACAGAGACAAAACATGGCCTTGGGGGTCCTTGGAGAGTTTCCGGGTCTCCTTAAAATGTTCTAGAATGGGGCTAGAATGATAGGACAGTGAGGATGGTGCTTACCTTGCACACAGCCAATTTGGACACATCATAGGGTCCCCTGAGCCCAGGAGAATTCTGAGTGCCCTGAGAACTGTTGAGTGTAGCACGCCTCCCCTAAAATTGTTTGTTTGTTTGTTTGTTTGTTTTAAGGTCCTACAATCCATTCTAGGGGTGAGGAATAATTCTTGGTTCTGGTGTTTGGTTTTTTGGGGGCTGCACCCAGCAGTGCTTAGGGTTTACTCCTGGCTCCGAATGGAACCTGGGTCTGCCTAGCAGGGATAGTATTGAGTAAAGGCACTGAACCCATTTGGGGGGAGCGGTTTGGGCCACACTCTGATGTTCAGGGGTTACTCCTGGCTATGTGCTCAGAAATGGCTCCTGGCTTGAGGGACCATATGGGATGCCGGGAGATTCAACCGCTGTCTGTCCTAGGTCAGCCTCATGCAAGGCAAATGCCCTACCACTGTGCCACTGCTCCAGCCTCCTGAACCCATTTTTTAAAGTTTATTTAAACACCATGGTTATAAGGTTGTTCATAATGCAATTGTTTCCCATCCCCCAGATAGAGTTATACATGATTGAGTTTCAATCAGGCAATGTCCAAACCCTTCACCCAGTACACATTTCCCGCCACTAATGTCCCCAGTTTCCCCCCCCCCCCGCCCTTCCCCCCTGCCTGCCTCTGGGGTACACATTTTGGGGACCCAGTTTCCCCCCAATGTGGATGGCTCCTGAGACCACACACACACACACACACACACACACACACACACACACACCCCACCTGGGAATAGAGCCAGGAGTAAACCCTGAGCTCCGCTGGGTGTGGTCCCCAACTGTCACCTCTGCCCCCCAAAAATACAAAAAGCCGAAAAAGGAAAGCCATTGTCTTGCTTATTCTCATGTCTTTGCAAAAGCTGTGAAAAGCAAATGACAGGGAGCCAGAGCAAAGGGAGGGAAGCTGCTTGCGCATGGTCGACAGTTTGAACCCTGGCACCCTATATGGTCCTCTGAGCACTGCCAGGAGGGATTCCTGAGTGTAGAGCCAAAAAATAAAAAGGGAAAAAAAAAACGGGAAATAGTTTCAGAGGCTGCTGGCTTTTAGGGAAAGGTCAAAGTCATTATTATGCAAGGAAAGGGAGGCCCAAGTGTTAGCCACTTTTTTTTCTTGCCACACCCCTGTGGTATTTGGGGGCTCCTCCTACACTCCCTTGGGGATTTGAAACTTGCCTTACAACTAACCCCTACTCAGCCCCCTGCCAGGAGGAACCTCTCAGCATTCTGGGACCCCAAACACTCCCCATTTCACACCCAGCAGTGCTCAGAACTGGCTGACTCCTGGTTTTGTGCTCAGGGATCATCCTGGTGGGGCTCAGAGAGCCTACAGGGTGCTGGGAATTGAAATTGGGTCAGCCTCAGGCAAGTCTGTCCTGTGTTTCTTTTTCTTTTTTTTTTTGGTTTTTGGGCCACACCCAGTAACGCTCAGGGGTTACTCCTGGCTTTGCGCTCAGAAGTTGCTCCTGGCTTGGGGGACCATATGGGACACCGGGGGATCGAACCGCGGTCCGTCCAAGGCTAGCGCAGGCAAGGCAGGCACCTTACCTTTAGCACCACTGCCCGGCCCCCTGTGTTTCTTTTTCAAGCTGGAAACATTTGGGGCTATTACCCCTATTGCCTTCTGGGTCTCCTAAGTGCCTGAACTGGACAGATCTTTTTTATTTTATTATTTTTTGTTTTGTTTTAGGGCCACACCCAACGATGCCTGAGCCTATCTACAGGCTTTGTGCTCAGGAATCACTTCCGATGGGCCTTGGGGGACCCTATGGGGTGCCAGGGATCAAACTCCAGTCATCTGCTTGCAAGGCAAACAAACGTCTTATCTGCTACAGCTCATCTGTATTTTATCTTATATACAGGATTTTGTTTGTTTATTTTGTGGCTACTGTTACTCCTGGCTCTGTGCTCAGGAGTGGGATATGTTGGGCCGGAGTGATAGCACAGTGGTAGAGCATTTGCCTTGCACGCAACTGATCTTGGCATGGACCTGGGTTTGATGCCCAGCGTCTCATATGGTCCCCTGAGCCTGCCAGGAGCGATTTCTGAATGCAGAGCCAGGAGTAACCCCTGAGCGCTGCCGGGTGTGGCTCAAAACCTAAATAAATAAATATACAAAAATAGGGGCCGGGGAGATAGCATGGAGGTAAGGCGTTTGCCTTGCATGCAGAAGTTCGGTGGTTCGAATCCTGGCATCCCATATGGACCCCCGAGCGTACCAGGAGCGATTTCTGAGCGTAGATCCAGAAGTAACCCCTGAGTACTGCTGAGTGTGACCCAAAAAATAAATAAATATTTTTAAAGGAGTGGGATGTGGGGGGCTGGAACCTGAGTCAGCCACATGCAAGGCAAACGTCCTCTCCACTGTGCAATCACTCCAGCCCCATATTTGCTGTTGTTATTATTATTTATTCATTTACTATTATATTTCATTTCTCTGTGCCTCCCCAGGAGCCCAGGATGTGGAGGTGCGGGTGCCGTCCGAGGTGCAGGGCCGTCTGGGGAGCACCGTGGAGCTGCCTTGCCACCTGCTGCCCCCCACATCGGACGTCCGTGTGCGTGTGTCACAAGTGATGTGGATGCGCCAGGTTTCCAGCAAAACCAGCCAGAACCTGGCCATCTTCCACCCCACCTACGGGCCCAGCTTCCCCAGCTCCAAACCGGGCCAAGAGCGCCTGTGGTTTGTCATGGCCGGCCAGAAAGCGGGCAGCGGGCCGGGCCCCGCAGCGCCGGAGCAATGGGAGCCAGAGCTGCGGGATGCCACCCTGGCACTGAGCGGGCTGACGGTGGAGGATGAGGGCAACTATACCTGCGAGTTTGCCACCTTCCCCTGGGGCACCAGCCGAGGCGTCACCTGGCTCAAGGCCATAGGTGAGCCTGGGTAGGAACATGGGACCCGGGTGGGTCTATGGGAGTCTCCCTGATTCCACTGAGCATCCAAGCAAGTCCCTGGCAAATCTGGAGCCACTGCTGGGCACCCCATGCCCTCCTGCCAGGCTGGCAAAGGCCATCAGGATGGCACATTGCAAAGCCCTCACTAATGCCAACAGGGGGCGGCCCATCTTGGCCACAGGTAGGAAGCAGGATCCCAACTTCTTCTGTTCTGGGGACCACACCCTGCGATGCTCAGGGGTTACTCCTGGCTCTGCACTCAGGAATTAATCCTGGCGAGCTCCAGGGAACCATATGGGATTCTGGGGATCAAACCCTACAGGGCCGCCTGCAAGGCCAGCCCCCATTCTCACCTTTTGGCAACCAGAGAGAAAGGGGGACTACTTGAGAAGGCCTTTTGGGGGTGCCGGAGCAAGAGCACAGCAGTAAGGTGTTTGCCTTGCACACAGCCAACACAGGACAGACCCTGGTTCGAATCTCAGCATCCCGTATGGTCCTCCGAGCCTGCCAGGAGCAACTTCTTTTTTTTTTTTTTTTGGTTTTTGGGCCACACCCGTTTGACGCTCAGGGGTTACTCCTGGCTATGTGCTCAGAAATCGCCCCTGGCTTGGGGGGACCATATGGGACACCGGGGGATCGAACCGTGGTCCTTCCTTGGCTAGCGCTTGCAAGGCAGACACCTTACCTCCAGCGCCACCTACCCGGCCCCCAGGAGCAACTTCTGAGCATGGAGCCAGAAGTAACCTCTGAATACCACAGGGTGTGACCCCCCCCAAAAAAAAGGGCCTTTTTTGGTGGTTGGTGGTTGGATTGTGTGCAAGGTCACAACTGCACTGGTTGCTAGTTTTGCTTGGTTTTATTGTGTGTTTTTTGGGGGGACACCTGTCAGTGATCCGGGCTTACCCCTGACTCTGCGCTCAGGGATCACTCCTAGTGGGGATCCAGGGAATCATCTGGAGGAGCTGGGCTTTAAATTCGGGTCTCCCATATGTGCAGCAAGTGCCCCTAGTGAATGCCTGTCACTCTGGCCACTGTTGCCACTTCCTGCTCGGTCCTCAGGGGCCATTCCCAACAGGCAGCCTGAGAGTGCCAGGGATCAAACCCAGGCCTTCTGCACCTGTAAAATATGTGGTCCAGGGCCCGGAGAGATAGCACAGTGGCGTTTGCCTTGCAAGCAGCCGATCCAGGACCAAAGGTGGTTGGTTCGAATCCCGGCATCCCATATGGTCCCCCGTGCCTGCCAGGAGCTATTTCTGAGCAGACAGCCAGGAGTAGCCCCTGAGCACCGCAGGGTGTGGCCCAAAAACCAAAAAAAAAAAAAAAATATGTGGTCCAACTCTTTGAGGTCTCACCTCAGCTCTGGGAAGGCTTTTTTTGTTTGTGGTATTTTTTGGGGGGACCACTCCTGGTGATGCTCAGCAGTTACTCCTGGCAGTTCTCGGGGAATCATATGGAATGTCAGAGAATCGAACCTAGGTTATCTGCCTGCAAGGCATGTGCCCTCCCTACTATACCATCTCTCGGGCCCCATAGAAAGGCATTTTTATTTCTTGTGGGGCCACATCCAGTGGTGCTCAGGGGTTACTCCTGGCTCAGTGCTCAGGGGACCATATAGGATGCCAGGGAATCAAATGCCCTCCCCCACTGTGCTGTCACTCTGGGGTCCAGGTTTTTGGGCCACACCGGTGACGCTCAGGGATTTATCCTGGCTCTGCGCTCAGAAATTGCTCCTGGGCCCGGAGAGATAGCACAGTGGTGTTTGCCTTGCAAGCAGCCGATCCAGGACCAAAGGTGGTTGGTTCGAATCCCGGGGTCCCATATGGTCCCCCGTGCCTGCCAGGAGCTATTTCTGAGCAGACAGCCAGGAGTAACCCCTGAGCACCGCTGGGTGTGGCCCAAAAACCAAAAAAAAAAAAAAAGAGAGAGAAATTGCTCCTGGCTTGGGGGACCATATGAGACGCTGGGATATTGAACTGAGAACCATCCTAGGTTAGCGCATAGCAAGGCAAACGCCCTACCACTTGTGCCACTGCTTCGACCCCCAGAAAGGCTTCTTTTTTTCTGTTTTGGGATCACACCAGTGGCGCTCAGGGATTATTCCTGGCTCTGTACTCAGAAATTGCCCCTAGCAGGCTCAGGGGACCATATGGGATGCCAGGAATCAAACCACCATCTCCTGGGTTGGCCTTGTGCAAAGCAAATACCTTATCTCTGTGCTATCTCTCCGGCCCCAGAAAGGCATTTTTGTTGAAGGAAGTTTACTCTTGGGATTCCCCTGGAGTCAGACACTGACAGTCACAACCCCTACCCACAGCAGCTTCCCAGAAAGTACCTCACTCTTCTCCCCATTTCATTTAGGGAATTGGAAGTCTGGACTGCCCCTGAGTAAATGTTTCCCTTTTCCCAGGAACCCGGAAACCATAGATGCTTTACATCATTCACAAGCACAGTTTTGGGGGTCCCCAAGGTGACTCAATGGGCATATCAGAGTCCCATATTCAAAAACAAAAAAAAAAAACAAAAACAAAAAACAAAACCGAAACCAAAACAAAAGGTCAGGAGCTTACCTTGCACAAAGCCCAGCCAACCCAATGTGATTCCTGAGCACAGAGCCAGGAGTTAAGTCCTTTGCACTGCTGGGTGTGGCCCACAAGTCAGATAAAAAGAGTGACTTATCTAGATGGTAACCAAATGACAGAAGATCCCCTGAGCACCATCACAGGGGGCCCAATAAACAAACAAAGAAGTTACCAACTCCGGGCTGGAGCTGTGGCGCTAGAAGTAAGGCCTGCTTTGCAAGCGCTAACGTAGGACAGACTGCGATTCGATCTCCCAGTGTCCCATTTGGTCCCCCCAAGCCTGGAGCGATTTCTGAGCCCACAGCCAAGAGTAACTCTTGAGCATCAACTGGTGTGGCCCAAAAACAACAACAACGACAAAAAGTTACCAACTCAGGAGCAGATTACTTGCTTTGCATGTCTGAATTTCTGGGCTCACTCACTGCCCAATACTGTTCCCCCAAAATAAGGATACCGGCTTTAGGAATGTTATGTGCTTTTAACCCACCACTGGCACCAACAGGAGTAGTTACAGGAGGAATAAAAGACATTTCCTTCTGGAGCTTTTTGTTGTGATGTGCTGTGTTTTGGTGCCACAGGCAGCCATAGCCACTGCTTATGCCCAGGGGACCATATGTGGTGCAGGGGATCAAACTCAAGGTGGGCTGCACATGAGCACTTTAACATTTGTCCCATCACCCCAGAACGTGGTTTTTTTGTTTGGTTGGTTGGTTTTCAGGTCACAGCTGGCAGTGCCTGGGGTTTATGTCCAGGTCTATTCTCAGGGCTCACTCCTGGTGGACTCAGGGGACCATATGGGGTGCCAGGGATCAAAGCCAGATTGGCAGCTGCAAGACAAGCGCTCTACCTGATGTACTATATTCCTTTAGCTTTGAAGGTGGGGTTTTGTTTGTTTATTTTGGGGGGTGAGGCCATCCCTAGTTATGTTCAGGGGTTACTCCTGGCTCTGTGCTCAGAAATAGCTCCTGGGGGGCCCGAAGAGATAGCACAGTGGCAGGGCCTTTGCCTTGCTCACAGCCGATCCAGGATGAATCGATGGTTCGAATCCCAGCATCCCATATGGTTCCCAAGCCTGCCAGGAGCAATTTCTGAGCACTGAGTCAGGAGTAACCCCTGAGCGCCACTGGATGTGGACCCCCCCCACCCCCGCAAAAAATGAAATAGCTCCTGACAGGCTCAAGGGATCATATGGAATGCTGGGAACCAAACCCAGCATGCAAGGTAAATGCCCTACCGCAGTGTTCTCATCCCACCCATTTTTTTTTTTTTGGACCACACCTGGCAGTGCTCAGGGTTTACTCCTGGCTCTGTGCTCAGTGATCTCTCCTGAGCAGGGTTCAAGGGATCTTCTATGGTGCCAAGGATAAATATAATCCGGATCAGTCGTGTGCAAGGCCAGCGCATCCCCGCTGTCCTGTGTCTCCACCCCCCAGCTTTAATGTCTGAACCCGCACCCTCTCCCAGGCCTCTGGCCCCATCTGCTTTCATTTAGCAGAGCGGCACAGATTGTTGGCCAGGCAGCTGTCTAGAATGCAGTGCAGATAAATCCACTTACTGCATCCACGCAGCAAAACTGGGGCGGGCGGGAATGAGAGAGAGAGAGAGAGAGAGAGAGAGAGAGAGAGAGAGAGAGAGAGAGAGAGAGAGAGAGAGAGAGAGAGAGAGAGAAGAGAGAGAGGAGAGAGAGAGAGAGAGGAGAGAGAGAGAGAGAGCGCGCACGCGCGGGTTGCTTTTTTTTTTTGGTTTTTGGGCCACACCCGTTGACGCTCAGGGGTTACTCCTGGCTATGCGCTCAGAAGTTGCTCCTGGCTTGGGGGACCATATGGGACGCCGGGGGATCGAACTGTGGTCCGTCCAAGGCTAGCGCAGGCAAGGCAGGCACCTTACCTCTTGCGCCACCGCCCTGCCCGCGGGTTGCTTTTTACCTTCACTCTACAAAGGAAGCTGAGATATAGAATTGGCTTTTTGGTTTACTTGGTTTTATTTGGTGGGTGAGAGCAAGACTCAGGGGTTACTCCTGGCTTTGCACTTAGGAATCACTCCTGGCAGTGTTTAGTGGACAATATAGGATGCCAGGGATCGAACCTGGGTCAGTGAAAGGCAGATGCCCTCCCTGCTCTGTTATTTTTCTTTGTTTGTTTTGGTTTTGGTTTTTGGGTCACACCCGACAGCACTTAGGAGTTACTCCTGGCTCTGTGCTCAGAAATCGCTCCTGGCAGGCTCAGGGGACCAAACGGGATGCCGGGATTCAAACCACCGACCTTCTGCATGCAAGGCAAATGCCTTACCACCATGCTATCTCTCCGCCCCCCTTGCTCTGCTATTGCTTTATCACCACCCCCCCCCTTTTTTTTTCTGTTGTTGCTTTTGTTTTAGAGTCACACCTGGTGATGTTCAGGGGTTTCTCCTAGGGGTCCCCATGGATAGTGGGGATCAAACCTCGCTCAACCACTTGCAAGGCAAGCTTCCTCCCCAATGTTCTATCCGGCCCCAAAAGGTATAGAGAGCTAGGGAATGACGTGTACCCCAAAGCCTGAGACTTTTCCTAGCATCAGAGCTGGGGCTGGAACCCAGGCTGTGGGGAATTGGCAGCTCTGCCTCCCCCTTGTAGAGTGCCAACCAGGGGTGACGATGTACCCCCCCCCCAACTTCCACTTTCATCTCTTTAGCCGAGCCCAAAAACCATGCGGAGAAGCAAGAGGTCACCTTGAGCCTGGACCCCTTGCCCGTGGCCCGCTGTGTGTCCACGGGGGGCCGCCCCCCCGCCCGGATCACCTGGTTGTCAACACTGGACGGAGATTCCATCGAGAGCCAGACAGCAGGGCCAGAGCCCGGCACCTTCACCGTCACCAGCCGCCTCACCGTGGTGCCCCTGGGCCGCGTCGATGGTGCCAAGGTCACCTGCAAAGTGGAGCATGAGAGCTTCGAGGAGCCCATCCTGCTGCCTGTGACCCTCTCTGTGCGCTGTGAGTGTCCGGGGTGAGCTCGCCCCATCTACACTGGCTTGTTTTGGGGGGAATGCACACCTGGCAGCACTCATGGGTTACTCCTGGCTCTGCGCTCAAGAATCACTCCTGGCAGACTCAGGAGACCATATGGGATGCCGGGGGTCAAACCCGGCAGGGCTCAAATGCTTCCCCACTCCATGGTGCCCCCCCAGCCCTCCAACTGGCTTCCCCCTTCTCTATTCACCCCTGAGGCTCCCTGAGTCAGTGTTGGCACACCAGACTCTAAGCCAAAGCCATCTATGGGGGCTTCGCACACTTGGATCCCTTTGCCACAGGCACCCCCTGGCCAGCCCAGCTTGTCCCTTTCTTTTTCGTTTGTTTATTTTTTGGGGCCACACTCGGTGATGTTCAGGGGTTACTCCTAGCTATACGCTCAGAAATCGCCCCTGGTTTGGGGGATCATATGAGACGCCAGTGGATTGAACCGCGAGCGGTCCATCCTAGGTCAGCCACGTGCAAGGCAAAACGCCCTACTGCTGCGCCACCACTCTGGCCCCCAGCTCATCCCTTTCAACTGCCCTAATCATCCCCTCTCTGAGCCTCTTCCCCCCCACCCCCAGATCCCCCCGAGGTCTCTATCTCCGGGTACGATGATAATTGGTATATCGGCCGCACTGAGGCCAGCCTGCACTGTGACGTCCGCAGCAACCCCGAGCCCACGGGTTATGACTGGAGCACGTGAGTGGGGGGCCCAGGTCCCAGTCCGAGGAGGGAGGCTGGGAACAGAACCCTGGGTCTGGGGAATGCACTCCTGGTCGAGGGGAGAGGCTGGCAAGTGGACACCTGGTCTGACAGAGGGACTGGAGACTGGACCTCCTAAAGCAAAGTACAAAGACAAGTTCCAGGGGTGGCGATCCCAGAAAGGAGAAGAACTGGCAGCCTGAGGTCTCAGCTGGAAGGCCAGTCTTGGGGGGTGTCTTGGGAGGCTGCTGGCACCTGCCCTCCCATGACCCCCACTTTCCTGCAGGGTTTCCGGTGTCTTCCCAGCCTCAGCACTGGCCCGGGGTTCACAGCTGATCATCCACTCGGTGGACAGGCTGGTAAACACGACCTTCATCTGTACTGTCACCAACGCCGTGGGCACTGGCCGCGCCGAGCTGCCCGTCCTGGTGCGAGGTGAGAAGACAGGCTCACCTGTTGGGGCTCGTGGGAGTGGGGCTGTGCCGCCGTCCTGGGGACCCGCCTGGCTGAGACTGGGGGTGGCTGGGCAGGCTCTGAGAGGGGCATGAGGAGGCTGAGGTTTGCTGAAGGCTCTCTGAGATGTGGAGGCTGAGGAGCAGATTTCAGGTACTTCCTTCCAGCCAGAGGAGTACTCCAGGGGAGCACACAGCTCCCAGCTCCAGTGTACTGAGGCCAACACCAGGTAGAGGTGGAAGCGGGGTGCTCCCAGGAGCTGTTCCATGGGAAGCCAGAGCCTGTGGGTGCCAAAGGTTCCGGAGTACGGAGGTGGCACTTGATGACAGCTGGAGCCACAGACGCAGTACTGGGGGTGAGGGGAGGGGCTCTAGCCTTGCATGCAGCCCACCCCGGTTCAGTTCTTGGCACCACCAAGGGTCTCCCAAGCCCCACCGTGTCGTATCCTCACTATACCCAAATGACAGCTAAGGGGACCAGAGAGATAGTCAAAGGGCTGGAGCACAGGCTTTGCAGGAAGGAGCACTGGGGTTGACCCTGGCACTATCCGGTCTTTGAGCACTGATCTGGGAGTAGCCCCTGAGTACTACCAGGTGTGGCCTTTAAACCAAAACTCAAACAACATGAGTATATATGAGTTGGAGTTCCCTGTCTCCCAGCTGAGACTTAAAACAAATCTACGGGCCAGAGAGATAGCACAGCGGCGTTTGCCTTGCAAGCAGCCGATCCAGGACCAAAGGTGATTGGTTCGAATCCCGGTGTCCCATATGGTTCCCCGTGCCTGCCAGGAGCTATTTCTGAGCAGACAGCCAGGAGTAACCCCTGAGCACCGCCAGGTGTGGCCCAAAAGGAAAAAAGTCTACATTGGGGGCCGGAGAGATAGCATGGAGGTAAAGACATTTGCCTTGCATGCAGAAGGTCAGTGGTTCGAATCCCGGCATCCCATATGGTCCCCTGCGCCTGCCAGGAGGGATTTCTGAGTGTAGAGCCAGTAGTAATCCCTGAGCACTGCTGGGTGTGACCCAAAATCCAAAAAAAAAAACAAATCTACATTGTCCCCAAGCCACACAGACTGGGAGACACACCCAGATGGGCAGAATGCGCCCCCCACTGAAACGCTTCCGCATCAGCGCATCCAAGGAGGTCATTCCCTTCCCTGGAATCCACCTGGGAACCCCCAGCATGCACCTGCACGCAGAGGCGGAGACAGAGAATTTCCCTGCTCCCATACCAAGAACCCCGCTAAGGAAGGCCTCCTGGCCAGCTATGCCAAGCACCAAGGTGAACACCTCAGTGAAGGAGAGGACACACCCAAGGGAGGGTCAGCCTCCACCCAGCTAGCAGGATGCCCAACCAGAAATACACCCCTGAACCTCTCCCTCAGAGACGCACCCCAGAAACTGGTCTCCCCACTTGCACTCAGTTGGCACCACCAAGGGTTGAAGGTCATGTGCCCTGCCCCTCTGCCCCCCAGAACAGCAGGAGTGCCCAAAGCTAGAAATAGACCCCCCACCCACGAGCATGGGGACCCAACACTTTTGCCATCTACACCTAGCTCTCACAGTCAACCAGAGAACTCTGGGCTTGGAGCAGCCTGCCCCCAGCAGTCTGCTTGGTACCCATGGCCCAGATCAAGCCAAAAACCTCTCATTGATGCAGGGATGGAGTAATAGCACAGCAGGTAGGGCAAGTGCCTTGCGCACAGCTGACCCAGGTTCAATCCCTGGCATCCCACACATCCCCTGATCATCACTAGATATGACCCCAAAACAAAATCACTAATGTAGCCTTGTGCATAATTGACCCCTTTTCTGTTCCAACACATTCGGTCACCCAGACATCACCAGAAGTCAGGAGTGATCCCTGAGAGTGTGACCCCCAGGTGGGACCCCCAAAAAAACCATCCTAGTTACAAGGCTGGAGAGAATAGTATGGAGAGGGCTAAGGTGCTTGCCTTGTCTGTCGTCAACCCTATATCAATCCTCTACTACATATGGTCTCCTGAACATTGCCAGGAGTAGCCCTGAAGCAACGTTGGGTGTGGCCCCCCAAACCCAAACTAAACTAAATGATTTTTTTTTTTTGTGGTTTTTGGGTCACACCTGGCAGTGCTCAGGGATTATTTCTGGCTCCAGGCTCAGAAATTGCTCCTGGCAGGCACGGGGGGACCATATGGGGTGCCGGGATTCGAACCGATGACATCCTGCATGAAAGGCAAACGCCTTACCTCCATGCTATCTCTCCAGCCCCCTAAACTAAATGATTTTAATTTGGGCCACATGCAGCGTAGCTCAGAGTTACTTCTGGCTCTGTGCTCAGGAATCATTCCTTGCAGTGTTCAGGGGACCCTGTGGGATGCCAGGGACCGAACCCAGGTTAGCCACATGCAAAGCAAAAACCCTCCCTGTTGTGCTATTGCTCCAGACCCCTTAAAGTAATTTTTTTCTTTGTTTCCTTGGGCCATACCTGGCTCTGCACTCAGATATCACTCGTGACAGTCTTGGGGATTAAACCCTGTTAGGTCCTGGGTAGGCTGTGTACAGGGCAAATACCCTACCTGCTCTGCTATTGCTCCAGCCCCCTTCAAGTAAAGTTTTTAGAAGTCATTGCAGGGGGCCAGAGAGATAGCATGGAGGTAGGGCATTTACCTTGAATGCAGAAGGACAGTGGTTCGAATCCCGGCATCCATATGATCCCCTGAGCCTGCCAGGAGCAATTTCTGAGCTTGGTGCCAGGAGAAACCCCTGAGCGCTGCTGGGTGTGACCCAAAAATAACAACAAAAAAGATTAGAAGTCATAGTAAGCCAGGGATGCAGCTCAGTGAGAACACACATGCCTCGCATGCATGAGACTGGGATTCAACCTCAGGCATTGCCAAAAAAGCTAAGCACTTGGGGCTGGAGCGGTGACATAAGTGGTAGGGCATTTGTCTTGCACGCACTAACCTAAGACAGACCGCACTTTGATCCCCCAGCATCCCATATGGTCCCCCCAAGCCAGGAGTGATTTCTGAGCGCATAGTCAAGAGTAACCCCTGAGCATCACCAGGTGTGACCCAAAAAACCAAAAACCCAAAATAATAATAAACTAAGCACTTGAGCTTGAATGAGAGAGAAAGAGTTTCAGTTGGGCCTAGAGAGGGTTGAAAGGGTCAGAGCACATTTTGTGCTTGCAGGAGCCTCTGGTTCCATCCCTGCTACCCTCACCCCAAGCACTGAGCACTGCCAAGGAATAGCTGAAAGAAACATGATTGCAAAGACAGACCTTTAGCCAAGCAGGGTTACCTCCAGCCCTTGGCACTCCAGGCCAGGAAGTGCCTATAGCCAGGCTCCCTGCTGGCTCTTGTGGCCAGAAGTCCCACACCGTCCCACACTCCCTCAACCCAGATATGCTGTCATAATTCAGGGTCGGGGGCCCCCAGATGGCCACTCGGGCTGAAGGTCACTCCAGGGAGACTAGGGGAGAACATTCGATCCACATACCAATACCAAACACAGTGTCCCCCGTCTGCATCCCACATGGTGTCCGGGTGCTGCAGACACACCTGGGCCAGGCTGAGGAGTGTACAGAAGGGGCACATGGGTTTGATCCCAGTACATAGGGTCCCTCGAGCACAATGCTCTGAGTACCTCTTTCTGGTAACTTTCCAATATAACTCAAAAATGAAAAAAAAAGGAGCTGGAGCGGTGGCGCAAATGGTAAGGCGTCTGTCTTGCCCGCGCTAGCCTAGGATGGACCACGGTTCGATCCCCCATATGGTCCCATATGGTCCCCCAAGCCAGGAGTGATTTCTTTTTTTTTTTTTTTTTGGTTTTTGGGCCACACCCAGTGGTGCTCAGGGGTTACTCCTGGCTGTTTGCTCAGAAGTAGCTCCTGGCAGGCACGGGGACCATATGGGACACCGGGATTCGAACCAACCACCTTTGGTCCTGGATTGGCTGCTTGCAAGGCAAACACCGCTGTGCTATTTCTCCGGGCCCGCCAGGAGTGATTTCTGAGCACATAGCCAGGGGTAACCCCTGAGCATCACCAGGTGTGGGCCCCCCCCAAAAAAAAATGATCTTAGGGCGAGAGTGCTGACAGCACACACAAGGCCAGGGTTGTACCCCTGGAGCCCCATGACACCCCCACTCCACAAAAGAAACCAGGATCAGCAAACACACCTGCAGGGCTTATTTGAGAGGAACTTTTTTGTTTTGTTTTGTTCTGTTTTGTTTGTTTTGAGGCCATACTCAGCAGTGCTAGGTGGTTACTCCTGGCTCTGCGCTCAGAAATCACTCCTGGCAGGCTCAGGAGACCACATGGGATGCCGGGGATCAAACCAGGGTCCATCCCTGGTCATCTGCGTGCAAGGCAAATGCCCTACTGCTGTGCTATCACTCCAACCTGGAGAAGAACTTTTTCTACCCTTTAGTACCTACCTCCTGTCAATAGCTAAACGGCTTTGCAACATCACTGAGCCATACCCCTTATCTGAACCCTCTCCCCACAGGAGCTGGGCTCTCTTCCATGTGCAGTGGTCAGGAGAGCCCCAGTTTTCCAGGCAGGGTCCAAGAGGGGGAGACACTTCCCTCAGTATCCCCCTACCTGCCTTTTTCTTCCTCCCTTCTCCTTAGGCCCCTGGCTGCCCTCCCCATCTCTCCAAGCCCCCTCCTCTGCTCAGTCAGTAGGAGGGAACCACTAGAGAAAGGAAGGCATATCTTCTGCTTTGGGGTTAGCAGGCCACCTGAACCCTCCCCAGTCCTCACAGAGCAAAGAACTTTGGTTTTATTTTTGTTCTCAGTGGGGCCACACCCAGAGAGGACAGACCCCAGGCCCCCTTCATCACAGCCCTGCATCAGATTGTATGAGGTTTTGTTTGTTTGTTTGTTTGGGGCCACACCCAGAAGAGCTCAGACCTCACTCCTGGCAGGGTTCAGGGAACCTGGTCAGCTGTGTGCAAGGCAAGTGCCCTCCATATCTACTGTCCTTAGGTTCAGGCCCTGGAGTCATTTTGTTAGTTTTTGTTTTGTTTTGTTTTTGCCCCACCCAGCAATGTTCAGAGGCCACTCCTAACTCTTTTCTCAGGAATCACTTTGGTTTTGGTTTTGGTTTTGGTGTTTGGCCACACCCGTTTGAAGCTCAGGGGTTATTCCTGGCTATGCACTCAGAAATCGCCCCTGGCTTGGGGGGACCATATGGGACGCCGGGGGATCGAACCGCGGTCCTTCCTTGGCTAGCGCTTGCAAGGCAGACACCTTACCTCGAGCGCCCCCGGAATCACTTTGGGTGGTACTCAGGAGACCCTATGGGATGCTGGGAATCGAACCTAGGTCAACCGCCTGCAAGGCAAGTGCTCTCCCTGCTGTATTATTGCTCCAGCTTCACCTTGCTTCCCCTGGCCAGATCCAGGCCACAAATCCGGGGTCCTGGCATCAGAGCTTTCACAAGGGGACCCCCTCCCCAGGACTTCTCAAGGCAGTTGCAAACACACATGTCTTTTCGGGGGCCTGCTAGGAATCCACCTTCACAGGCCACCATAAGGCCCCATCTGTTTTCTCCCCCCTTCCTAAAAGAAATCTAGATTTTTGGAGGGTATTTTTGTTTTGTTTTGTTTTGTTTTTGGGGGGGAGGTGGGGGTCACACCTGGCAGCGCTCAGGGATTATTCCTGGCTCTGTACTCAGAAGTTGCTCCTGGCAGGCTTGGTAGACCATATGGGATGCCGGGAATCGAACTGGAGTCCGTCCGGGGTTGGCCACATGTAAGACAAATGCCCTACCACTATGCTATTACTCCAGCCCAAGAAATCTAGATTTGAGGCAGCAAAACTGGAATTTTAGGAGTTTTCTTAGGAGGCCACAGCTAGAAGTGCTCAGGGGCCAGTGCTCGGGGGACTAGGTAGTGTTGAAGAGCAAAGCCTCTGTGCAAAGCATGTGTCCTCTGAGCGGCCTCCCTAGCCCTGAGATTTATTTGGTGCTTGAAAGGTGCAGTTATTTGGGGGGGAATCATACCTGGTGGGGCTCAGGGCTTGCTCCTGATGGGGCTCACCTTTGAGACCTTTGAGGGGTGCCAGGAATTGAACCCAGTCAGCTGGCAAAGCCACACCCTACCTACCCATTGTGCTATCTCTCTGGCCCCTCACTAGCAAGTTAATGTCTGAAAAACACTGTGGAGGTGTAAGGGCCCCCCACCATGTAAACCAGTCTCCATCCTGTCAAGAAGAGGGAACGGGGCTTCTCTCTCCCTCCTCCACCCCCCTATCTATGCCCGGAATGCCCCCAACCCTACAGCCCCCCCTTTCCAAATGTAGCCTCTTGACTTTCATATCCTCTCTCTTTCTCTTTCTCTCACCCTCCTCTCTCTCCTCAGACACCCCCCGGGCCTCGCCCCAGGAAGTGGGTCCAGTGGTCTGGGGGGCCGTGGGGGGGACACTGCTGGTGCTGCTGCTTCTGGCCGGGGGGGTCATGGCCTTCATCCTGCTGAGGGTGAAGAGGAGGAGGAAGAGCCCCGGAGGAAGTGCAGGAGGAGGAGGAGGAAACAGCGGTGGTCCAGGAGGCGCAGGAGACGGTGCGGACCGAGGGTCCTACGAGGCGAAAACTCAGGTGTTTGGGAATGGGGGTCCGGCCTTCTGGACACCCACAGGTCCTGGGGCCCGGAGGCCCGACGGCAAAGATGATGACGAGGAGGAGGAGGAGGACGAGAAGGCCGAGGTGGGCCTTATGCTGCCGCCTGTCCCCCTGGACGACGACATGGAGTCGCAGTTGGACGGCTCCCTCATTTCCCGGCGGGCTGTTTACGTGTGACCTGGTGCCCCCCAAGACTGACAGGCAGAGAGAAAGAGAGAGAGAGAGAGAAAGAGAGAGACAGACCCAGAGCCGCCCCGGCCTGGCAGGTTGGACTTGAACTTGTGGCCTGGCCTGGAGGACATCCACTACCTCCCACTCTCCCAGCGTCCAGGGAGGTGGACCCCCACGCTGGACTCGGGCTCCAGGGCTGCACGGGGGAGGGGAGGCCCCCAGCGGGGAGCTGGGCCCCCACACTGGAATCCCCCCAGAGACTTGTTTGGCCTCCCCACCGCGTGATACTCAGGAGTTAATAAACGCCTTGGAGGAAAAATGAAATACTGGGGTGTCTTGTAATACCTCGAACCCTTTTGCAGGTTGAAGGTGGGCAGGGACTAAGGGTGGGGGCCCTGGCTATACTTGGGGCATGTTGGGGGGCATATTGAGATGCCCTCCCCCCTCCAGCAGGTTGGAATCCTGGAGAGGGTGATAGTGGTGGTGGTGGGGTTCTGATTTCAGGTTCGGCTGGGAGGGGAGGGCTGGCAGCCCCCCCCCAACCAGATCTCAGACAAAGACACTCAAGTCCCACCTCTCAGTGGCCTTTCCCCAGCTTTTCCTCTTCCTGCTCCCACCTCCCTTCTGGGGTTCCCGTGATTCAGAGGGCGGATCCCTCAAACTCCCCAATAAGGAAGTTCCCCAATTTTCCCCTGACTCCCCTAATCTGGAGACAGAGGAGAGAGAGTGGACAAGAGGTGCCTGGTAAAGCCCCCCCAAAAAAGTGGGGCCTCCCCATCCTTCCCAACTTTTCTCTTCCACTGCCCACCCCAACTCCCACCTGCAATGACTAATGTTTGGGGGTGTGGGTTGGCCCAGTGGCCTTTTACCCGGTGCATCCCTCGCAGTCAGCAATCTGGCAAGGATGCCTGTGGGGGACAGGAAGTGGCGGAAACCGGACAGTCCAGGAACTTCTGTCCCCACCCAGCCAGCCCAGGCATGCTGCCCAGAGAAAGTTGGGGCCTGTGGGTGGGGTCAGTGCACACCTGTGAGGTTCAGGGTCCACCTGGCACCAGCCTGCCAGCCTGCCCTGCACCCTAGCTCCCAGCCTCAGCTGAGCAGGAGATGCAACCTGTGCACCCTAATTGCATACCTAGGTGTGTTGGACTCTGGCCCCCAAGAGCTCAGAAGCCAAGGTGGGGCGTGGGCGTGGTGTAGAGGCAGTGGGCGTGGCAAAGAGGCGGTGGGTGGGGCTTGGAGGGAGCGGTGATGAAATGATGGGCGTGACTTGAGGCAGTGGGCGTGGTAATAGGATAATAAGCGTGAGTGGTGATGGATGATGGGCGTGGCGTGGAGGGAGTGGGCGTGGCTATGAGATGTAAATGGGGCATGGAATGATGGTTGGAGGGTGGGCGGGGCGTGGAAGGAGTGGGCGTGGTAATGAGATGGATGGGAGTGGTGATGGGATAGCGGGCGTGGCATGGAGGGAGTGGGCGTGGTGATAGGATAATGAGCATGATTTTGAGGGAGTGAGGATGAGATTGTGGGCGTGGCATGGAGAAAGTGGGCGTGGTGATGAGATGGTGGGTGGGGCATGGATTGAGTAATGATTGGATGGTGGGTGTGGTGTGGAAGTGGCTTGAACCACGCCCACAAGAGTGGTGCTTTTTTTTCTCCCCGCCCCTTTCCTGTTGGTGGGCGGGGCTCTGAGCCACTAGCCCTGGGGGCTTCTTGCCAAGGGCCTCCCAATCTCCAGAATTTCCTTTCTGCCTCTTAGTTCCATCCCTTCCTCCTTCGTTCTGTCCCTTCATCTCTCTGCTCTGGCCATAGGGTCTTCTTGGGGCTTCCTGAAACATCCCAGGAGAGGCCCAGGAGAGACCTGCACTTGCACCCCTGCATCACACGGTCCCCCACAGCATTTCCTTCCAGAAGCCAACTCTTGAGCACTGAGACAGGAGAAAGCCCCTGAGCATCAAGGGGGGTGTCCCCTACACCGAAAATTAATCAAACCAGGAGATTTGGGGGGGGGACAGTCTGGGGGTGAGGCTCATAGGTAGAGCAAGAGCCTGGCTGGTGGAGGCTCTGGGCTCCATCACACGCATGCGACACACACACACACACACACACACACACACACACACACACACACACACGACCACAGGTGTTCTTTGGAGTCTCTACCAGGATCCCTCCCATGCCCTCAGGCTCCCCCACCCCAGAACTGCAGGCTGTCACCTCCCTGCTCCTTGCCTATCTGTGTCTGTCCCGCTGGATTTTAGGTTCCCAAGGGAATATCCACCCTTGAGAGAGGAGGTAGGCCTCGGGCGGTCAAATGTGGGGGTCTGGGCACAAGTGACCATGACTTCACCCGGAGACCCCTCTGCCCTACCCTTGCTCTTGCAGAGAGCCCCAACACAGCAGGTGCTGGGGCCACCGGGGGGATCATCGGAGGCATCATCGCTGCCATCATCGCCACCGCCGTGGCCGCCACGGGCATCCTGATCTGTCGGCAGCAGCAGAAGGAGCAGAGGCTGCAAGGGGCGGAGGAGGAGGACGAGTGAGTCGGGGTCCTGAGAAGGAGCTGGGAAACATCCCCAAAGTAGGGTGCAGTGGGTGTGAGTGTAAAGTGGGGGCTGCAGGATGAAACCTCCCAACAACTTTTGTTTTTATTTGGGGGGGGGTAACACCTAGCAATGCTCAGGGTTACTCCTGGCTCTGTGCTCAGAAGTCACTCCTTCAGGGGCTGGAGGGATAGCACAGCGGTAGGGCGTTTGCCTTGCACACAGCTAAACCCGAAGGGACCCGGGTTCGATTCATCATCCCATGAGGTCCCTCGAACCTGCTAGGGGAGATTTCTGAGAACAGAGCCAGGAGTAATCTCTGAGCACCGCCAGATGTGGCCCAAAAATAAACAAAAAAAAATCACTCCTTTCACCCTTGGGGACCATATGGGATGCCAGGGGTTGAACCTGAGATGGCTGTGTGCAAGGCAACTGTCCTCCCTGCTGTGCTATCAATTTGGCCCCAGGGATCACTCCTGGTAGTGCTCTGAGAACCTTATGCAGTACTGGGACTCGAATTGGGATTGGCTGTATGC
Source organism: Suncus etruscus (assembly GCF_024139225.1). Classification (NCBI taxonomy): domain Eukaryota; kingdom Metazoa; phylum Chordata; class Mammalia; order Eulipotyphla; family Soricidae; genus Suncus; species Suncus etruscus. Next base: position 89,059,471 of record NC_064861.1, read on the forward strand.
AAGGCATGTGCCCTTACACACACACACACACACACACACTGGGGCTCAAATTGGGATTGGCTGTATGCAAGGCATGTGCCTTTCCACACACACACACACACACACACACACACACACACACACACACACACACACACACACACACAGTACTATCTCTGTGCCCTTTCCTTTATACTCAGGGACTACACCCAGGATGTTCAGGGGAACATGCGGTGCTTCTGTCCTTTGAGTTTCTCTCTCTCCCTGGCCATCACATTTCTTCTTTCAGTAATAATGTACTGAGTTCCAGGACAGCGGATACAGCTCAAAGAACTGACTGCATACATGCTTTGCATGCCAGACTTCTGGTTTGATCCCCTGAGCAGCCAGGCCAAAATTAAACAAATAATAATTGATGGACTTTCATCTCCAGGATTCTGGAATTTTTATTTCCCCCTTTATATGTTCACAGTGGATTTCAGTCAATAAACAATGGAAAGAATATTTCAGGGCAGCCAGAGTGATAGTACAGCCGATAAGGCACTTGCGTTGCTTGCAGCTGACCTAAGATTCCATCTCCAGCATCTCATATGTTCCCCCGAGCACTGCCAGTAGTAATTATTGAGTGCAGAGCCAGGAGAAAACTCTGAACAGCTCTAGGTGTGACCCCCCCAAAAAATAAAAGAAGATAAGAGGGACTAGAAAGATAACACAGCTGGGAGGGCTTTTGCCTTGCATGCGTTCTACCTGGGTTCAATCCCCAGCATTCTCTATGGTGTCCTGAGCCTGCCAGGAGTGATATCTCTTTTTTTAAACTTTATTTATTGATTGATTGGTTTCTGGGCCACACCCAGCAGAACTCAGGGGTTACTCCTGGCTCTGCACTCAGAAATCACCCCTGGCAAGCTGGGGACTATATGGGATGCAAGGAATCGAATAGGGTCCCTCCCAGGTTGGTGGCATGCAAGGCAAATGCCTTACTTCTGTGCTTCTGTGCCCTGGAGCGATTTCTTGCTTTTATTCGGGGGGGGGTTCGGGGGAGCCACATCCGGTGACGCTCAGGGGATACTCCTGGCTCTGTGCTCAGAAATAGCTCCTGGCTTGGGGGACCATATGGGACGCCAGAGGATCAAACCACGGGTTGTCCTAGGCTAGTGTGTGCAAGGCAAACACCCTACTGCTTGCGCCACTGCTCTGGCCCCTAGGAGCGATTTCTGAGTGCAAAGCCAGGTGGAATCCCAGACCACCGTGAGATATGACCCAAAAAGAAAATAAACAAAAAAGAATATTTCAGGGTCCTAGATGAGTTTAGTGGCAGAGCATTCCTGCCATGTGAGGTGTTGGATTTGACCCCCAGTTCACCCACAGACACAATGAACAGTTCAGAATCCGGTTGTGCATCCAGTCCCTAAGCACCTCCAGAAATGACCCCCGAGCATAGGACCAAGAGTCAGACCTGCCTGAGCATAGGGCCAGCAGTCAAACCTGAGCACCAGCAGCTATGGCCCCAAACCACCCACATAGACTCTGGTTTAAATACAAAGGCAGTCAGTTGCCCCAGAGGGAATTTCAGAGCCCCCTTTGGGCCTGTAACCTGCAGGCCTGACTCCAGAAGGGCTGGACCTTCCCCAGCAGTGGAAGACCACAGGCAGGTGGGACAGAGGGGGACCTGATTTGTCCTGTATCCCTCCCCAGCTTGGAGGCGCCACCCTCGTACAAGCCGCCCAGCCCCAAGGTGAAACTGGATGAGTCGGAAATGGTAAGCACAGCCCCATGGAGGACAGCCAGGTGGGTGGGGACTGGAGGTGATCATCTGTACCCCCTTCCCCTGCAGCCCTCCCAGCTCTTCACTCTTGGGGCCTCAGAGCACAGCCCCCTGAAGACCCCTTACTTCGATTCTGCTATCTCCTGCACCGAACAGGTAAGACTCCTGGGGAGCATGAGGGCAAGTTAAGTCAAGGGCCAGGGTTCTGAGCGGTGGCGCAAGCGGTAGGGCATTTGCCTTGCAAGCGCTGACCTAGAACAGACCACGGTTCAATCCCCAGGCATCCCATATGGTCCCCCAAGCCAGGAGCGATTTCTGAGTGCAGAGCCAAAAGTTACCCCTGAGTGTCACTGGGTGTGACCCAAAGAAATTAAAATGAAAAGAATTGGGGAGTACCCTTTAAGCACCATCACCCTCCCCACAACAACAACAACAACAAAAACAAGGGGCCGGAGTGGTAGCACAGCGGTAGGGCATTTGTCTTGCACTCGACTGACCCAGGACAAATGTAGGTTGGATCCCGGCATCCCATATGGTCCCTTGAACCCACCAGAAGTGATTTCTGAGCTCAGAGATACTAAGGAGGAACCCCTGAGCTCTGCCGGGTGTGGCCCAAAAACAAAAACAAAAAAAAGTTCAAAAGAAAGAAAACTACAGTAAAAAGCAGGGGCCGGAGAGATAGCATAGAGGTAAGGCATTATTTGCCGTGCATGCAGAAGGACAATGGTTCGAATCCCAGCATCCCATAGTGTCCCCTGAGCCTGCCAGGAGCGATTTCTGAGCATAGAGCCAAGAGTAATCCCTGAGTGCTGCCAGGTTTGACCCAAAAACCAAAAAAAAAGAGAAAAGAAAAGAAAAGGAAGGAAGGAAGGAAGGAAGGAAGGAAGGAAGGAAGGAAGGAAGGAAGGAAGGAAGGAAGGAAGGAAGGAAAAGAAAGAAAAAACTAGAGTAAAAAGCAAGAAAGATGTGGCACTCAGCCATGACCCCGGTTCCTGTCCCCCCCACCCCCCAGGAGAGGCCTCGGTACCACGAGCTGCCCACACTGGAGGATCGTTCGGGGTCTCTGCTCTTGGGGGCCTCAAACCTCGGAAACCCCATCCTGGTGCCCCCCGCACCCTCCACAATGGATCGGCTGTCCCTGGACTTGGAGAATGACGAGGAAGATGAGGAGGATGAAGATTATATGGACAAGATCAACCCCATCTATGATGCCCTGTCCTACGCCAGCACGGCCGAGTCCCAGCAGGGCAAAGGGTTCATCATGTCCCGGGCCATGTACGTGTGATTTGCCCCCTCCTGCCTCACCTTGTCACCCCCTGACACTCAGGCACCTCATCCGGGACTTGGGCCCCTTGGCGGCTCGATCTGATATCGACCCCATAACCTCTGACCCAAAGAAATCACAACAGGAACCTGGCGGGTAACCTCAACTTAAGGGTGGGAAGATAGATAGGACAGTGGGGAGACACTTGCCTTAGATATGACTATCCCGGGTTTGATTCCCTGTACCCCACCTATATGGTTCCCCAAGCCCAGCCAGGAGTAATTCCTGAAGACAGCCAGGAGCAGCTTTGGGCAGTGCCAGATATAAAATAATAATAATAATAATAATGTAGGGCTGGAGTGATAGCACAGCAGTAGGGCAATTGCCTTGCATGGAACCGAACCGGGACAGATCCGAGTTTCATCCCCGACATCCTATATGGTCCCCCAAGGCTGCTGCCAGGAGTGAGTTTTTTTCTTTTTTTTTTTTTTGTTTGTTTTTTTTGTTTTTTGAGCCACACCCGGTGGTACTCAGGGGTTACTCCTGGCTGTCTGCTCAGAAATAGTTCCTGGCAGGCACGGGGGACCATATGGGACACCGAGATTCGAACCAACCACCTTAGGTCCTGGACCAGCTGCTTGCAAGGCAAACACCGCTGTGCTATCTCTCTGGGCCCAGGAGTGATTTCTGAGCGCAGAGCCAGGAGCAACTCCTGATTGCCACAGGGTGTGGCCCCAAAAGAAAACAAAACAAAATAAAAAAAGAGAGGTCTCAAGAGATAGTACAGTGGGTAGGATGCTTGTTTTGCCCACAGTCAAACCAGGTTCAATCCATGGCACCCCCATATGGTCCCCCAAGTCCAGCTAGGAATGATCCCTGAGCACAGAACCGAGAGTAAGCACCACCAGGAAGAATGGCCCTAAAGGAAAAAGAAGGTGTGTGGGTGTATGTCTGACCCCCTCTCTCTGCACCCCCAAACCCCTTTTCAATGCCTCCTGTCTGGGTCAGAGAACAAACATAAAGCCTGGGGAACATTTGGCATCAATGCCAGGTTCGATCCCTGGCATTGCACAGTTCCTTGGCCCTGCTAGGAGTAGCTCTTTCCCTGACAAAGGGCACCCCCTAGAACCCCAATAGCTGCTGGGATAGGCACCGGGAGTACAGAGCCTGCTGCTCAGGGGACATCCTGCTGCTCAGACCTGAGCCCTCCAAGCAGCACGTCACTCGCGCCCTCATCGCTCTGTCTGTCCCCCAAAGTGAGGCAGGGATGGCCCCAGTGTGGGGCCCAAACTCTCCCCTGCCCACTGTCCCCTACCAGTTCCCCATCTACTACAAAGTGAAGCCTCACCCAGGGTGGCAGTTGGGGGACCCTCAGGTGGGCAGAAGGTGCATTGGGAGAATTTGCTGTTACCTTGAAGACCACTGAACCCTGCCCAATGGGATGGTCCCCGGCATCTCAGTGCAGAAGGGAAATGGATCATCCCGGTTTGGGGGGGTATGATATTGTTTTATAATATTATAGAATTTCCTACGAAACATGAATTTATACTTTGATCGTGTCTCGTTTTTTCTGTGGCATGGGAAGGGAATGGAGGGTAGACATCATGGAGTCATGAAAAGGAAATTCAGGACTTAGAGGAATAAGACTCCACATCCAGATGGGCCTGGGAGGTAGCGCAAAGATTCAGGGTGCTTGCCCCAAACCTCAGTTCCCACTATTGCATGGTCCTCAACACTTTCCATCATTGTGGAAACAAAGGGGGGACAGGGCTGGAGCAGTGGCGCAGGCAGTAGGGTGTTTGCCTTGCACATGCTAACCTAAGATGGACCTCGGTTTGATCCCTTGGCATCCCATATGGTTCCCCTAAGCCAGGGGCGATTTCTGAGTGCATAGCCAGGAGTAACCCCCGAGTGTCACTGAGTGTGGCCAAAAAATCAATTAAAAAGGGGGGGGGGCAGAGCAATAGATAGGGGGTGTATGCTTTGCATATGGGTTCGATCCCCATATGGTTCTGTGAGCACTGCCAGGAGTGATTGCTGAGTGCAGAGCCAGGTGTAACCCCTGAGCACTGCTGGGTGTGACCCCAAGCATCAAATAAAAAAAAAGGACTGATTCATTTGGGTCAGATAGGGAACTCATAGGGCTATTGTGTAAGCTCTCAACATGCTGGGACCTGGTTCAATCAGCACTACACTATTCCCTCAAGCAGACCTGGTAGCGAGCAATGAATGAGTCGGGTGACCCTGAGCACTTTTGGATGTGACCCTTCAGAAAAGCTAAAAACAAGATGGGTTATAGACAAAAGCAAACAGACAAGTATATGCTTATGTAAAGGGGGCATGCATGTGACACAGTCACTTGAAGATATCCGTCAAGTTTAGGGTTCCTTCCTGACACCATATACACAGAATGGAAAATGTATGGTGATAATGTACAAAGATGCACAAATCAAAAATAATGATGGAGAAGGAAGAGGAGTACAGAGCTTTAATAGTTAAATAAAAGATTGTGCAATAGGGCCGGAGAGATAGTATAGCGGTAGGATGTTTGCTGATTCAAGCAGATGGTGGTTCAAATCCCGGCATCCCATATGGTCCCTATGCCTGCCAGGAGCTATTTCTGAGTGCAGAGCCAAGAGTAATCCCTGAGCGCTGCTGGGTGTGACCCAAAAACAAACAAAACAAAAACCTAGTGCAATAGCCTAATGAATGAATGATAATGAATTGAACAAAAATGATGGGGCCAAAGCGATAACACAGCAGGTGGCCAACCTGGGTTCTAGCCCCGGCATCCCATATGGTCCCCCAAACATCTAGGAGTAACCCCTGAGCACCGACAAAGTGTGGCAAGACAAGACCAGAGCAATAACACAGGGGTGAGGGCACTTACCTCGGATGCGGCTGACCCTACTTTTTTTTTGGGGGGGGGCCCACACCCGGCGGTGCTCAGGGGTTACTCCTGGCTGTCTGCTCAGAAATAGCTCCTGGCAGGCACGGGGGACCATATGGGACACCGGGATTCGAACCAACCACCTTTGGTTCTGGATCGGCTGCTTGCAAGGCAAACGCTGCTGTGTTATCTCTCCGGGCCCTGACCCTACTTTTATCCCTAGCACTACATAAGGTTCCCAAGCCATAAGAATGATCCCTGAGTGCAAAGCCAGGAGTAAACCCTGATGAGCACCTCTGGATGTGGCCCCCAATAAAACAAATAAAATAAGAGTCCTTAAGTACAAGCTTTTCAGGTCTAATGACTGAATGGCCAGGGTGGAAAAAGATGGTTCAATGGGGGTGGATGGAGTACATGCTTTGCCGGCTAGAGGCCCAGTTAGTTCCATTCCCAGCCTTGCATGGCCTTGAATACTGGAGGAGTGTCCCTCCTCATATCACAGAGCCTTGGAATAAATAAGATCCTAAGCACCACTGGGAGTAACTCCCAAATCAAAATCAAAGACAGATCAAAAAAAAATCAAAAAGAAAGATCAAAATGCTGCTGATAGGAACCAGGGGTTGTGGGTGCCTCCTTGGGCACTGCAGAATAAAGGAAAAATTTAAATATATGTCTAATATTTTTACAAGAGCTCATAGCCTAGTAGGCCATGCACCTCCCAGGCAGATCATTAGAGAAAAACTGGGAGCAGGAACTGGCCCAAAAAGTGCTCAAATCGGCTCAAGCAATGAACTTGCAATGAATGGGGCGAGGGGCATGCCGGGTAATGGACCTTGAATGAATGGGCCCAAGATGGCAGCCGCAGTGACTGCAGAAGATGGATTGGTGACGCAATGAGCGGTGAGGGGCATTGTGGGTAACGAGCACCAGGGCAGGGTTCACGGAACCGGTTAGCCTTCTCCTGAGGCATTGTGGGAAGCCCCGCACTTCCGGCTTCCGGCCGGCGCTTCGGGGCCTAGGGGGAGGGGGCTGCACCCCTGCCGCCGCGGTGGCTGGTGGGACGAGAGGCCTGACCTTGCTGCCTAGCAGCCTCTGCCGCGCAACCCATCTTGAACCGCTGTCCTTTGACCCTACCGGGTTAGCCAATGAGAGCGCCGGAGCTGCTTACGTCAGCAAAGTCGTGCAGTAGCCAATCAGGATGCGGCAGCCTCCAAGGCCGACCAATGAGCAGCTCAACTTCACCCAAGGGGGCGGAGTCAAAGAGGCTGCTTCTGGAAGGGGCGGAGCCTACGCATCAGTGGGCGTTGCTGTGTGAAGCGCAGACCAATCGTGGACAAGCTTTGGAACCCGCGGTGAAGCGAGCCAATCAGCGTCGACTCCCCGCAGCCAATCGAAAGCGAGGGGAGGTGGGCCGTGCCCTGCGAGACTAAGGACCAATAGTAAAGGCGCTCATAAGAAGTAGGCGGGATTTATGACGGCATACCCAATAGCAAGAGCAGACCCTGACGCGGTGGGCGGGCTTTGAGGGGCGCTGGACCAATGAGCGTGGAGGGGCGGGGCCACCGCGCGCCGGCGGCGGTAGCGGGTTTGGTTGCGCGTGGCGCACGGGGTGGGAGCGGAGCTCTGCCCAGGCCGGGAGCAGGCGCTGCCGCCGCGAGTGAGACCCGGGGGCCCCCCGAATCCAGAAGGGGTTTTGCTGGGTGTTGGGCCCTCGGCGCGCAGGCCCTGACCTTCGCCCTCCGACCTTTCCCCCGTTGCAGGCCGCCATGGGGAACGTGTTGGCCGCCAGCTCGCCGCCCGCTCCGGCCCTCGTGGGGCTGCCGCCGCCTCCGCCCGCGCCCCCGGGGTTCACGCTGCCGCCGCTCGGGGGCGGCTTGGGGGCCGGGGCCGGCGCCGGTCGAGGCTCCGAACGGACCCCTGGGGCGGCGGCGACGGGCCCCGGGGCCGCGGGGAGCGCGGACGACGGGGCCTGCGGGTGCCTGCCCAACCCGGGCACGTTCGAGGAGTGCCACCGCAAGTGCAAGGGTGAGGGGGCTGGAGGGCCCGGATCGCGGGGAGAAAGAAAGTCGGGGAGCGTTGGGGGGACCTTGGCCAAGAGTCGACGTTGGGGATCCAAGGGTGCAATGCAACTTGGGGCTTTAGAAACGAGGGGATCGCTTGGGGGGAACCTCACGGTGCAAATGGCATCAGCAGTTGGGGGACCAAGGAGACCCCCTTCCCCAAAGATCAGCCCCAAGCAAGCTTGGTGCTTTTGGGAAAACCTTGGGGGGGGGCCAAGAGGACCCCCTCCCCCAAGGATCATCAGCCCCAAGCAAGCTTGCTGCAGTTGGGAAAATCTTGGGGGGGCCCAAGGGGATCCCCTCCCCCAAGGATCAGCTCCAAGCAAGCTTGCTGCAGTTGGGAAATACTGGGGGGGCCCAAGGGAACCCCCTCCCCCAAGGATCATCAGCCCCAAGCAAGCTTGCTGCAGTTGGGAAAATCTTGGGGGGGCCAAAGGGACCCCCTCTCCCAAGGATCATAAGCCCAAGCAAGCTTGCTGCAGTTGGGAAAACTTTGGGGTGGGGGCTAAAGGGACCCTCTCTCCCAAGGATCATCCCCATGCAAGCTTGCTGCAGTTGGGAAAACCTTGGGGGGCCAAGGGGACCCTCTTCCCGCAAAGATCAGCCCCACGCAAGCTTGCTCTGGTGATGTGGGGATGGAAACTGAATCCCAAGGTCACAGTGTCAGCGAGGGTCCAGCCAGGGGAGGCACCCGAGGCTGGGAGGTGTCTTGATAACAAATCCAGGGGAGACTCCCGAAATCTTTTCTGCCTTTCTTGAGGCTCCCGAGCAGCCTTATCTAGAGAATGACAAGTTAGGTCTTGATATGATACGGATTTGCTTTGCAGTTTCGGGCCAGCCAGGTAGCAATTGGGTTTTGGAAGCGAGAACTGTAGCAAATGGGTGTATTTTGAGGAGTCGGGGACTGGGCTATATTCTAGGAAGGGAAGGGTTGGGGGGCGTGGTGGGTCGCATGTGATGGCCTTTCTCTCCCTCAGAGCTCTTTCCCATTCAGATGGAAGGTGTCAAGCTTACTGTCAACAAAGGGTTGAGTAACCACTTCCAGGTGAGCGACCCCCAGGGGGGCTATCCAGTTCCTCAGTGGGGTCACTCAGTTTGCCACCTACCCACCCGGACCCTATTCTTCAGCTTCTCTGCACACTCCACCTCCTGGAGGCCATCTGGGCCTCTTGGTACAGGCAAAGACTCAGGCCCGTGGCCCAGTTGACTGTACCAGCCAGTGGTCAGTTTAGAGGTGTCTAGATACCAAATCACTCTTTCCCCACCACCCCTGCAAGCTGGAGTGAGGGACCCTAATGCAACCACGCCTCCCTCTATGGGACCCTGGTTCTGGTCTCCTCCTCCTTTGACCTCAGACTAATGGAGAGCTGGGTTGGGGTTGGGTCCAGCTGGGTTTCTTGGGAGGAGGGGGTTTGAACCCCAAATTTAAAACTCCCCTGCTTTCCTCTCCCAGGTGAATCACACAGTATCCCTCAGCACAATCGGGGATTCCAACTACCACTTTGGGGTCACGTATGTGGGAACAAAGCAGCTAAGTCCCACCGAGGTGAGCCCCCCTCTTTTTTCTCTTGGCCCTTTTCTTTCCTCACATAAGCAGGCGAAAGCCCCCTTGGGTGCAGCGTGGCCAGGAGGCCACTGAGAGGCCAGGCAGAGGCCATGTGGTGTCTACCCTGGTTGCAGTGGAGCGCGCATTTCTCCTGCATTCTGCACCCAGACTTTCTGCCCAGCCCCTTTGGGGCGATGAGATTGGTTGGCCTCCTTGCGAGGGTTCCCCAAGGTCCCTTCTCACCCTCTGAGGTCCCCGGGCAGGTGAAATGTGTAAATGGGTGTCAGGCTTCCGCTGCACCACTAGAGGGCGCCGGAGAGACACCAGTGCTCTCA